>NW_008709979.1:1032526-1154711 GCF_000327385.1 Lottia gigantea | reverse complement strand
CTTATCTGTACTAATGATTCGAAGATGTCGAATTCCATTCCATTGTTGGTATACCATTATGTTTCCGCCAAAAGATGATTTTATGTAATAGTCGGAATTGATTTAACTTCTCTGTTTATTTTCAGAATGTCAAAGGATATTAATGTATTTAATAAATATTGGAGCAACAGACATGCTAGAAGTACTGATAAAGTCTATTGTGATGATGCATGCCGACAAATAACAGTCTGTGAAACTTTATCAGCTACCTTTAGAGATTGGATTAATTGTGTTGGGCGATTTAGTGCTGTTGTTCATTGATGAAAATCAAAAACCAATGGCTAGATGAGTTGTGGCCCATGGACTTAAGTGGGTTGGGGCCCCTCCCAAGGAATTTTATTTTTTAGCATAAGCTCTCCTGTATTCTGAGACCCCTCTGTAAGTCAACCCAATTAGTCCCTATGGCAGTTGAGCCACTGTAAACGCAAACTTTTTAAATATCGCGTCCAAAACTTTAAATAAATTATTATTAAGTTTTGTATTTATATCTTAAAAGGAAAATCCGTTGAATTTCTATTATTATTGAAATTTGGTTTAGGATTACACCTGTTTGTTTATATATATTTTATATTCGTAATATCTACCATTAACTTTAATATTCACAACTGCCATCGATGTAACATATTTTTTCATGTGACACCGAATCGGCTAACAACTCTTCTTAAGGTTCATATCCATGAACATGATGTCCTGCAATAATTATTCATTCACATTTGATCACATTTCTTGATGCTATAACCTAGCTATCTGGTCTTTTTCCTTTTAGTTGTCATAATCATGGACGTATATTGTATCATTTGTAATAATGCTTAAAGATGGGTTCCCTTTTTTCATTTTTGAAAATGAAAATGCTAATACCTATATGGATAGAAAGTAGAGGTGTACAAGTTTGTGTCACATGTCCATAATTAATTCATAATTAGCTAAAATTAGAAGACAATTACCAGTAGAATTCCAATAAGTGACCGATCAAGAAAGGTCAAAAAGTATTTTTGTTTTATCCTGTATGTACATGGACATTTATGATTGGTGTTAATCAAATAGTTTGCTTATTTTAACACTAAAAATTAAGGAAACCCACCTTGATTGTAAAAAGCTTTTCTAAAAATATTATGTTTTTCGGGGACATTGATAGCATCAATTTGCACCATTCCAATTTTCAATTAGACGTGCAATTCCACTATAATTAAGTGTTTGATGACGTCGCTTATCGCAAAGAGCCTTATGTGATAAAGCACATTTTGTATATAGTGACGTCATCAATATTTTACATTTAAGAAAACCTCTTAACAATCGCTTTAGTAGGTAATCAAATTGATACGCTCATCGCAATGTTGATGGCTATAATTGTCGTTGCTCCTATTCCATCCACAGTTCTTGTAGACACGATAGAACCGACAGTTATCCAATCATGACGAAAATTTACATTTAGAAGCTGGAGGTATTATCCAATCGTGTTATGCATAGGCATGCACACCACAGTGGACGCTTGTATTCGGCCCCCGAATCATTATATTTTGTTAGTATTATAATTATTTGTTTTTGTGTAGGTGTAACATTGTGATTTGAAATATGTGGTTCTCTTCTCCAGGAGGTACTATTATAATCCACACAAAGATACTTTGATCGCCTAAAGCACAAATAGGTTGTATTTTGCCCGCGAATTAAAAACGATAAACGTTCTCTTAATCCTCCTCTACAATAGAGCTGAAATGTTCTGACGTTGAAATGATAAATTACGCTGAAAATGTGAACACCCTGCATTATTTGTTTATTTACTACTCGATAAAATGAGACATAATAATGCTCTCAGATGAAACGAATCTTCGGTGATCGAAGATAAATGATTATTACCCCTATTTCACTAAGAATTGTTTTGTTTTCTCAATTGCCCTGACCTGGTCCCCGAAGAAACATATCTATGATATTCTTGAATCGCCTCTAATCGTCCTCTACTTTTGACCCGATTGGGCCCGACCGATAGATCATGGCGGAGGGAAGAATCGGACGTTCTAAATTCTCGCATAGGACCGTTTCTACAAGGATTGTTTAACAATGAATATCACAGAATAACAGATAACAATTTCAAATCATGGGTGACATCTGGCGTCACTAGCAGAATATAAATACGAAACGAAACGAAACATTTAGTTTTATAAGTTATTCAGATTGAATATTTCAATAGTCCAATGATGTTGGCTTGGTCATAATTGGATGGTGAATAGACTCTTCGCAGATTCCGAAAAATTATTACGAAACCTGCTATTCTATTTAATAATAAGATTTGATTTTTGCGATTTTTGAGTTATTGCCCTTTACTTACCAAACCCTTATTTTAAAGAAGATTCGATATATAAGTCTTCTACATGTATCAGAGACTTTAACATGGATTTAATCTGAATAAAAACTACATAGGTATATTTTAAGATATTTTCGGTAGTTCAGAATATTGTTAATAATATAGTTATTCCACTTAATATTGGCCCAATTTTGATGCGATTGAACTTCAGTTTTTACCATATTTAAAACTTATGCATCTCGGTTTAGTGGAGATGGTCGAAAAATGTTATTTTAAAAAAATCACAACGTAATTTAATCCTTTGTTGGCGTACAACTCTATCTTTGACCGACCATGCTTGTAATTATACCATATAAATATTACAATAATATGAATATTTTCACTGTTATAGAGAAATATAAATGTATGCAAACAAAAGCAGAGTTTTAGAAAATTAAAAAATATATTAGTTAATATTCATGAATTACAACATAATAGTATCAAAAGATAAGCTAATTAATACTGTATGTTAATATGGAGATAATTACATTTTAATGACGAGCAAGAAACACAGTGCAAAAACTCAGAACGTTAGAACAAAGTAAAATAATATTCTCATCAATATTAACAACTCAATTCTGGCTAATAGACAATATTGAGATGATAACCATTATTTCATTTTAGAATAACTCTGTCAGTATGTATCGATCCGTTTCACGAGAATTGTGAAGCAGAAAAACCAGACGACACAAGATATTAGCACGCGCTGTCTTTCCATCAGGGAAGGCACTGGAAAATTATACATATTGGCATTGATTCCATTTCAAATAGGGGATTTTCATTACACTTGTCTCTTGCAGTTGTCATGGAAACAGAATGGTGACAATTTTTATATTTTGTTGTGTATTTAACATATGAGAATGAATAGGATGTGGGAGAGAAATGTGGACGCCATGTAAGAATTGATACACAGTGGACGTCAACCAGGGCTTCCCAATCGTCAAGAGTGTCTAGCATGGCGTCCAGTATCGAATTAAACCTTGAACACCAAGAACTAGTGTTTCGTTCAGGAGAAAGGATTCGTGGTGCTCTGGTAGTACATTTACAGAATCCGGTAACAATATCAGGTGAGGATGTGGTACTTGGTCAATTCCATGCGACTGTTACTTGACCTCGTTCACACTGTAGTCAATTCTTTTTTTTAATTGGCAAATGGTTATATTTATTGAAAAGCCAGTGGAAGTATTTACTATAAATGATATCAATATCGATTGAAATTCCACTATTATTAGCACGGGAATCCTGTTTGAGTCGAGGTTCACATGGAATATATTTACTAAAGAAAACGTGAATTCAGTAGAGAATTAGGTTCGCGTTAATTCACGATCCAATATCTTGTCTGGTACCCGGAATCAATTAACATAAACTGGTGTAGCCTATAGAAATGATACAATTATAGAGACTAGGACGATGAAATAAATAACAATAGCAGATACTTAGGGTGAAATAGTCTCAGTAGCAATTTTCCATTCACAATTCCAAATCTCGCATCTAAAATGAGTAACATAGTCTTAGTTAATATTAGCAGCGAGTGCATCCACAACTGTCAATTAAAGTCCGATTTGATTCACCATTATTCGTCTATATCCAGATTAAAAGGAAACGTTAAAGATATTCTGTTTAGATAACCATTTTATTCTGACTACAGTTTTCAAATTACAGACGGATTTTAAGAACCATAAGTGAGTCAGGATGCCAGATAAAAGCATTAAACGAACTTTCTTTCACTAACTGGTAGTGCTCAGTAGACCGATGCTTCCGCTTTCATTGTTTATCAATTGCTCAATCTCGAATAGCCTCGCTACCACTAAATTGTCCATAGTAGCCCTACGTGATATATAATCAGTCTTTTCTTATTAATGAAATTTATCCTCAAGACTTAAAAGTGTGTCTTTTCAAGCACGATGGGTTAGTTCTGGCATCAATCGAGCTGTATGGAACCGGATATGTTACATTCAAAATTGTCCTTCTATTTCTTCCTCTGCCATTTGAATTCTGTCCACACCATCTTTATTTTTAAGCATAGGTGGAACGCATTCTGAAACTCGTTTCAAAATGTTTTATTGAACTTATAACTTTTGTAATAGTATATTTATTTCATATAATAGTTTGTAAGATGAACTACATGAAAAATTCATGGATAGGTCTGACAAGTTATAAGAGAGTATGAATCTATCCCTAATATTGTCCACTATATAACGGTAATATATCGAAACGTTTATTTCAGCAAGACTGTAAAAGATATTACAATTATGAACGATTTAATACTTAGAATATGAATATTTTCACAAAAATTTAGATTTGACTGCATGTCTTGTATGAGAGTGCTAGGTTTCTGCTCGTTAAACCATTTTAGATTTCTTCCCATTCAACAACAAATCTAATAATTATGCGTCTTAAATCAATACTTTAAATATAGAATAAATGTCAGAAACAGAATTGTGATAAATATTTTATTTTATATCGACATACGTTATTGTTATTGAAAGATATACATTGTGAAAATAACATCTATTTTTTTTAAATTTGCAGGTGTTGAACTAAGGTTTAAGGGTAATGCTAGAGCTAAATGGAGAGAACATGCTCATGAAGGGTTAAGAAGAACTGAGGTAGAGCACGAAAAAGAGGAAATTTATTTTGATGACAGATTCTGTTTATGGGGAACAGGTAGGCCTTATGATAATCTTTTTTACAAGCATGTTAGTATTTGTTAGATACTGTCAGAAATATTTTTCAACTTCAGCATAAGACAGCACCATCCATCTTCAAAAGCTGTTGAATATTTTTAGCTTTTCAGCCATGTGTTGTAATTTACATAATGGTTTTGTTTAAATACGTTTCTATTGTATCTTTTATCTGTGTCTGGTTTCAAATCTGTGATTTGTGACTAAACTTGCTGTCAAACCTGTTTGCACATTTCATTTACTTTCTGTACGCCCAGATAATAATGTGGAAATGCATTGTCGTCATCTTTGTTTGGTTCGTTCGTCTGACCACGTTCATCAACGGTTGAGAGTTAATGCCTTTGCTTCTCTAAAATTAGTCAGAATTGGACACGACATGGACCATAGTTTTGATCTTGATTTCTTGATTTTCTCTATTTGCGATGTTTATTTAAGGAATTGTTTTAGTTTTTACACAATAATTCCAGAAAATTCATAATAGTAAGTTGGAATGGTTAAGAGATGTTTTTGAACAGATTAAAGCTAAAAATTCTAAATCATATCTTTATATGACTTTTTTCAAAAGTAGAACTTTTACTTTACTTTACCTTACTTAAGTAAAGGATCAACATGAATTTACATGTACTAAAATATTTTGTTATAACTGTCAAACGAAAAATAACATATTAAGGAGTTAATACATGTCAATTCTCCAGAGAAATTATGCTAGTGAAAGGAAATAAATAGGAATTATAAAATGAATTGCTTTTGTACTAGTTACTTTGGTGATTCTATTGTACTCGTATGTATAATAATAAGATGGATTTATATTGGATATTATATTTAACCGGGGTCATGGTTTATTAAATACAAATGTCAAAGTATTGTAATTAATTTATAAATCAATAGTAAACGGACATAAGCAATTATTGCTATTCTTAATTACATTTGAGAGGATTAACAGGGATTTTTTTATCACTCCTAAAAACAAAAATATTAAAATGATGATATTATACAATTCTGCATAATGTTGTGACTGTCAAAGTGAAGAATTATTTCTTTAAGTGCTTCAGGCAAAATTATTGACGTAAACGTAAACCCTGGGTGATTTTAAGAGCATCATACTCTCTCGCCGCCCTTTTTCACGAATTTCGTTTTACGAGAATAACTTGCAAGACCTTGATAAATCAAAGTGGGTTATAAACAACCATCAGTGAAACAATCATCAGTGATTTTGATAAGCAAGGTTTTATATAAAATTTGAAACTTCTTCCCAATTTGTTCAAATTATTTTTTTTCAGTTACAGATGAAGGTGGTTGGGTGAGTCGAGAAGTGCTAAAAAGAGGGCGCCATTTATTTCCATTCCAGTATAAACTACCAGAAAGTATACCCTGTTCATTTGAAGGTCCCGAAGCCAGTGTCAGATATACTGTGTTGGGTATCGTTCTCAGAACATCTGGTGATAATTTAACAACTCAAAAACATTTTACTGTTCTTCGCGAGTTAGATACCAAACGAGATGCCGAAAAACGAACCCCATCGGTATGTCTTTACCTTTCTCTGTTCTTCATTTATAAAACAATACAGAACACAATTGTAAATTGTTAAAATTTGTACCATTTACTAAAAAGTATACATGTACGTTTAAAATATGTTCCTTTATGTGATACGATCTATACCTCTAATTGTCGCTGGAGGATTACTTTAAAAAAAATTTTCAATATTTAGAACATTTTTTAAGTATGAAACTATGTACATTGACCGTATGTTCATTTCCATTCATGTCTTTAGGTTATACTCTCGAAGCAGGCGAGGACTTTAGGATTTTGAACAGCTCTAAAGTATCTGCTGTGACAACCACTTTTCGTCTTGTCAAACGTCTATTCTTCTCTGATTCAGTAATCTTTGATCACCGTAAAAGCATACGTTATCCTTGGTATGGGTTATCTGTTTCGTTTTCAGCCTAGACATGCCCTAGAAGACCATGCTGAAAGATCTTTTAGTTCAGTCTGTTGTCGTCCTGGTAGAGTTACCTGTTCCTTATCTGTTATAAAACGTGCCTATGTGCCAGGGGAAACCATTCATATAGATGTACAACTTCACAACATGTCAATGAGAAAATCCGGCCACTGTGATATTCAACTGAAACAGGTATATGGTGCTAATCTAATACCATATCTTTTCTACTATGGATATGGCGGAGGAGGGGGGGGGGGGGTTGGGTTGTTGTTATTAGAAATTGAAACAGAATTAAAAAATGTTGTTACTCAGAGTTTCAGACTGTGCGATCTTCAATCAACTGACCTATTTCAGCCGGTGTTTTGATATTTCTTCATCGCTCTACAATTAATGTATCATCACAATTTTTACAATGAATATATTTTGTTTTTGTTAGTCTAAATTAGTCAAATATATTCATTGCAGTTGTTAACATACGGGGATACATATACTGCAGCAGTAGTTTTAGAGGAGGTAGAATTGACAGATGCAATGAGACCTGGTCAACGTCGTCATTGGAAAGATTTCTCTATACATATACCACCGACTTGTCCTTCTAGATTGTCAAAATGTCGAGTTATTGATGTTAGATATTGTGTAGCGGTAAGTATGAACTACTGCATAGCCTATAAATGTTTTTTTCTTGGTTTGGTCGCCTGTCTGGGTTAAACCATGAAATAAATAAAATAATAAATTTTCCTACACGAGATTAGATTAAAACAGAGTTAAAGCGACATTCAAATCCACGTGTGTCCAGGATTATGAAAGTTAAAAAGATGACTCGCCTTTTCTTGAGACACTGCCATATATAAAAAAAAGACATTTTCTAGTTTGAGATATTTTTGCGATGTAGTATTTCTATTTACAAATATTCACTAATTAAACCCTCATAATGGCGCATATGTCCCTTTAACTGCATCCATACCTGAAGTGTTTGATGTGCTTAAATACTAACTTTTGATGAAAAGCCAGGAATGATTCTATTAGTACATCTTCAAGATATATTTATATTCTCCTATAATTGCTCATGCTATGACGAATGACGAAGTTGAAGACAAAGATGCTTTGTTTCTCTTAAACTCTAGTTACCTGGAACTATTTAAATATTTAATGTGCTAAAATACTAATTTTTGATGAGAACCCAATCAATTAAACCAATGAATGTATCGTCAAGATAAATTGATATCCTCCTAAATCGTTCTTGCTATTTGAAGTTGTTTGATATTAACTTTTGGTGAAAAACATACAAAATAAAACGATGAATACATCATATTGATATAGAAATATATTGCTCAGAAAACATACTGTCATTTCATTTCAGTTGGAAGCTCATTTCCCTGATGCTATTTTATATGCTGCTGTTCCAGTTACTATTACTACAATACCAGAAAAGGGAGTTATACCTGTGAAATGGAGCTATCAAGGTGACTGTTATTTTAAATGCTAATCAATATTTGTGTGCATACGTTTTATCTGTATGACAATATAACAGTCTTTTACTGACATTTACAAATTACATGTTCTCCTTTGCATCTATTTGAATTATTTTCTTTTATGTTTAGCACCCTACAGTGAGTGCGTAAATACTTAAAACGACACACTTTCTTTATATAAGTGTAAATGTTCTTAAGAGGGCACTCATATTGACATCAAAGAAACTAAACTACCGTATTATGCAGTTATTTGAATAGAATATAAAAAAAGAATTGCTATGAAACTTGAGTTTATGCAGTATATCAAAACGAAACAGATCCATGCATATTTATTTATTTTTTGCACAATATTTTATTCATATAAATAAGAAAAGGATTGGGGAACAGGCTTTCACCTATATAACCCCTCCCCTACATATTTATTACCTTATGTGGTAAGTCATTTGATAATAAGTCAATGGCAGCCCATCACTTATTTTTAGGATGAAGGTACGTGGGTCACAGGAAATTTGGTCACCGGAAACATGGTCCCAGCTATACGAGCACGTGGTATTTTGGTCACAGTAATACGGGCAAACGTTATTTTGGCCACATTAATGAGGGCACAAGGTCAAGACACTGAGCATTCCTGGAACTACTCTTATGTGCTGGGTCGCCAAACACAAGGGATATATACCAGTACCTTTTTTAACGGGGGCAAATGTAAATGGGACCAAATTACAAATGCCCTTATTGCTATGACCAAAAATCTTGTGACCATAATACCTTGTGCCCATATTAGTTTGACCATATTTCCGGTGACCAAATTTCCGTGCACCTATTTTTATTAGGAAATCATTTGAAAAATTAAGCTGACGATAACAGACAATTTGTTAGAAGCTTCTATCTATGCAACAAGTAATATTGTATGTTTCTTTTGTCATTAATTTTATATTGCTTGTGTATTTGTTGTTGATTAAATTTGTTTGCATGTATAGAAAGTTGGTGAAATGCAAGAAAGGCTTTTTTTTAGCCTAATTTCTTACCCTAATAAAGTAATTATTATTATATTATTATTATTTTTTTTATTATTACTTTCATGTATCCAAGCATTCATCACATGCAGTGGACAATTTTTGATAACATGCATGTTTTGCATAACAATGGATAGATGGTGAAACATCTGGATCTACATTTTAGACAAGTTGAAATTGTAAAATAATAAAAACTTTTCTATGTTTCAGAGCATCAATGTCACACAAACCACGAAAATGGAATTTTATCAGATAAAGACAATATTTGTAAATTCAGACCGAAATATAAATACTACGACGAATTACGTGATGTAAGAAGAGAAAAACATTATATTCTAAAACTACGACAGAGTCCAAGTATACGACGAAAACAGCTAATAGAAAAGGCCGAACTTTCAGTGACTAGTAAAACCGACACAAGTTGTGAAGTTGTTGGTGATTCTCATGCTTGATCACAGTGTCTTTTTATTGTGATTATTGGCAAATATTTTGGTCTTACAGTTGTATTTCAAAACTAATCGAGTTATGTCTGCTAAAACCTCTTTTGTGTGGATGTTGTAATGTATGGGTGATTTTTCTTTCATCGGTCATCAATTATTGCCTAAAAGAGTTGAAATAACACTGAACCTGATAATTCAATCCAACATTAATCTACATCTGATTTACGTGATATTTGTATGTGAGGAGCTTTAGATTTAAATAACCCGGAGGTGCGTGACGTTTTGCATTTTAGAGACTATGACTATCTATGTCAAGGCGAAGTAATTCAAGGTCAACGTGATCGTCAAGTACAGCTACATGGAGAAGTCAAAAAACGACGTTTTTGATGTTATTAACAATTTATAACACGATTTCATAGTTAAGACAAGGTTGAAACTCTTAAATGTTTCAATATTTGCAGGTGTCTCACTCATTTCCAAAACCTCTCTCGTTTCCGAAGAGCGAAATCTTCCCTACAATCCCACAATGCATCGCGCATTATATAAATATAATACATCATAAATATAAATTTATAAATATGCATGTACCGGAAGTAATCCACGGATATGTCACAAAGCTAGCGTTTAAAATCAGAATTCAAAGACTTTTTGAACTAGACTCAATTGATTTTTTGAGGAAAATACTCATGTTTTTTTTTAAAAGCGATTTTATTCGAAGACTTTGCAAACGAGTCCATGCATCTTTAACGGGTTAAAATGTTACATGTTTAAAAGCACTACTATTGGGTAACCAAACACTGAATTACTAGTGTAATTGTTATTGTTATCATTTTATTTCATATACATGTTATTCTCACGAAGATAAAACGATTTATTGCATTGGTGTATATTTCGAAGTTAATATTTGTAATTGAAATGAAATTGAAGCAAAGAAAGTTAAACGACTGTTACTGGAGTCGTTATACTTTCTACATCTGAAATAAATCTTGATATCTCATATCATGTCTGAAACACAATTTTCAACGAGTCTGAATGATAATTAAAATGATTAATTTAGATCATGTCGTGGTTATGATCATCAGGAGAAGCTGTTGACAAGTTAAGTACCTAAACATAAAGTGTCAACATGGTGTGAATTGCGTTCATGATTCAATAAAATTGACAAAGGATTGTTCGCCATTTTTATGTCTTTTTACCGGAAGAATATAGCCTTATATAACATAACATTTTAAAAACTAATAAATCAACTTTCAATCTTCTTAGATTTACGAAATGTTTTCTATCTCACTGTCCTTGAGTATCTTGATACTTTAACAGTACCTTACTGTACAAGGCGGAACTGGTGCCGCCACTAACGCCACACTCGAAGATTTCACTTTTCAAGACAAAATCACGCCGCAAGTTACGAGACAAGTTACTGCAATTTTAGCAATTTCAAAATATTCCTAACGAAAAGAGATGACTATTCTGTAAGTATTATTATTTTGCTTGTAATAAACAGCATTAACATATCATGTGCTTGATAACAAAAACAAAAACAGGAAAGTTTTAAGACTAAGAATTCTTTCTTTAAAGCTGATGATATTCTAGATTGAAAAAAGGAGACTAAAGAAACTTTACAAGACATTCGCACCAGTAGTGTTGGACATATTTGGCTTAAATTCGAGAACGCTGCCATACTGTCGTTTGTTTTTTCACTAAAGAATTTGTAACAATAAACTATAATGCTGTATTTTCTCGGAGCTGCTCCACAAAAACATTACCCAAAAGATTTATGGTAGTCTCGAAACCAATAAGAGCAATATTGCTAAACTGTCCACTCTAACATTGGGCTAGATTACTGCAAACATCGTCATAAAAAAAAATACAATTTGCCACAAAACGATTGTTTGTTTCATATGACAAAGGATCATGCTAAGAACAATGTTCTGAGATTTAATTTTTGTCAAAGCTCAAAATAAATTGCAAATGCGTACAACGTGCTATGATTGTTCTCAATCCCAATTTTGTGAAGAATTATTATTTGCGCAGAATTTGTAATTCGAGTATTCGCAAATAAAAAAATCTCCAGGACATAGATAGCACATTTTTAATTTCATTTGATAGAGATGTTGTGTTTTAAAAGGCAAGAGATAGGGACGAAGGGGTGGGGCATGTTTCTGGGGGAACTCCATTGTTTTCTGCCCACATAACGTCAAAATAGTCTAAAAGTCATTAGCTTTTGGATTTTTCAAGACGAAAGCAGCGTTTTATCACTTTTCTGAACTATTTTGCTCGAATAATTTTATTAGTTGGTTAAACATCATGGCTATCATGTAAGTAAATCACATGATCCTTTTTAAACATTCTTATTTTATTAAATTAACGTTGCCCGTGGAAGTGAAAATCTGAAATTTTAGCATAAAGCTTAATGTTCCTTTGTCTATATTTCAAATTACAAGTTATAAAACATAAAGTGGATGAGATTGTACTGGACTTTTTATGAACCTACCAATATAGAGAGCAACTGTCCACTTGCAATGGTATGTATAAATTTGCCGAACTCCCCAATACAAATGACAGCCAATACCTACTTAAAGCAAAAATATTTAACGAAAATGTTAAAAAAAAAGGAAGCAGAAGAATTTATAAACTAAAAAAAAAATATTTCAAAATCATCCCTGTAAATTATGTAGCGCATACAGTACATTTTACTATAATTTTCAGACTTTGATGCTAACCAAAACAACAACAACAAAGACGATAATAACAACAACAAGAAATCCTCCCAGGATGAGTTTAAGGATGATGTATACCACTGGGCAGACGGACATTGCACTCCCTGTAACGATGTTGAGGTTCCTGACTGGGTCAAGATGGAAAGTATGATAAATCATCTATCTATTCGTAATTAGTTTTCGTTTTCTGCTTTAGATGGAAACATTGTCCAAAGGGAAGAATTAATAGGGCGGTGTTGATTCTCTTTTTGGCTGACCTCGGACAAATGACACTATGAAAGAGGATTCTCCACTAGAGGCCTTCTTATTTCTAATATCACGTAGAACGTAATTCCTTTGCCCTGTTTCCCCCAAAGAAACAAAGATATTTCAAACCTATTTATCTCGTAACGGCGTTTTTTGGATCTCAGTATTCTATTTCCAAGTAAAAAGAGTTTTAATTATAAATTTTGATATATTTCAGATTCAACGACCGACGACTCCAAGCCCGAGTTAGTATGGGCAGAGGACCCATGGACCCAGGTACCACTCGTCGGTCTTCCATCTTGGATGTTTGTTGCCCGGTATTGACTACACCGTTGGCGCAGATAACCGCATGGATGATACTCCAGTCAATAATGGCGAAGATGATGCTTCGTTTTTAGCATCTGGCATTGTAGTAGCAAACTGGAGTGACGAACCATATGTCCAGTCACCTCTAGATGTACCAAGATGGGCCCTGCTCCCCGGTATCGACTATCCGGTTCACTGCGGAAACAACAGCCCATATTGGAAGAGTGTCGTGGAAAATAATTTCAGTGTACGCAAACAATTTCGTAGAAATATTAATAAGTCTAAATTTCATATAAAGGAAGGAAGGGGACATAGTTACTCTTTCAATCCAAACAAAACAGGCCAAACAAATCGCCATGAGGAATCTTAAGAAATAAAAAAAACGATAAAGACATAAGTTACCTTGCTAGAGTATTCTTTAAAGTGGAAGGGGTTCAATTTTAAAAACTTTTTACAAGTACTGTGTATTATGCTTCTACACTTTTAGTATTCCTTGTGTTTCGGCGACCGTTTTAACACCACATAACTTTCGGACTTTCCACATATCTTATGTTGAATATTTAGTACATAATCTATAGTATATTGTAGCCTACTCTTTATGTTATATATATTTTTGTCTGGCTACTATAAATTACTTTTTAATGACATAACCAGCAGTTTTTTTTATAATCAATGGTAAAAGGTTGCTTCCTCCTGAATTCGGGAGTTCAAATAGACTGGCTTAATAGGGGGTACAGTCGAGCCGCCAGGATTGTGATTTGAAATGCGGAAGGGAATCGACGCAAGCCTGTCATGTTGACACATATTTGGGAAGAAATGTATGAAAATATTATTTCTAAATTTCACAGAAACGATATGTGGGTACAGTACAGGAAAAAGTATTTTTTTTAGGAGAATTTGTAACTATACATTAGAAACAATGATATCACATATGTTAGTGAGCATATGTGACTATACCTGGCAAGCTATCTTTTGGTTTGCGTGTGGTGTTTAACAGGATGACATTGATGGGTTTTTTCCATGATACGATTATATTTGAACTTCCTAAGCATGATGTTTATTTCCACACCCGCGAGTAGTTTATATAAACGAATTTGACAGGTGTACTTCCATTCGACGTTTAATGCCAATCAAATACAGCGATCATTTCACTATAACAGATGTCATAAAATGCCATTTAAAGGTATATCATTCCGCACCGAAACTAATAATTTGTAAAACACATCGATACTGCTGTGAACCACACAATATGATTTAAAATAAATAAATGTGAAACAAAAATATTGGTATGCTCCATTTTCATAAAAATCATTGCAAGCAAACCCGTACATAGACCATATATCTGAACATTGCAAAATCAGACTGCCATCACGTAACAAGATATGATACATCCTGCTAAATCATTTTCAAATTAATGTCTTTATCTCCAATAAATAACAACCAGCCCTCTCCTAAAAACATCTCATTTAAGGGACAAGTGCGCCATTTTGCGGGGTTGATTTGAGTCTTGAATATATGTAAATAGTCGTCAGAAGTATTAGAAATTTACGAAAATCACATAATTCCTTAATTTAAAAATACATTAGACTAGGATTTTATTCACTATTTCTATATATGTCTTTTCAATATATCACAGAGTATCTTAAAATGCCCAGCCGTCATTTTAAAATGCAATTGCGGATAATTCTGGATACACATAGATTTGAAAGCTCAAATTTCGATGGTGAGATGTAAACATTATTACTGATTGCCTGTAAGCTCATTCCCGTTTCTAAGACTAAAGTTTAATTGGTCAAGAAGAAAAGTCTCTTTAAATACTTTAACTGGACAATGCTTCGTCATGTTATAACTAACCAAGGCTGTACAAAGACCTAGTCAGATCTGAAGATTTCTCATCTTCCAAACCAACATTGCCAAACCTTCCAATTGATCAAGATCAAACTACCAACTACCACGATTACTAACAACTACCAAGTCTTCGATACAAGCTTCTGTTTTAAGCGGACATTAATTTGTCATCAAACACGGTTGAAATCACAATATAGGCTAATGTGTTTGTAGATGAAAGGACATGAAACAACCCCCTCAAATCATGGCTTATTGTCATTTTGTAGGGTTCACATATTGACATCGTTTCGTGACATCTGTACCAAATAAACTGTATTTGCATACTTCAAAACTTCGCTCTACAATTGATGTATTGAGCACTATTTTAACAGTGAAAATATTTTATTATTGTACTTCAAAACTTTTACTAAAATGTAACTCGTCAACTTCACTGTCACTTAATATGCACAAAGGAAGTGGAAGATGAGATAAAAACATTATAACAACAATAAAGTATTTTGTAACGGTGGAACATGCCCACAACAGAAACGAGGAGATACCATCTTGATTTTCCCGAATGAAAATTGCGCTACTCTGTCGCTTCCTTACCAACTGAAATGACTTTTAACATAAACAAATGTTAAAAAAAAACATCGCGCAGGAAGGGTTTTAAACAATATTTCTTTTAATCCCAGTTTACTTTCCAACAAGCATAAGCATTTTCAAAACGGTGTCCTCTATTTCATTCAAAGTTTGGGTCAAGGGTAACAACTAAATATATCCTTTCTTTGAAAAATCGCAGAGAAGAACTCATCAAAATCCAAAAGGTTATGTGTTTTTACACCAAAAATCACCCAAACAAATTTCTGTTTTTAGGTCAATTGATTATATGGAAGGCAATGGTCCTAAATCCTCACATTGGCTAACTATCTGGTTAAATCTGAAGAGATAAAGCTCCATTTTTCAATTTTGGAATTGCTAAAAGACCTTATTATGTGTATCAAGCGTCATGTCGCGGCGCTGGAGCCCGCTCAAAGGTGTGGATTGAGGCAGTGAAAACCCTGAAGATGAGGCTTTTTTATTTCAGCGCAAAGAATTTTGATATCAAGATAGATCCGCTTTGGCGGTTAATTTTATTAGCGGGCGGTGCTTATTGGGGATTTCAAATGATAATCTCGGTGAAATATAAATTTCTGGTGAAATATCATGATATTTTAGTGACGGCTTCTTATGGTCAACGAACTATGAACGAGACAAAACTTTTTCTGATGAAATAACGTGCCATAAATATTTTTTCTTTATGATTTCACCCCCCCTCTCTTATCTGTACTTTGAAGTGTAGATACTAGGCAAAACAAAAAACACAAAGGATATATTATGGTATAACTCCCTTCTTTAATAACAAAGCACATAACGTTTCAACACAATTTACACGTGTCGTCATCAGATGAAATGAAGTAGTGGGGGTAAACATGAGGATATATAACAAGAAGGAAGCCATGTTCAGAAGAAAAACGGTAATGAATAGATACTAGGCTTTCTTACTTGTGAAAAATAATCAAATTTAATCTATATAAAAACAATGACTCGAGAGTTTTACATTTCTTTTTTAAAACAACACAATGTAACTGCCAATTTTTTCACTGAAAATTTTAGACTTATTTTTTAAGATGTTTATAGGATTTATTATTATAGCATTGATGTAAGAAACGGTATTTTACCTCGGGCATCTGTTATAAGCCTGACGTATGCCAACTATCAAGAATTATGAATGCATTGTAATTTTAAATTTAACTTCCAAAAACAATTAAAGTTATGAAACAAAACGGAATGAATATGTTATCTTTTTTTCCCTTTAAATATGTCGACACATTAGTTTTTAAAAGATTGATAAAGATGAAAGATTTAGGGTTTTAAAAACACGTCATATTCCTCTTTACAGACAGTTTTGTATAAAATTTCTTCCGACAAATAAATTATAAGTTAGATAATAAATACCGAGGTTTGAACGTAAAGCATCAGTATTCAACTGGCCGCATAGTGTTCGTAAATCTTTCTTCTTTAATTGTTGTTTTGCGAGTAGTGTTTATATTTGACGTAATCTTGTAACTATTTTGAATTGCAATGTTGTGTAAAGGTAAGATATTTTTAGAATTCACATAATACCAAAATACATTTATGTGAAATGAATAGGTTAGCGAAAAGCATAATTATGTTAGCTTTTAACTTCAAAAAGGACTTGTCTATGTGAACTGTATCTGGTCAGAAACATTTAAAAGTTCAATTTGATTTTGGTATCTGGCATCGCTTTCAACTTTGCTGATTGCTTTCCTTACATGTCACTAGGAGTTTTCACGTGGAGCATTGTTTCTTTGTCTTCGTGCATGGCTTAAAATTTGTTAACTAAGAACTTAAATGATAGTTGATCGATGCTTTTCGGGTCTGCTAGATTTCACACATGAATCAAGTGCACATTTTGCATGTTTGAAAGTATTAGATCTATTTAACATTTTCTATTTGTTTTATATCAAAGTTTCAAGGCCATTAATAATATACTATTTCTGCTTTCCAAGCAAAAGATTGCAATTGGGAGGTAGCTTACGCTTTTTGTTATTCAGTTTCAGTCTTATGGATACTACTATTGTCCATCTATTTGTGTAGCCTTATCAACCATTCAGCGAATGGACACGACATGGAATGTTATGGATGCAATTCCGAGTGTAGTAGATGTGTTCGACAGTCAAAGTCGCTTGAAGAGTTGATTTCAGAACTTTACAATGGATTATTCCAGACAGAGCCACCAAAGGCTGTACCTGATCTCCCAGGATATTATTCCAATAATCAATATGTTGGGCGTAGATCTGGTGCAGCTGCCAATCCACATTACAGACCTTCTGGTATGGACATATCATATGGTTGCTGTGAGACGTAAGTTTAACATTTGATAATTATGTTAATTGTCAGACAAGAAATCAAAATAAAGATGTCCGTTAAGTGTGACACATAGGCAAAACATATATGTCTATGATATTCAAGAATATTACAGCAATAAGAATCATAATAAATCATAGCACACTAAAATTTGCCTCAACAGATTAAATATGGTTTTGCTTAAGTGTAAAGCCTTTACAGACACCCTGTACAATACAAATTTCATTAAATGACACAATACAGACGAGAAGGGACAAGAACTACATGGCTTCTTTAACGATATACTCCGAATGTTTTCGGAAATGGGTTGAAATGCAAGACCTCATGGCCTATCAAACATAGGTTACATCCCTATAATATTATTTTTTTTAGGGACATGAAATATGAAACACCCAATTTTACGAGAATTAATAACAACAACTATACCTTGGTTCATTTGAGGGGAAGATATCAATTTGTTCCTGTTGGAAAGTGCAGGTATGTCGAATGTCAATGTTTTAATACAACTTCCTGTCATCAGTAATAACTATCAGAAGTTGGCTGATTTATAAAGCATCTTAATCCCCCATACAATGTAAAGTCATGAATGTCATAGGAACTGACAGTAACTCTTCACTATTATGGTACATGTACTTTTAATTTATTTTGTGGGCTAACTAAAATCTGAAAATATCCCCAATAAATTTCAAAGCATTCAATATTCTACAAATAATCCTGTAAATTTTCATGATCTGATCAACATTGTCACTGGATCTCAGAGACATTATTTCAGACATTATTGTATTTATTAAATTCAAACAGAATCCACAATGTATTATGTTGAAAACCACAGTGCTAAATATATTATGCTCGTTCAAACTGTCACTTCTACTCATATCAGCCACTACTCACTTGTTGGAGTTTAAAAAGTAAACAATTAGTTTGCAATTTCATAGTAAAATGTGAGTTCTAGAGTTTTTTGAACAAGGTTATCTTTCATTATAATTTTTTTTTAAAAAGTTACCTCCCCTTAGACATTATAAAGGATATTACTATTATATTATCGGTGGGTGTAAATGAAACTTTATAAGCATATTCACATATCGATGTCTCAGTCAAGCTGTGAGGACGTGACCAGAGGTTAAGTTATTACCAATCCTGTTGTTAAATTAATATGCATCGCTAAGATGATTGATGATAACTTCGAAATTGACAATAATTCGTTCAACATTTTTAGAGATATTTGTTTTGACTTATTCAAATTTTGAGAGCAGTGAGATTTTGACAATTGGAGGTATTTGCAATTGATTTAAAATATTTTGTGGAAAACCTTGTAAATTATTATACACATAAAAACGCATCATAAAGCTCTTTGATATGAGAAACCTACTATTTAACGTAATGTAACTGTTGTTCCGACAGCTGCCGGCCGCGTACGTTACGTTACGTTTATTATCTATAATTAAATCTACATTTCAGATCCAGCTTGTCATGTAGTCATGGAGAATGCGTACAGAAATATCGTGCTCATTGGGTACTCGTTTACAATAACTCAGAGGTCCATGCCGGACCACCTGTCAGTTTTGTCCCAATCAAAGTGCATTCTCATTGCGAATGTCTGAATATCGGTCGCCCCTCTGGATGATAATCTATATTGGACTAACTAGTAAATCGATAGTAATTCATGCAGTATTATTTTGGATTGTTCTGTTTTCATTTATTTCAAATTTCTTTCCTCGCATTGACACGAACATCAACATGCCAATGATTAAAGTTTTCGAAGTTTAAAATTTCCAAAAAATTGACACTCAAAAATTTGCAGACGGTGCCTTAGTCAGAAACATCTGCCTTTATTCCAACTTTTGATCTATTTGAACAGTTATTGGCTAGAGTAAAAAAAAATGGTCCTGTTTTATAGGGGTTTACCACACCTTCAATAATGCGCTTTTCTTACATAATATTGAATTACCTTACGATAGATTACTGTATGATATCATTGTAACTATTGTTTTATTAGTATCACGTGAGTTTGTTGAGCACACGTAGTTTTAAATGGCCAACGAGAGATCAGTTTCGTAAAACTTTGATGGAATCGTAGACGTGACACAAATGGTTTAGATGGATTATGATTGTATGACTGAACTATGAAAATATCCAGCTTTCCGAATATATTTGAGTTTGGCGATCTAAATAAATTCGTTTAAAAATTTTTCTTTCAAGATAGCTATCAGAAGCTGGAATAAAGGCAGATGTTTCGGTCTAACGTAACCTATGCGTGTCAATGTGACCCCTTATTGGTAGTGTATTGAATATACAGTGCGTTACTTATGCGAGTATAGTGAGCGAATAGGCCACAAAATGGCATGCCTTAGCATGACCAATGCGCGGCATTTCTGAAAGTAAAATCATGGAAGTGCCAGGGTGGCTCAAGTCTCAGAGTTAGGAAATACACAGTATATTTCAAACTATGTTGAAGGCATGCTTACATACATTGTACCAAATATTGTGAATTACTCATTAATTACCATTATTTTTCTGGCAGTTCTTCCATCATGTAATCGGTTGAACAGCAAAAAATTAGGAAAATCCACATATGTTGACCATATTGACCATTTCAAGAAATTCGCCCGCTAATTTTTTTTAAGGATTTAATAAAATTTTAATAAATCTTTTGCCATCCTGTATATTATGTATAGATATTGTCATAAAGTAACAAAATGAACTGGTACAAAGTGAAGGACCAAAATGTTAACTATTATCCCGCCATATTCTAATTAAAATTAGACCAACTGTTTGTTCCGTTTTCTACAACGCTGGGATTTTGTAACGCAAACAAAAGGTGTATGCCGAGAAGCATTAGACAATGAATGCACATTTTTTTGCACAACATGGAAGCGATGGAGAGGGCAGAAATTGGATTGGCTGGAGGTGTCGTCAAACGGACGAATGTTCTCGAAGGCCGTCTGTAGACTCTAACTAACTCTAAAAAACGGAACGAAAGTTTGGTGTAATTTTGATTAGAGACAGATAATGTAAATATAGTACTATATGGTCCCAAATCTATTTAAATGTATTTTGCGATCGGACCATTATGTACAGATATAATAACTTTGTTTATGTTGACCTTACCCCAGTATTATTATGTATTCCGTTATTAAATAATATCTATGACGTCTTCCTGTGTTATATTTTCTCTTGTCTAATTATTTTTGCTGATAATATGCTGATATTATTATATGTGACAATGACATATTATGACGACAATATGCAATATTTTCATTTGAAAGGAGAAAAGGAATGAGAGTATACATACAGATGATGATTTGCTATATTCAGGATTTTGAAGTGAAGATTTTGTTTTTCATATTTCAAATAATAGCTCCGTCACACCAGGAAGGTATCCTCATTGTTCTGGTACGTGGAAATAAAATATGGTCGTCGTATTAGCGTGTAGGAAGCGTCAGATATCGTGCGATGGGCGCTTTAGTTGCCAATAATTGCCGTTGAGATTGCCACGGAATCGAGAATGTCTCCATGACCGCAATAAAAGTAAGAATACACAGGCTCATAAATTTAATTAGAAATTTTCCGCTAGAACGCAATGTTGTCAATATATGAAGCAGTTTGAGTGCAGTTTTTTATAATTTCTATCGGATCATTTCTCGCGTTTTCCGGTGACCCAGTACATATTAAGTCGTAAGATCGCAAATGGCTACAGTCCGATGTGACAGCTATTAAATACATCATTAGATATATCATTGCACTGAGGCCAGATTATATCTTTTAATTTGAAAAACTATAAACTGTTAAAAGCCCTATTGTCTTGATCTGAACTCACTTAATATTTTAACCGTCAGATGTGTTGATCACATTTAATTTAATTTAGTTGGGGTACATAGTAAGATGTAGTAAACTATCTATTTAGCCAGCTAGACACACCTCACACTGTTCAAACAGTAATCATACACTATCTTTACAAAAACTGAGTCGTCCGATAGCATCCTTTAGAAATCTCGCGTTCTCTGCCGCAAATATTAAAGAAAGGATATGCTTAAATATATATTTTCCCATTCATCACAGCTGACCTGACACATATGTACATCCAGGTGACAAAATGTATGTCTGTGAGTGAATATTAAGATTTTAGGCATATAAATATAATACTTCCTTTTGATTTACGTTTTGATTTATTCACAATGACGTCAGTCTGACGTCTGTATAAATAATTTGACCTATAGCTGATGTTGATGAACGATTGACACATCAAAAGGCAAATGTTATCAGTAAATGAGGAAAATTCAATTTCACAATATAAAATCATCCCATGTTTCTTATTGGAAATTGTGTAGAAAATAAATTAACCTTTAAGGTAACGCCCACGTGGGCTTGCGGCGATTTTTCGAATGATAATTTATTTTTATGTTCTGGTTTAATTTCGCTATATAATTTAATACACTTCAGCATAAAAAGAATATAGTCTTCTTATCATTTTCTCTTCCTTTAAATAAATCTTGGGTCCACTATCACATTGGATCCGTCGCAGTCAGTTGAACAGCCAGATCCATTGAGAATACAATGAGAACGATTAATTTTGACTGGGTTTGACTTACTTATTAGAGATCTGTGATTAAATGGAGACAAGTTTAATACAAAATCTTCTATAGCAATCGAAGTAAAAGATTTGTCTAAATTGAGATTTAAACTAAGTACAATAATATGTTAGGCCAAGTTTAAATTTGTATATAAGTCTCTCTCGTTTTTCTTGTTAATTATTATGTTCTGTATAGCATTGTATTTGATCCGAAGATCTATATACAGTTCTAAAGCCTGAAGTTCTGGATTATGACAATTTAGTAGGTCAAACAAGCTCAATGAAAAGTTAATGTAGCAGCAAACGTGCAAAACATACCAATAAAGAATGACACGTGATATCTAGGATCATATTACAGAAAACCACCAGCTAACAGAAAAGCGAACATGGTTTTTGCTGTAATTACACCAAGCAGATTTATTATCAGATTCTTATAAAGCGTATGAACTATTATATTATCAAACATTGTGGCAAAATACTTTACTTTCAAAAATATCGGAAACTAATTGGTCTGACTTGCCAACCACTTATAGTCACCCTTCACTGCGCAGAAAAGTAGGACGTAAAACTTCATTTATTTCATTTCATTTAAACCCTTCATTTATTCTGAATGAAGCTCAATCAAAATTGAAAATTTTAAAAAATGGAAACAAAACGAAAACCTACATCAAACAATTCCTCATTGTTTTGCCAGGGTATAAGATATAACCAACACTTTATCTTATATCTTATGATATTTAATATTCTGTAAACTGATGTTGGTCATTCTTACCTGATTGAACAAGGTGTTTAATTTAATACATTCTTTTGTGCAATCTGTACTATTGACGTCTGGCGAAGCAGAACAAAGTAAAATCTTCTTGATGTTCTGAGATATTTGAATGTATTACTATCCAACTGAAGGCACTGGCTCAGGGTTAGCAAAATAGTTTTGAATGATTGGATGATACTATATCATCTATAAGTCTGTTAAGAACAAGCGTATTCCGTCGGTCTGTCCATCCACAGTTGGCTTGTGAACGTAATAGAGACTACAGTTTTTATCTGATTTGAATGTAATTTGGTGTAATCATTTATATTCATGAGATCTTGGACAAGTTCGAATTTGACGATCTGTCGATGAACGGTTTTTGAGTTATTGCCATTGATTTATGAAATACGCGTCAAAGTTTGGTCGTGAACACAATAGAGACTACAGTTTTCCTCCAATTTATATGAAATTTGGTGTGAATATTTATAATGATGACATCCTGGACAAGTTCAAATTTGGCTATCTTTCGATGAACGGTTTTTGAGTTATTGCCCTTGACTTACGAAAAACGCGTCAAAATATGGTTGTGAACACAATAAAGACTACAGTTTTCATCCGATTTCAATGAAATTTGTAGTGAATCTTTATAATGATGAGATCTTGGACAAGTTCGAATTTGGCCATCTTTCGATGAACGGTTTTTGAGTTATTGCCCTTGACTTATGAAAAACGCGTCAAAATTTGGTTGTGAACACAATAGAGACTACAGTTTTCCTCTAATTCAAATGAAATTTGGTGTTGATATTTATAATAATGAGATCTTAAACAAGTTCGAATTTGGCTATCTTTCGATGAATGGTTTTTGAGTTATTGCCCTTGATTTATGAAAAATGCGTAAAAATTTGTTTGTGAACCCAAAAGAGAGTACAGTTTTCATCTGATTTAAATGAAATTTGGTATGATCATTTATAATGACGAGATCTTAGTCAGGATTGAATTTGATAATTTTTCGATCAACGGAATTTGAGTTATTGCCCTTGACTTAGTAAAAACGCATCAAATTTTGTTGGCGATAGAGGTGACAGTTTATGTCAGAATTTTATTAAATAATGTGTGTTTGTTTAAATCAACAATATTTTTGGTATGATTTGACACAGATAGGTGACTGCCCTTGATATCCTGAAAATGTATCAGGAAAGTGGGCGTGTCTTGCTAGGCAACCACTTGTTTTTATAGGAGATAGTGTAAAATGTATTTCATAATTCTGAGTAGTATCCTTTGATCATACGACATTAAGGGGTAGAGGTGACATCAAGCAGCGGAACACTTTTTACTTAACTGATCCAAGTTATATTTCAAGGACATGTAGATATATGTCACTGTGTACCAAAAAAAGTCTGTACATTTGAGTTTTGAGCGGTTCATGATTAATTTATTCATGTAAGTAATCCAGAAATACATTCTTCAAAGTGAAATGACAATAGAATATTCATAAACCGAGATATCCTGGGTTACAATTATGATGATTTATTCCAATGTCATTGTAAACGTCTGATTTAGAAATATTAGTATCAAATTTCAAGTTTATAGCTTGTTCCTACTGGATCTTAAGGTGCAAAATTTGTCTGATGTCCCTGGGCTTGCACTAATATAAAACCATTCAATTAATATACCATATATAAGTTTCTGTAGATCGACTTTCAGTTGTGCTAATACATAAGTCACTTACAACTGATCGTAGATTCGTAGAAATGAAATGAATGGAGTTTTACGTCCTACTTTTCTGCACCTTGTGGGCTATTGAAAACGGGATAAATAGATTCGTAGATACTGTGTATGGATATATTTGAAATTGTATACAGCAATAAAGGTTTCTGTAAACTTTAGATCTATGGTGTCCAAACAAGATCAAGACATAAGTATACAGATAATTTCAAACTGAATGGGATTCACGCAGAATTTGACATCTGAAAGCTGGGAAGTTTAAGGGTTGATTTTATTGCTTATCATAAGCAAATAATATCCGATTTCAACATGATTCAATTCACAGACACTACATAATTAATGTAGACACTTTGCCATCCCTTACGACGATTTAAAGGGACAATAAGAATAAAATTATTACTGAAAACGTTGTAAATACATGGCAAGATACATATTTCTCTACAATTTGGCGTTTATATATTGCTTAAATCTTTATATTACGTTTTTAACATCAACCAAAAACGTAGCCGCTGTAAAAAGTTTTTCATTTTAAAAAATGATGGAAAGATATATGGAAAGATGGAAAGAAAATGATTACAGATAAGGGACAGATTAGGTCTATAGTTGTTATAGAGCCCTACACTTGTGCAACCGATTAATAAAAAGACTGTTTTTTTAATATTGTTTTGAACCAATATATTATGTTAGCAATTCCTACCTGTGCTATTGATGATGAGAGATCACACGAGAAAATCCTGAAATCTTGATTCAAAGGACAACCTCCTTCCACTTGAAAAAAGCCTCCACTAAATATGACCCTGCAGACACATATGTTGATACGCAAATCTTATTTCATAAATAAATATTATAGTAAACCTTTTTGTTAAATTAGCATCATCCAACAAGTGTTATACACCCATACACCAGAAAATTGTATTAATGCGACATAATAATATACAGTTTGTTGCATTTTGAAAAGTTCATTTATTTGATTTATGTTGAAATTTTGAAGATAAATTGTACTAGTTCAAAATAATACCATGGAACAGTGCGTAGCTTGTAAAAATCTCAATGAAACAAGATTTTGAAAAAAAAAAGTTCGTGGATTTGTGGCACTTGTATTTTTCAGATTCATTAGATTTTTTTTAGAACCAACAGTTTTTAAACGCCCACAAATTAATGTGGGCGTATATAGCCGTCGTTTCTGTCTGTCTGTCTGTCTGTCTGTCCACAATTGTTGTGGACACGTTAGAGAGTTGGTTTCCTGATGGATTTTAATAAAAATTTGGTGTCAATGCATGTTATCAGCTAAGGATGAACCCTCTTGAAAATTAGACACATTGAAAAATATTTGATATGAGTTATTGCCCTTGGTTTTGAAATCAAATTCAAGGCAAAATTCTCAACAAATTTTAAAGAAACTTAGTGGAATCACCCAAATCTTATTGAAAAGCAGAAAATCGAGAATATTTAATATGGATATTGCTCCTTGTTCTTAAAAATGTTCAACCTTAAGCCCGTAAAACTCCAGAAGACATAATTCTGATCTGATTTAAACGAAACTGGTTGAAAATATAAAAAAAGTCTTTAAATAGAGCTTGTGCAGTATGAAAATGTTACTCTCGAAATATTTCATTTATTGATAGCTCTTGTCAACAGCCCGGATGACTTGGCTGCCATTACAATGGTGGGCGTATTACGAAGGGCCATCGCTATTTTTTATGCGATCTCGAATTTGTTAATATCTCGAAGATTTAACAATGAAAACAGGTCCGAATAATACCGACAAAAGTAAAGTAAATTATGACCAATTGTAAAGGTAGATATAGGTTTGATAGACTAACTAGACAATGACAGACATTTCCTCTTTAAGCTAAACTTAATTAATGTGTTATGTCACGGGTAATAACTCACACATCTGCATATAGGTAAAGAAGTAAGAGATATAATATGGATATTATACTATTTCTGATATTTATTAACTCAACGTTTCACATGCTCATACAGGTAGCGTTATCAAGAGAAACGTTAACACACATCGTTTTTATGTATTTGCTTAAAGTATTCAAATGGTGCTTAAGAATTATTCTAAAGGAAAAACTATCTTGAAACCCTATAGCATTTTGATAAAATAAAAAGATTAGACAGAAATAAACCGATCCCTCTTAATGAAGGAGTAAATACTATAAAAAAAAATAATGTAATTAATGTATAAATATAATTATTGAGGAAATAAATTAATCCACTCCCGTAGCCGAATAGATAATGTTATATAAATATTTATATAAATTTATAAATTGCATTTCTCCCTCCTCAAAAATGTATCTCGTCATTCGGAACGCTCTGAATGTTTCCCTGTTTTGGTGTAATGAATAATGAGATGATGTAAATGCGCCAACAGAAAAATAAGTAAACGTCCACGAGGATAGTTAGCAACTTCCGCATTAACATTGAATATACACATTTGGAGCATTATTACGTCGTTGACTAACGACTAGAGGCATAATGAATCACTGATATCTTTATATTTTATATTCTAGACGTTGAAGTAGCATCATTCATCAAGCTTTTTTTTAGATTTGTAATTGACCTTTACTCTATGATAATATGTAAAGACAAACTTTTTGACAAGGACATATTTAAGGGTAAAAGGTTTCTTGTGTGTGATATGGTGTATGTAGATGTACCTGTCAACTTCAGCAATATATGATGTTACTTAGAATATATGCCGTTCTCGTATGATAATGAGGTCCCATATTCAATGACCCACTTAAAACCGGATATAACTTTAAATCATTCATACTAAGGTGTTATTTTTATGAGAAATTCACTGGATTATGAAACAGTATAATTGTAAAGAGCGTGTTAATACATTTTAAGGGTAAGACGTTTATGATTTCTATGACAGATCTTAAAGTTAAAGACTTTAACGTCAAAATGAAATTATTGATAAACAATTGTTTCTATGAAAAATGAATGAAGGCCAGAGACATATTTTATCTTATATTTTAGTGAATAAAAAATTGTTTGTTTATTTACACAATCGTCGTTTATAAGTAGTTCAACACTATGACATCATTTGATGATGCAATATACTGAATTAAAACGCATAGATGTTGAATCCATTCTGGATCAACCTTCTTATGCAAATTCGTTGTATAAAATAAAACCCATGACTAGAATACAATATCTTTAATCTCTACCCTAAATTGGTTTACTCAAATTATAAATAAACATACACATAAGTATCCAAAAATAACTCTATAACAGATGATGACCCAATATTGTTTTAAGTGCGATATAACGGTACCATTTCAACACCAATATGAGAACACCAATTGTAAATTCAAAAACGGTGTGGGTGCGTTAGTTGGTTTCGTTTTTTTCAAATTAATAGCAACTAAGTTTTTGGTTAGACAACATTCATAGCAATCAATCATCCCTCTAAATATATTGTAAAATCTTACTGACACTAGGTAATAAATAACAAAATTTATGATAAAGTTTTTCTATTTATACATTTATCGATAGATTACTTCTGGTCAACAGAATAGGGAGGTCTGCAAAAACCCGGAAATCAATGTAGGCGAAACCTTATTTTGGGTGGTGTAGGTCGGGGAGTGTTTATTTTCGGTGCATATAAGTATTGTAATGGTCGGATACTGGTCATTGGTGATTTTTGTAAGAAAAATCAAATCATATTGCATACATATTTTTTAAGTGGTTGAGATACGGCAAAGGTAAGGAATGAATTTCATGGCTTTATCAGACCTTGGCTTGTCGATTTGAACCTATCTGAATTAGAAATTTGTATATTTCACATTTTTTTAATATTTTTTCAGATGGATTGTCTGTCTACGTTACAAGTGGTTTTAGTGATGTGTATTGTGTCTGTCCATTTGACAGTGGCATATAACTATTATCGTTCACCTTATACAGAAAGTTTCAGACATGACGGACGAACTGGAAGACGTTCAAGTTTCTCTCGAAATCCTCCACAGTTATCCAGAAACAATCCCTTATTTAATATTCAAGGATTTCCAAAGAGACAAGATATGTGTTCTGTGAATGGACCAAGTGATATAAGACGGTTACTACCAGGACGATTTATGTCTGAATCAGAACTCCTGTCTATTGTTCCTAATAGTTTTAATAAGAATGAACATAAGCCAACTTATACCAGTTTAAAACGGATTGTTGTCAGTCGGTTTACAGAATCTGGCTTTAGTAAACCTGGTACTGCACAATATATTAATGACGGAATATGTGGCTGTTGTGTCACGTGAGTATATTACGATGTTATATTCTTATATTGGTGGCACAAAAGTTTTTGATAATGCGGATGATTCGATGGGAACGATAAGTACAGGTATATTTTGAATCTCGTAATAGAGAATACCTCGGTTTCGAAGGATGAATGGTCATGCTAATCATTGAAACGGTGTCATTTGTAGTATTGAAAAAAGTGTATAGAGGTCCTGCTAATGGTACCTTAAATTTAGTAAATTCAGTTTCAATAATTTCAAGTGCACAAGTGATCAAAGGCCATTTCTTATTAAGAAGTTAAACGGGTTATTTTAACTTAGTAGTCATTGAAAAAATGCCATTCTAAAGATAGAAATTAAACCTGATAATTTTTATTTAAAATAGTCAGTGATCAAGCGACAATTTTATCTTTAATTCTAAACATTGAACTGGTCAGTTTAACAAGAGTTTTAATTTTATATTTTACACATTGAAAAATGTAATTTTAGATATTGAACCTGGAAAATTTTAGCATCGATAATTAGTGATAAAGGGCTACAATTTAATTTTAGATATTGAAACGGATTAATTTTATCTTTGGTTGTCAGTAAACACAAAGAACACAAAGACTTTCATCACGAGAACAGAACAGAATACTTTTTTTATTGTTACAAAATTAATTTATGTATATTTCTTTCAGAGAATTGAGTTATGAGATTATGACAGAAATAACAGATTTTAATGGTCAGAATCACACCATTATTAATTTTAATAATAGTTATCAATTTATTCCTGCTGGGAAGTGTTCGTGAGTATTCGTATGAACCTTATGTTACTTAAGAAACACCAATTACATGTCTAATTTGATATGGTATTTCCAAGGATTCTTTTTAAATATTATAAAGCGTCGCTCTTTCAGATAAATGAAAACAATTTGCATTATATATATGCAATATAGGCTATAAAAAGCCGTGATTTTCACAGAGTCAATTTATACTTTATAGCCAAGGAAGCACTCATGTTTTACCTATTTGAACTCTCATTTTCACATGTCGAATCTAAAAAATGAATAATATTTATGTTTCTGACATAACGTATTACATAGTTCAGTACACATAATATCTATCTTCGTGACGACGTTAACTCAGATGAAAAACGTTGTTAAAACATATTCTCTTTACATACGATGGATTTAAGGGAATAACTAAAAATTATCTTTCTATTTTCTATTGTAGAAATGAAAATGCACCCTGTGCTGGCGGAACTGCAAGATGTAAACAAGTTACAAGAGCACATTGGAGTCTTGTGTGGACTCCATCCGTTGGAGCTCGTTTGGTCGCGCATGAAGTTCCTTCACATTGCCAGTGTATAAATCTAGGAGCAGCAGCATCAGCGCCTTGAATTCCCTTGACAAATTGAGATGTACATAATGTATATAATATTTTGTAATTGTAAATGTATTTGAATATATTTTGTATATGAAAGTTAAAATAAATTATTGCTTAAATATGTCTTTGTCTTTTAACAAAAAACCCAACAAATCCATACAAGGCTGTACATACGAAATGTCGTGCATTTTATGATGATGGTAATTTTTCCTCGATTTTATTTGGTGTATGTTATTGTTCTTTACCCTAACACCTGTATATAATCGACAATGTGAATAGATATCCACAGAAAGATTAATTAACAAGCAATTACATACTATTCCCTCATGATTACTTCTTACTTTCTTTCTGACGTCATCATCTTCGCTCTATTTTTATCAATATATGTTTCAAGCTATATATAGAATAATTAGACTTAAAAGTGTCATGATTGAGTGACGTGCGCGGACATGTTCATCAAGTCAAGATGGTATCTAAACGTTTTACGGTCACAATGGTCTTGTGTATGGGGCACCTCTGATCACGTAGTCCTAATTGACCTGAAATGGATATGATGCACAAAACAGTATATTGATGTTATCTAACATCAGTCAGAAGAAATTGAGATCCGTTTTATGTTTGTATTGATATCCAGTTCATTATTTTGAACAAATTATCGTTCTTAAAAATATATATACCAAACTAATGGGTAATAAAACAGCAAATAACCGTCTAATTTTCACATTCTTTTACTGACGTATTCAATTGTCTATTGCTTCATAGTTCGTAATATCGTCATTATCACTTCATTTGCCTTTCGTAATCATTTCTGTCCAATCGATTAACAAAAAGTATATAAGTTAGGCTGATAAAAAGACAGATGCAATAAGATACTGACTGTGGTCGAAAAGAATCTATCAGGAAACAGTGCTTTATGAAAATTTAACAGGAACAAAGTATAGAGTCACGCTTGAGAAGAATGCAAGATAGTAAAGAAAGAATACAAAACATTGGCTGTATAAATTGTGAATTTGCTATTGGACATGGAACACGTAGACGGCAAACTGGAAACAAGACCAAACGTCCGAATGCTGTAGAAGTACTACTAAAATCAATAATGGTGTTCATTCCAAATCCGTTGGTGGTTCCTGTAGTAAGAATTCAGAGAAGTAGCAGTGTCGAGCTATGGAGGGGTGATCTTAGCAACAGTTCACCACCACCAAATGTTGGAGGGAAGGTCACACAAATGGCTGAAACAAAAGAAGTCTTGGAAACATTCATTAGTAACTTTAAAGGTGTTATACCAAGTGGGTGGTCATTGGAGGATGGTGCTTATGTGGTATGTTCAAATAACCAACTTCATGTTCCCAAACCCGGCCTAACGACTGATGAACCCATTATATCGTAAGAATAACTTTCAGTTTTGATATTAGTACTAAAACCTTTCATTCCAATATACGGTTGTCGTACTGTATGCTATATTTCTATATATGCAATTGTATTTTATAATATGCTTTGCTTTAGTTACATAGCAGAACAGAACGAACTACTGTTATTGTATCCTCATATTTTACCACTTCCCAAGATTTCGGACAGAGCTATTTTCTATCGTTATTCGGTGAACTCGGTCAATAACATGTTTTTTTTACGCCAGCAATTTCTTTCTATATAAATGACAACATACCTCGGTAGTCTCATTTATATTATTTAAATCTACATATTTTTACGTAAATTTCTCGTGTATTGCATATGTGATTGACCCTAATCGTTATATACGAAGGCACCTGTTATAGCATAATGCTCAACTTGTTCCTACACTCCAATCTCATCTCACGTCTTTTCTGCTATCAAAGGCAGCATGTCCCGTTATGGCCAGTTACAGTTGCCGGTAAATATTATTCCATATTTAAATTCCAGGGAAATGGTAAACCATGAAGAGTACTATTGACAAGGATAAAGCTACATCTTACTTCCTAAGATATTCATCAAATAATGTGCATGGTAACATTTGGTATTATATAACGACGTTCTGCAAAATGTGATATTTACAGACTTGCAATTCCAGTCATCACAAGTTGCTCAATTGGACATGCAATGATTAAAGTAATGAATTACATATAAACAATACAAATTCCACACAAGCAACGCAACTCCGTTATTACATTAATAGCCTATATGGTGACACACAAATACCAGTGTGGCCGATTAATAGTGACTAATGAAGATCGAGCAGTAAGTAACATTGGCCAGTAAATTCTTACGAAAAAATTCTGCTCGTGGGATGAGTCATTGAAATTTGCTGAGACACAATGATATTGAGAATTTATTTTTCAAAATATGGACAGTAGTGTAGTAAATCACAAAAAAAGCGGGGCCTCTACATGTCTTGCATACGAATCAATAAACACAAGTTTATGATTTTTAAAATCTATAAACCATACTTTATGTGAAACTGCAAAATTGTTATTCTTCAAGTTACTCTATCAAACCCTTATCAGTAGAATTGGGGCATCAAGAAACAATGGAACAGGTGTTTCCTTTAGCACCATCACTGTAAGATATATCAGCAAAAATAGTAAAGTTATCGTAGCTTAAGGCAAATTGATTTTTAAATTGGTCCTAGATCGGCTATAGTTTGCGATTATTGTAATCTGTATAGTTCGCTGTACAATATTGATGTATTGAGCACTATTTTAACGGTAAGAATTTTTGTTATCGTAGTTGCTATGACTTCAGAACATTCAGAAATCGCACAAAATCGTGTTTTTAATATTGCTCAGACAAAAAAGTGTATTTTGATCAAAAAAGTAAATTTCACACATTTTTCGTCATAAGATTTCTCTTGGATATCTTCTTTGCTTATTGTATCAGGATGTTTTTAACAGAATAAAATATATCTTCAAACATGAAATATTTTTTTCAAAAAAATGAAAAGAAACAAATTGTTTATTGTACGTGAAAAAGGTGTCTTCCAAATCGAACGTCCCATTTCATGAAATTTTGTTATACCCCTTTTTCACACAATATCCTATGTAGAGGATAAAATAATTGCTCACGGGTTTTTATGATAATTAATATTTAAAATATCCCGATGGGTTTTCTGAGGGAAAGGGCTGTATATATCATAAAAGAAAAAACACGAGAGAAAGTGTTTTATCTGATTTATAAACCGAAAAGGACTCATTATCCAAGTTTTTTTGGTTTGCAAAATAAATAACAATAGATATAGATAATAATTTTATATAAATATAATATGAATTTGTAGTGTGTGTTGCGTATGTTGATCAGCTAGTTAGTTAGTTGGTTTATTTATGAAAGAAGGGGCACAACTCGTGCCTACATCAAGCAGTTAGATAGACTTTGAATTATGGCTATAGAATGTTAACTGTGAATAATGTGTAGAATCTAGTTCAAGGTAATCTTTCACCTTGTGCTCAAGAGTTCCGTGAGGCAGAGGGGTGATTTTGATAACGAGGACTAGGGCCCAACTAAATTAACAATGATGTAAGATAAATCGCATCGCTCGAACACAACATGCTTCTGATAGTGTCCACTGGAGGTAACCAAAGTGCTGGCTATGTATAAATTCAGTTTTCTGACAAAGGGGTGCAACTCATATCTACTCCCGTGACCAATTCGGTCGGCGACCAGTGAGATAGATTTGTATTTGATAAGGCCTTTTGGAGGCAAGGCGAGTGAAAAGAGAATGATCCGGGAAGTGTAACAGAAATTTAGGGGATTTTTATATGAAAGGATTAATGAAAAAATATATTAAAACGGAAGAGTTTTTGAATGGCGGTACAGGGGGTTAATAAATGTGTTCGTAAATAGGTAGGACTTAAAACCCACAGTTGATAGAGGGCTTGTTACATAATAGAACACTGAAATTCATCGTGGTTGTCTTAATTTTTTAGGTTTTGAATATTATAACCGAAAGTATTTATTTTTGTCGTTGACCTTCCAAATATAATTTACATAATATATGTAGGTCTAACAAAATATTATGAAGCCAATAATTTAAGATTTGTCTCCCTTTACAGGCAATTCAAATAGGAGGTTGAATTTGGGTCTTGTAGGGCAACGACAATCTAATAATTGAGTGAAAGTTTTTGTTCAATTGATGGAAAACCGAACTGATTCTGAAATGTGACGCGGATGGCATCTATAGAAACTATTTGAAACACTTTATCCCTGTACTCATGTTAAATGTTAAATTAACTTTTTACTTTTTGAGCATATCTGAATCATTTACAATAGCTAAATATTTTCACTGTTAAAATAGTTATAATATACAAATATCAAACAGGACCTGAAACATGCTGTTACCAAGAGTTTCATGCCGTCGGTTAAGGATTAACGAGTTACAACATGTTCCAGTGTCTGTTTTTTGTCGAATATATATATTTCGTCAATATTGTAATTAAAATTGTCATCAACTGTTTTCAAATTGGTTTTGTGTAATATTTTCCCTAATTAATGGAATAAACGAGTTTATAGTTCTAATACTAACATGCTAATCATATTTCCAATCGTAATGTATTTATTCCAGTGTAACCTTGATATTTACATGTAAACAGATTCATTCATCAATATCTATATCAAATTCTGATCATTTCGTTTGTAGATTGAATTTGTATTAGTTATTGTCCTAAGTTAATCTGCTTGAAATCCCATTCTTAGATATTTGTCTTCGGAATGGTTTGATAACTGTAATCCAATGTAAATATAAGAATCATAAATAATGTGATTTACTTATATAGACTGTTACAAATAGACAATTAGACTATTCCAAGTTGAATCCTATATATTATGATTGAAATGCGTTTCTGTAAACATGAGATATAGGTAATGACTTATTTCGGACATAACAATAGAAATGATTTGATAAATTGCCCCAATAAATACAATCAATGACTTTATTTTAATAAGGGAGTAGGAGTTTGTTGATTTTCATTCATAAAATTATCCTACCAATAAAGATTAATTACAGCTGGGGCCATGTAAGGATGATGTTAACGATATTGTTTTTCTTTTTACTGCTACAAGCTATGAGTATACCTTAAAACATTTCAATGGATTACATGCGTGTTGACGTGTTGGCTTATTTGATCATTTGAAGATGCGGGCTTCAATCCCAGCATGCGTTGAAATAAAAGATAATTGAAACAGTGGTCTCCACACAAGCAAACAACAGATCAAAGTCGAGCAGGTGTGAACAGAAATGTTTGAGTTATGCAAATGTCGCTGACCTGGCAAAACAAGGTGCACAAAAGTAGAACGTAACAAACAAACCAACCATTCCATTTCCTCACTGGACTAATTTTAGCCTTGTCTGGACTGCGTTTAATGTCACAATTCTCAACCGGTGACAATCGATGTATTCAGTGGAAATAGATCTACGGAATAAGGTTCAGTCCACTTGTAGATGAAATCCAATTTCATTTTTATGCAAATTATACACATTGTCTGGTATCAAGGAAATTGGTTAAAGAAGAAAAAATTATATAATATATATCTGCTTTTCACTATCTCGAAGTTCAGTTATCATTTATTCTGGAGGAGGAATTCACAAAACCAACATAGTATTTTCATTGCTGCGTTTGTCTCCACTCCAAATCGATAGTGGGTTTATTGTTTGAAGAGGGGACTGTTTTGGTCAGAAGGTTTGATCGACAACGTGAAGAAACATTTTGGGTTATCTCATTATTGCAGACAGTTCTACTTTAAGATATAAATAAAAAAAAACTTTATTGGGAAAACATTACAAGGGGAAAACATCCCCGAAATATACAATTTTATTACAAATAACATTATAATAATAGGCAAAATTTCATTATATTAAGTACGTAATGTATTTAGCAATACTTGTTTTAGAACAGTTGTAAAACATACACGCCAACAGTCACAATAAAGGGTTAATTAGATTTTATGGGTTTAAGATTTAAAGTTTGTACTAAATGAAAATGTTATATAGCATAATCTTTTAGAAATCAATTTACAGACAATATGGAACACGATGATCAATATTATAACAGAGTTATTAAAACCACTTAACCTACCTACAATGTATTGGCAGTGTTCTCAAAAGCACCACGATGAATACGAAATGAAAGCTTTAAGATGGTTATATAAGTGCAATTTTAAACTAGTGTCATCTTCGAATTTTTTTATTATTATTTTTACCATTAAAGGACGAAAGTGAAGAAAGTATGAAACAATTTTGTCGTATTCCGTTCAAAAAGCATCATGGAGCGTGTAACGTAGGAACCGTTTTGCTAGATAACAATGGCAAAACCCAAAAGGTTCATTTGTTAGATGTTTCTCACATTCCCCTCATTTTCGAGTGAAGCTTTTTGTCCTTAAAAAAATTCTTTTTCAAGATATTTTGCATTCAGAGAGCAATTCGTAGTGTACATTTTTAAACATCACAAGAATAATCGTTATAAACAATAGAAAAGAAATACACTCTTTATGAAATATAGAAAAATGTATATTTTTAGTTTTTTTTTATGAAGACTATTCCTTTGATGATCAATCAGTGATCGTATTGGCTATTAGATATAGCTAATTTAAATTTGTCTTTATAGCTTCCAGGAACCCATTGTTAATGACTTATACATCTCCTAGCATCAATAAATATCTGAAGTATAACTTATTAGTCAGCAAGAGACTTCTTTGTCACTTTCAGGGGATGTTTGTGGTACTACTAATATATGTAAATTGTCTTCAAAAACTACACTAGAAATGCACGAAAATTTATATGGCGTAGTCTTAAAAAAACATTTTAACTTTCAAACGCGGTTAATTATGTACACACATGGATTTGAAGTCCAAATTTCGACGTTGAGCTATGTACAATTACTGTTAGGCTTAGCTAAAAAAATCCTTTGCCGAAACTAGTTACGATTGATCAAACGGATGGTGAACCTGTCCCTTTGGTTTGCAAGTACTTGTTAGAATTTAGTCATTTTAGTATCATTTAAATAATGATTGACATACCTAATCTTCAATAAATAATTGGTTACTTATCCAGACTAGATATCACTACCACCTTTATTATCTACGAGCCCTACAGAGTAAACCCTCGGATTAAAGCATACCAGTAAAACCTTTTATATTTTTCACAAACTGCTATATTTTATGTCCATAAAATAGTTCGCATCTAAAAAGATTGCTGTTAACGACTTTGTTACATACTTTTATATTCCATTTCATTTACAAACAATTGGATGTTATTTATATGTTATGAATAATAGATTAGGTACATATCTAGAAAATGCCTAACGGAGACGCCAAAAATGAGAGGTGTCACTCCGAAGACTCTTAAGAGTTTGGGGGCTACCAGAGTCTGCCAGAAGATTTCTGATGACCCGAAATGGATTTGGAGCATTAAGAGTGCTTAATTTTCACTTCAAAAAAGACCTTTCACAGGCCAACCCCCGTAACACGCTATTGTCTAGTTTATTCCAGTGTTCACCCTTTGTCATTAAACGGAAGTCATTATCTCACGTTCTCACATTATATGATGAAAAATCTTTCAAAAGAAGACTTATTAAAACTAGGAAATTATACAATCTTGACATGTTGGGTACACGTCTGTGTTGACATTTATGTTTTTTGTACTAAGCTATTCCTTTTATTGCTCGTGACGTTGGAATTATCTAACACTATGACTTCAGTTTTATATAAACCATGATTATATCTATATGCATGCAATTTCAAGTGAAATCAGATGCGCCCTTTTAAAAGGGTGCAAATGCCATGAAATAGTCTGCTGTCAGGGATATATGGCGTTTTGTGATGTCATTCGTTCATTTTAACACAAGGGTTTGATAGTTCATTTTCTTGTGGCAAGTAAAAAAATCCGTGTTAGCCAGAACAATAGTCGATGAAAACCCAGGCATACTGTGAGTCTATAAATTCACAATATTATTTGAACCATACCAATAATTTAATAATATAAAACGAGAGATACAATGGAATCAGCATAACATTTTTTAAAAAAAATGACATTACTGACAGTCACTCTTCCGCTTTAGTGTTCTTTAGTTATTATACTCCGAGATAACATGTCAACAATTTTGTATTACGTCAGCCAAGTGATTGTAAAATAAGCCTGTCTTCAAAGTTAATATGTGTAATCCTGTTGTGAAGATTAAAATGATTTTGATTTTCCAATCGTCAATTTTTCTTTTATGAGCAGTAACATTCTGCATTTGCCAGATTATGGAGTATATTAGTCTTAATTGGTTCGATACGGTAGGACTTGGTTCTTTCTACGCTGATTTCTTAGCTAGATCGATGCATTTAACATCTAAGCTAGTTCTACAAGGGTATTTACCAAATCGACTCAAAACTTTTCTTTTACGGTCGTCATCATGAATTAATCGAAAATTATAAAATTTATGTTCTACTGTTATCGCAGATGTTGTCATCACAATAATATGTAGAGATGGTACCAAATGATGCTATAATTTTCGATACACTACGTTTTGTAGTATTGAGCAGCAATGGCAGGTGTGGTTTCAGAAGGTTATGATCACTTGATGCAACTTTTCAATTTCATTTTGAATTTTTACTCATGAATGCGGAGGTTTGAATTTTATTTTATGAAAATATAACTTTTATTGTGATCAGTTCCCTCCCTTAATTATTGCAATTAAATAAATATTATGTTCATCAATCTATGTCCCTTGAACTTTTTTAAATTCATCGTTCAAGTGTGTTCATCTAGGCAAGCTCCTATTGGTAGAGTTCGATGTGTATGTTGAGCAGCTATGACGGGTCCAGGTAGGGTATGCTAATATTCAGCGTAGATTCATAAACTGTTATACTTCGCATTTGCGTGCTTTTGGCATATGTATGCAAATTCTTTTTTGAGTTAATTTGGTTGTATGGGCACTCTTACTCATGAGCACATTAAATTTGGTCATATACATAAATAGCAAATTTGAATACAATTATTATGCAATTTGCCACCGTATAAACATGGTTTATGCAACTATTTGATGTCTATGCACTTTTGTCGGGCGACTTACAAATTAATATTTCACATAAATGTTTTATATGCAGTACTTGGTATATATGAAAGTTTCATTGAGTTAAACAGCATCCAATAACTGAACTGGTCTTGGGGATCTTACTGAATCCTCATCTGTCTCATTAAAACATTGAAACAAATTTAAAATCCACAGTTTCAGATGCTTTCTGAACGGACCACTGGTAGTAAAATAAATAAATATATTACAAGCGTGGTGCGATATGGCAATTTCTTCTATGACCTTTCTGGCAATAAAATAAGAGAAATAATTCTGCCACGTTGGATCTCGGGACATCTCATCCAGCGACATGACACCGCCTAATAATATCTTAGTCTGAATTGTGAACATGATGGTTACCGGTAACTTTGTGAAAATAAGATAAAATGATATCCAGAGTAAGGTTATTGTTGTTGTTGTACAACGAGCGTGTGGGTTTCGTGTAATAGAATCCTGTATATACAGTTTCCCGACAGTTTTAATTTGTCTTAAAACACAGATGTTTAAACATAACACTATCACTGGTATTAAACCAAACGCTAAGAGTTCTGTACCCCAGTTCCAGATGGTGTATAAGGACGCTCCATCAGAAGAAGCTGTATTGTCACGTAACTGACATTCGCCACTAACTCGACTTACATCCCAGAAGTAAGCTTGGGGCAGTGCCACAGCGCAGGATATGATCACCACAGCGATAATAATATTCCGTGATCTCGCTGTTTTTGAAAAACGTTCACATTGAAATGGGTGACAGACTGATAGAAACCGTTCAACAGTAAATCCAAGAACTAATAACACACAAATGTATTCTGCCATCATATACAATAGATTCCACACAGAACACCATCCTTTTAGATCCAGTACGCTTTTTCGCCAAGGATATTGGAGCTCGAAGAACACTTTAAGAATTAAAAATGCCATATCTGAAATAGCCAAGGCTGTCAAATATAGAGCCGATGAGTTACATTTCCTCATTCGCCTCATCATCCAAATTTTGGAGGAAACCAAATTACCAATGATTCCAATAAAACACCATACAGGGGTACAGTATTTATCCAGATACAAGGCAAAGGGTACATGATATTCTAAAACTTTAGACAGATCTTTCCAGCTATTAATACGAACATCACCATTATAAGTTATGCTTGTATTACCACCATACATCTGAAAATATTAAAATTCAAAATGAATTGAAATTAAATAGGCAAGTAAGTTATGACTTCATGGTCGTAAAAGATGGGTAACCTCTGACCGAAGTGACATTTATTGAAAATTGCATGTGTAATTCTAGGATTGAATAAACGCGACCGACTATTGTAACCATACGTATACGTTTGATTGTAGATGATAAACATTCTACATTTACGTATTACAAATTGCCACAATGATTGAAGTCAAATATCAACTATACCTTGTCTTTTGATAATTATTGCAAAAATTTAGTTCATGCAAAAAAAAATTATATTTACTTAGAATGAATATAACTGAATACATATCGAATCCGAACAACTCTCCTTATGTTTGTCACGGTGATTCGTGTAAAATACATTCTCGGTTTGAACCAAACACAATTACATTGTTTAGGCTAACGTTCTATTTTTCATCAAAAATGTTTAAAATCATCCAAGTGAACAATAGAACCCACCAAATAAGTAACTTCTTTTTTTTTTAAATCCAGTTAACGCGATTTTTATTGGATAATGTTCCATAAATGACATTTGTTGAAATGTACGTGTGTGTTATTATAATGTGTTAATACACCTCTGGTCCAAAACGGGGAAAAATGTGTTAATAAATAATGGTTAATAAACATTTGTAACCTGGATTTAGATGAACCAAACGAGTAGATACAATGGGTTAAAAGCCCAAAGGAAAAGATACCATTAATAGATAGGGTTTATGTTATTTTTTAAGTGTTTTACAGGCCTAAATCATTATTATTATCACGAAAATAACATGATAACACAAAATTCTTTTTTAAGGAATATAATTGATTTGTTTCGATTTAGATTTATGTAGGTAGATGATGCACGACTTCATTTGTAAAGTTAAAGATAAGCGCTGAAATAGAAATCGCGATTAGATTGAATCCACTAGAGAAACACTGGAAAGTTAAATCAGGAATCACATCTTATGGACAAGTATGGAAGTATTATTATTATTAATATTAGCCCCGGTTAGTTCAGAGTATTCAACCATACAAATTTTAACAATTGAAACAATAAAATCTTGTATTATGGCTCCAATAGTTTTCTCATTAAGGAAACTTCGCTGCACCATGTAATCTCAAAATTATTTCATAATTTGAAAAAATAAGCTTTCTATTAAATCTTTTGAGGCAAATCGTACAATCTGATAGCCTGAACGAATAACAGTTCAATCTCTGTTAGTGACCACCATATCTTGTTTATCAATTAAATGATGGTAAAGCATGCTCTAGCTCCATAAATAGCCCACCTGACAAGATATCGCATGCGTTCGTACATAAACGTACAGCATAATGGGCCATAACATAATTATATTGGAAAACGCACAAACTGAGACTAAACCTTTAACCAGATCTAATTGGTTGTCAATATGTAAATGAAGACCAAGATATGTTGTTGCTTTAATTAGAACTTTATCTCGAAATCTTTACAAAGTCATCAACCATCATGGAATGCCTGTAACTGATCTCCTTTATTTATAAAAATGAATATACGTAGCAAATATTTTCGGTTGAAGGTGCTAATAGACTGTTGGAAACGATTAGGACCCATTTGAATTCTTTATCCCAACTGAACGAAATACATTTCCATGAAGTTTTGTTTTAAATATAGCTTATATACTTCCAAACCGGAAGTGATACATGGGCCTTGAGTGACACTTTTTCGCAAAATTGTCTTAAGTTTGTCATCTTCCATCCGATTTGTATGATTTGGATCTATTAAAAACCTTGCTACTTTACCTCAAACTTGATGGCACCAGAATTTTCAATTTGATTTTTTTTTGCGTTTGCGTTTGATTTATGTTATTTTTAATTTTGAGGCCAATATCTCGTAACCATGACCCTCAATGATCTTGAAATTTTCAGTGTAGAATGTCCTTGACCTCAGCAATCCACAGATATAACATTTTGACATTTTAGCAACATAAGACCACACATGTCACATTTTGTAACTAACAATTTGAACGCCCCCGTAGTTCTCTTTTCAATAGTATATGACAATAATGCATTAAGCTTCTCTTCAAATTAATGACCTTTAGCGAATTAGATTCTAAATTTCTAATGTATTTATTCCATATCAGTGTGGTTTTCATTATTGGAATGTACTTTTTCTCCTATTTAACGATATTTGACCTTTAAAATCATTAAACATTGCAGAATTCAAAGAAAATTCAATACGTTGTTATGAAATCTCTGGTGTTTATATAATTGACTGCTGCTGTTTAAAATGGGTTACTCAACATTGATAATAAAACCTCTGGGCCCGGTTGTTCAACTTGTCGTTACTTTAACTATGCTGTTATATTTAACCATTTGTTAAATATTTAACAATGCATTACATTACCAAAGGTTAAAAATGTGTTGTTCAACTTAATTAAACAATCTTGTTACATAACCATTCGGTTAAAATATAACCAACCATTTAATTATAACCAAAGCACTTTATTACCCATAATTCCATGGTTCCATATCGTCTGCTAATTTCCAAAATGGCTTCCGGTCACTCTTTGGATAAGAAAAGGACAAAGAAAACAAATTTTAGTAAGGAGGAGGAACTTCTAATTCAAAGGGAGGTGGAAAAACATTATGGGTTACTAAGCTCAAAACAATCAAATTTTGTAACAAATGAAAAAAAGAAGAGAGTGTGGGATAATATTGCATCCAAAGTTAGTTCATTGGGGGTAGCCTTAAGAACAACAAAAGAAGTTAAAGACAAGTGGAACAATTGTAAGAAGATTGCTAAAAAAACGTTCACAGATCCCAAAAAAGAAATCAACAAAACAGGGGGTGGATCAGCACCCAAACCTCCAAGTCTGGCTATTCAGGGCATCATAGATATGTGCAAGGACAGCAGCAGTTTTCGGGGACTTGATGGTGTAGAAACTTTCATCACTGCTTCAGATACAAATGGTTTGTATTGTTTAAAAGTTACATGAACTCTTTATTATCCTTTTAGTTTTCATCTTAAATATTTTTCTTAATAAAATAACGAACAATTTTCTCAGATTTGACCAATGATTTTCGTGTCGTCTGCTTTGTTTACATTTTCTCATTCGTTCGTGACCTTTAACCTTTCATGCTCACCGATTTTATGAACTAGGCTTATCGACTAGCGTGCAATGTCCATTTATTTAATCCTCGTTCGAATTGCACAGAATTGTGTGTGTGTCCAGAAAATTCACGAAGTTTTCAAACCAAAATTGAGTTTCATGCTCGGGCCAAAAAGGCTCGTAGTAAAGAAAGCTAAAACCAAATGTTTACAGGCTACAGTAAAATTAAAGAATGATCTTATAATACGAAATTACAGATTTTACAAAAAATGCTACAGCATGTATTCAAAGACTATTAATTAACTTATTTAACCTTTAACTTGCACTTTGTTTCATCATAAATCTTAACTTTGTGACCTAGGCCAGTGCCTTTTGTTCTCATCACCATCTAACAAGGCCATCGTGAAATGATTATAAAGCGAAAGTAGATGTAAAAATATCTACCGGATGTTAAGAATACAAGACAACTCGGATCAAAACAAACCCGGACCACTTTGTATAACAAACTCGGACCTTTTTTCATGACAAACTCGGATACAAACCAACGTTGACCGTAACACACTCGGGCCACTTTTCAAGACAAACTCGGACACAAACCAACTCGGACCATGTTCTATAACACACTCGGACTGACTTTTCATGACAAACTCGGACACAAACCAACTCGGACCACTTTCTATAATACACTCGACCACTTTTTTTTTTATTATCTTGTTGGTTTTCAGTCATCAAGTGTAGCAGCCCTACCTGAGGAAGATGCCACAGAAGATGATAGTTTCTTATCTGCCAATCTTTCATTCAGTCTAGATTCTCCAAGAAATCCTACACCTCCTGCTTCTCCATTGAGTCCATCTATTCTCCAGACACCACCACAACAAGGCCCTTCAAGACTACAACCAAAAACTCCACCTAGACAAACAGCTTTACAAGAACTTACTCAAGGACAGAGGTATTTGAAATATTAAGTTGAAGATTTGATTCTGGAGAGGGGATGTTCAGATTTTAAAAAAAATAATTTGGCCTAGGTAAACTGCTACTACTAATTCCATTTACTTCATATATTGACAAAAGAATTATATGATCATGCCTATATATTTTTAATCTGCCGCCAAATAATAATATCAGTCCCCACCCCCTTGTTAAATTACCGTTAGAAGGCAAATTATTATGATTATATATTTTTTTTCACTCGACTTTTTTTTCGCAAAATTTCTATAATATTTAAACATCCATGCATCTAGAGCTGTGAATTTGCTTAAAAAAATCCATTTATTGTTGTAATTTGTAAGCCATCCTAATTAGATCCCCTTCTTGAAACATATACTACAAATTGAGCAGACAGTGTTATTAACTTAAATTGCCAATAATTGGCTGGGTAACTACTTTCATTACCCCAGGCACATAATCTAAAATAAATATGTCGAAAACTTGTATTATCGTGCTATTAGGCAGTTTATATAATATTAACACATTTCAAAATCAGGGGCGCAGATCGCTTTTTCAATGTGGGGGGGGGGGGACCAGTGGCGCTGGATGCCCCCCTGTCCCCCCGAGATCTGCGCCCATGTTCAAAATCAATTTTTAATAGCAAATTGTACACGAACAGTTTGACAAATACGACAAAACTACTTCTTGTATTGTGACAGGCTTGCTTATGAATTGAACTGGTCGTAATCTTTGTCAGTTTAACTGATAGAAGCCCTAAAGAGTCCAAAAACCTAAGGTTTCGCGCCATGCTTGGAGCTGTTCACAGTTCTAGTTTACTATCATTTCTTTACTGAACTAATACATATTATGATTTTTGTATTTTGGAATAAATGATAAATTGGTTCCTTGATCACTGCTGTATCATTACTGCTTACGTTGAAAAGGCGATTTTTAGTTGCTGAGTTAAATCACTTATCACCTTATAAAAATTTGTGTCACCGTTTTAATACATAAGTTTTTCACATTTTAAGAGAATTCTGAGCATGTTAAAATAAGCTATAAAGGCTTATAGTGATCGGTATTGTGACTAGCCAAATCCATTTGTTATAGACTTCTAGGAGAATCTGATAAAATACTTGATGTAGTCAACCTGAGCTCACAGATTCTGCAAGTCATTTTTATTAGCAGATTTACGATCCCTCTATATTTGAAATTTTTTATTAGTCAACATTGTTTTTGGTCTTAATTTATATATCAAGAATTATATTTTAAGGAATGAAAAAATCAACAGATTCTCTGTCACGACATCTTTCTTTGGAAACGTCACGTCCATCTTGATGATCCGAATTCTTGTTTTAATATTCAACAAGATCAATGAAAAAACTTATAGATTTGATCATTTACTTTAATGAAGCTTTCCATCGATTTTAGGGAATAATATGAGGTATGTTTAAATTATTAGATCACTCGTTAAAAAGAAATATACGAGCACCAGTGAGAAAAAAGCACGTTTAAAGTATAAGATGAGAACACTTCAAAAACATCAACAATTTGATGTGTAAAATAATTTCCGTTTAAATAATAGGAGGATAACGTGTTGGCATCAAGCTCGCTCGGTAACCTGGTAATGAATAGAATTTCATTAGTTTTTTTAGGTTTTTCATAATATTGCTGGTTATTTTAAGACATGTTTCTAAATAGTGTACCATTGTTTAGCATAATGGGGCTGAAGGACACGTAATTAAAATTTCAAAACAAATATGAATGATTTAAGATAAAAGAAATATGCTCGGGTGCAAAGTTAAGACTAGACACGTCTGTAGTCATTTACAGATAATTAACAAATTAACGAAATAGATTTATTGAACTATTAAATATAACAATCTACGAGCTTGAATCAGATTCAAGTCTTTCCAAGGACAGAAAATATTTTATCTTGTATGTTAATTGGAAAAGGAAAAATCTTTGGTTTTCTCATATTCATATCACGCTTGTACTTGAATTTAACCCCAAAGGTTTTGTCATACAATAAAAATAACAAGCTCTCTTGGTGATTGGTCAGAATGTGGAACATTACAACAACGTGACATTCAGCCAACTAGATGAGTATGACCACAAGATGAACAGAATATCAAAGTTCTTAGATGGTACGAAATAGCCTACTGTAGATGTTCAAACTATTTCAATCTTCATTTACAAAAGTATATTTTAGGTTTTAATTTATATTCAGATTACGTCATTATGATATATGGTCAAACTCATAGCAACATTATCTGTCCATATACTGGACCGAAACATCTGTCTCTATTCCAGCCTCTGATAGCTTTTTGGACAGATGTCAGCTGGTGTAGAGACAGAAATAATAAGCCCCGTTAATTTACAATCATATTTAAGGTAATTCAATAATATGTTAGAGAAAACGCATCTTTGGAGGTGTGGAAAAACCCTGACTTCTGCTGACTTTACTCCAGCTGACAACTGTCAAAATATCCATCATAGGATGGAATTAAGGCAGATAATTCGGACTATCCATATACAAAAGTAAGTGTTTACGGAAAGATAATGTTGCTCTGAGTCTGATCATCTGAATCTGAATTAGTTCTCATAAATGTTGCATTAGAAGATAATATTACCACATACAATTATTTACCATTTAATTGATCTGAAAATCTTATCAATAACGCGATCTGCACAGCTAATTTCCCTTTTCTTATTACAAGCGTAAAGCACAGTTTAATCTGAATCCAGTCTAGAAACATCACTTACATACCTTACAATTTCTTTAGATGCATGCATTGGTAATATTGCTGGTTCGTGCTTTGTTTAGTATCCCAGTATTTGTGCTCTGTCAATGTACGTGTTTAGATAATAATTGAAAGGATTCTTATTGATTTGATCTGTTAATGAATTCTGAAACAAGCATTACAGCTTAGCGTGAGCCCGTTTTAAGTTGTGTCTTGTTTTGAGTTAATGGACACATCTCCACTGATTTGACTGCTTTAAAGACTTCAGCATGAAAATAAACGACCACGTGTTATGTACCTCGGATTTGATTTGCTAATTGCCTCTCAAACAATTGGAATATCCAAAGCACATAGTCACAACGATTCCCTGTGCTGATTTGTGCTGATTTTTATACTAAATATCGCACATTTTTCTTCATTGTTGTAATCAGAAGCAAAAAAATACGTTAAACTTTAGATACAGTTATATTAAGATCGATAAATCATTAGAAGTCGAAATTATACAAAATGAATACTTTTAGTTTGACAGTTCGCCAGTCAATGCTACCATGGTAACCATCAGAAGAATTTGAAGTATACGCCCACATGACCGTTTCCCCGTAATCTAAATAAAATTCGGTAGTGTCAGCACACGATAGTATCCAATACTTTCTTTTCTTTGATGCAAAGTCCCTAGCATTTGAATTTTGAATCATCGCCAGAATTGACAGGTATTGACTTTACTTTAATAGAAACATACACACAATTGGAAGTATTCTGGAAAAAATTTTGTCTGTGTAGATAAACACAATCCTAACAATTTCAGCTCGGCGGCTATACACATATAAATACAATTTTCGTAAACCTCACCAAATTCAATACGGATTAGTATAATCTTCGAACCAACCTACAAACACTAAAATTTTCTAGATACACCCTTTAATAAAAGTCCAAATGTCAATTACATGTAACTTAAACTGATCCTTAAATTCCCTACGATATCTCAGTTAATTATGCACATTTAAAATACAGTTTTATCTGTTGAGTTTTAGCTAAATATTAACCCACGAGCATAATGTGAAAAAAATGTTGTTAGATGAAATTACATTGTAATAAACAGGTCTAAAATCAATTAGATTTTTTTTATTCCGGTTAAACATGCTCGTTATTGCTCGGTCGTGACATAAAAAGTTGTTAATGATCTTTCCACAGAGTAATTATATAAGTTAACATCGTGAACTTTAGATTCTTTGTTTGATTCTAATCGTTTTTGTAACAGATTATTACACAGCAATTAACCTTTGTTTGATTTACGTCATGTTCTTAAACTAAACAAAGCTCTGAATAAGTTAAGGCTTCACTTTTTTCACATTAGATCGTTCTTACTTACAAACAAATCTGATTTTTCAGACATTTCGTATGGGATGGGAAATGAATTGAGGCCACGAAAACGCCTATCCTTTAAACCGTTACTTTACTACATGTTCAGACTTTTCATGCGAAGCAAACGCAACATTTTAATTAATTTATTAGCCTACAGTGTTATTTTTCTATAATATAACAAATTCTTATTAGACAACAAATTAATCATGATTATCTGCATAAGCAGGCCGATATTTTATACTTTGAGTGGCTAAGCGATGCGCTCAGATCGTCTGATTCAATCAGATTATGCCAGATCAATTAATTGCTAGCGGTCGCTGAAAATCCAGTTCCTTACATGAAAGTGGAAAGGTCTCTTTATAATAGTGTAAATTTCTCTATAATCGTTCCATAATGAGTTTAACCGGATATATTTTGGAATTATACAAATTATCTCATGTTTCCTTTCGTAAGGGAATTATCGCCTAGAGAAGCTACGGTCGATTATTTCATGATATTTACTTGCCAAAACAGACAAAAGCTCACCCACCCACTAGAAAAAGATTGCCAATTGTGGCACTAAACTACTCTCTTACATCTATGACCTTTTTTCTTCCTGTTTCATGCCTCCTTAAAGACATCATTTCCGTTGACAAAGACTGAAATCGAGCCAGCCAGAGTATCTTATGTAACGGGGTATCTTAAAACAAAAGTTCATACTTGATCTACTGGAACTAACCATTTATCAAAGACAGACTTTAATATATGATCGACTGTAAGTGATTAAACCACAATATTACTTTGTATCTAAGGTAAGGTAACGAAATAGACAAATAAATTAATGTGTATTGGTACCGCAAGCGATCAAACCAGCGAGTATTACTTTTTTATAAAGTAAAACGTTTCAATCTCATTCAATAGATTTATCACAAACTTACCTTATCGTCGAACAATCTTTAATTGTTATTGAAAAATTTGATTAGCAATTTGTAACACCAAATGTCAGTTTTGACTAATCAAATATTTGCATTGATTTTTATAAAAATTCCGTAGCAATTCAAATTGTTCCAGTCGTAAATTTCAGACATCGATATCAATCAATCTTCGGAATGCATTTGAGTGACCATTGAAAATTATTTTGAAATTGTTTCAATATAGAAAAGTGAAAGCCTGCTGATAAAGTACCCATTTTACAAAGTACAAGATGGCGGTTCAGTCATGTTCTTGAAGAACATAGGAGAGCACTGAAATCCTTGCAAGAATAAATATGAAGAGCACGTTTCAGTAGCATGGCCTAAATGGTACAGTCAGCCCCAAGCAAAATATATAATCCATGCTTTCTTTTCATGCAAATGTATATTTATCTCTACGAAATCTCTTTCACTACCTTGTATAGTCCGGGGAATTTGTTATGTTTTTGCTCCTAAGGAGCATGATATTGTCTTTTTTAGGCCATATATTTTATTTTTTAATTTATGCCGTCCAAAAAGGATATATTATCTACAATATTTCTGATCTTTTCTACGGAGGGTCCAAGCTAATCCTCTTTAATGTTATGTTATATAAAATTCAGCTGGTCATTATGTTGTCGAGCTTGGCAATTCATTGTTTTTCAAATTGTATACTTCTATCTTCAATAACCTATACTTTTATCTTCAGTAACATACCTACCCACATGGTGCAGAAAAGTAGGACGTTTCAGTATCCTACCCACGGTGTGGCGTAAAATTAACCCTTTCCATTTGTATTTTCTCTCAAAGCGATATAATGGGTATCATCTACACTGAAAATGCGAAGTAAGATAAGGAGAGTCCAAATGATTGGGAACGAAACGATTACAAAGGTTTGGTGTTTGGGCAGCCCCTACCACCCCCACCCCTTCCGCAGCCCCGAAAAATGTTTATCGGGAAAAAATCTCATAACTAGGTTAGAAATTCGGGCAACCTCAGATATTTCGCCCCTCCTGACTTTGCCACTGGAGGTAGATGACAAGCTAACTTCCGCTACCAGTAGAAGCCGCTACCGTAGATTAGAAATATCGAGATATCAAATATCAAATGGAATGATTTACTTACATAATAATAATCATAAGGATCCTCCATGTTAAACAAAACTCGTTCTATCAATTTGTAAAGTACTGTTGGAATATAAAACCTGTAGAAGCTTATAACGTACGGTGTGTTAAATAACTAATGGAAAACGTTTCCAATCATCCAATAAGAAACAAGGTAGTAAACATGTGTCCAACAAGTACCACACATAACAAAGTCAATACCTTATACTACAGTCACTTTAAATATTGAAGTATAGTTGATAATTGAACTGCCAATCCCAGATCGTTTTCTTGAAATAGTTATTATTTAGAAAACAATGACATTTTTAGTTGAAATATGTACTTTTTCATTGTAAAAACGAAATAATTTTAAGAATAGTCTTTCAAATTATATACAATGGAGCCCTCTATTTACAAAAAAAATATTTAAGAATGAATTTGAAAAATAATTGGCAGTCCCATTCCAAATGTCTGCAGCCACACTGCCTTATAGACACAATAATATTATGTACTTACTTAGCTATGTGCATCTTGTTGGTAATGGATGAATGCGATTCTAATAAATAACACTGCATGAATAAAATATCGAGTTCAATCTTTATTGGGTCTGACGTTTCAAAATCAGGAAGTTGTATTAAATAAACCCACCACAAGCTTACAGTCATAGCTAGGTGAAAACTGGACTGGAAGAATGGATATTACTTATTAAACACAATGCCAGGAGGAATGCGACGAGACACTGTTAGAATTGAAGTGAAATTTTTTTTGCCAGAAAATAATAAATAGAAATGATTTATGTAGTTTTACAACTCTGCGCAATACTAGGCTAGTTAAGACGATCAATGCGTGCAAGGTGCAAGTGGGGAACATTAGGCACTAAAACGGCGTAAGCCTCTTGTTGATATTCAACCGTCGAGGGATCTAATACGCGAAAAGTCAGTATGATAAGAGTTTTTCATGCGCTTGCCCGACTGGCTTACATCACTGACATATACAGGTTTGAAATCTCTGAATGACCTGCGGGTTAGCGTTGATTACTTTTATACTTTTAATGCCAAATAATCATTTTGCTGCACTGCACTATAATATAAATCGTAGCCTTCATATTGTCACAAAAAGTGGAATAGTACTCCAAAAATAATACTTTACGATAGAGGAGACGGCCTATAACAAATAAATGCTAATCTTTCAAGCAAGATCTAAAATGTCTCTAACAGAATGCTTATTTTAGGTCCCATCTGGTACGATTACTTGGGAAGACAAATTGTGCTGCTTTACGCGCAATGCCTCCAACAACTTTTGGAGTAGGCAGCTTATGAACTACATCTTCACGTGGAATTATTGCTTCATCATCAGCGTTGAGTACAAACGAAGTAGGTATGTCTGATTCTATCCTGCTCGACACCTTCTTCAGGGAAACGCCTTCATATTCATCACTATGTATTAACTCAACACGTGTTATATAATATAGTGTATGATAGTAAGCTTTTCCAGTTTCTTTGACTGCTACAAAGTCTATCATTTCTGAATCCTCCTCGAATTCTGACTCGTCAGTAAGGTCCATGTCGCTGTTATCTTCTGATGATGTGGTACTTTTTGAAATTGACAACTGGGGTTTCTTTTATACTTTGAACAACGCCTTTATTGGCACAGACTTCTCAGGTCTCTTACGATTCTCCAAAGCTGCAGCAATTTCATTCCGCTCTGGTGTATCTGTAAGAATCTTAGAGGTTCCTTTCTTTCGTGTATAGTTTTCTTCTTACGTTGATCAGCTTTAGGTAGTGGGAGTATGGTGGATGGTGAAACGTAATCGGATTCAGAGATCTCACAGAGATAGAGAGGTGAAGACAGTGTCTTGAATTTGGCCTGAAAGTAGATCATCATTGACCTGTGCAGCAGTTGAAAATGTCGGATTGTCAGCATTATCTGATATGGATGGACGGTTTTCTTGGTGCCGCAGTGTGCGCCTGATTCACAAGAGTAAGAATTTTATAAATTGTCACTGTATTACCTGGATTATACCGCATCCAGTCATCCATCATGGTTGTATGCTCTCTTAGAAGGGCCGTACACAGACGGGTCCAATGGTTAAAAGTGATGAGAGCTGTGTGGTGGCAGTAAGATTATACCATTTTCTTTGGCTTTGTCAACAGATTGAAGTGATATGTAAGATTCATGGTTGTCCAGTATGAGGAGAATCTTGCGCTCTGGTGTGCAACGTGTCTGCTGACTGATGTGGTAAGTAATCTATAAATAGTGTATGATCTATGGAGCAGCTTATGGGTATCAAGTTTGATCCTCAATAAACTTGTGAGCCGTTTAGCAGCCAGTTTAAGAATTAGCATAGTCATCTTCAATCCTATTCATTTCAGTCTATGATATTGCTTGGAGGCGATGACATAGAAAAACAGTATGAAGCCAATCGGATGGCAATCAACAGGAATTAGGAACACTGACAAAAAGGCTTCTGCAGCTGTCCTGACTAACTTCATAGGCAAAATCTTTTGCAGGATAATAAGTCCCTTGCAATTGTTTTAACTGCGACGTCAACTGCAATATTTGCTATGCATTACACTAAATTCTTGTTTAGAAAAATGAATTATAGTCCTACCCTCGAGGTATTTGAAGAAAGTAATTAATCTACATGTTCCAAATGTCAAATTGAATTAAATCTTTTCCGTCTAAATATTCAAATGCTGAAAAGCATTATGTTAATTTTTTTTTTCACGAACAATGGAGTCCCAGATGGAGCCTTTTTTCATGAGGTGGAACTGTTTTTTATTATTTTTTTCTCGATTATAATGCTTCTATTGTCACACTCTTTCCTCTCTAAATGTCACACATAATCCATATTGTTAAATCTTATATGCTTTAAAGGGTACAATTTGAAATATATAGCAGCTAAATCTGCATGTAATGGTCAAGAATTAAACCACTATTCTGGTTATGTTGAAACTGATGCCTACTTCCCTTTCAAGTGAGATAGTGGTGACATTCATGTACTGTTAACAAAAAAGTACGAATTTGCATACATTACAATTGAATCGATTTATTTCAAAACAATTTTGAAATTATTAAAACCTTTTTGAGAAGTTTACGAGAACTGAAGATAATTTGGTACAGTAGTTTTTGTTATAATCTACCAAAGCTTTTTCCAAATATTATTGATTATTTTCTTTACAAAAAAATATGTTTAAAAGTCAATTAATATAAACATAATATGCTGAATGTGTAAATTAACCAGTGTTTGTGTTACCTGTCAAACGTATACTGTAGCCACAGACTAATAATCGCACTAAGGATAAAAATAAGACCCATATGGAGTTGTTTCGATGCCAATATTAATTTCCTTGCAAAATGGCAAAAAAAACTGATCATTCCAACGCTGAACCTCTAAGCTTGAATGCATCAAAAATATATCTACCTAAGCTCAGTGTGGGATCGCGAATTCATTAATTCTTTCATTTTGTGCAATGATGGGAATGACCAAAATCGACGGTGAAAATACTTGCGACGTAATGTATAGTGTGTGATATTGTCTTCATTCAAGAACATTGTAACAGAACAGTTATCAATATTCCAAAGACAAATATCTGATATCTCGGTACATGGGTCTTCTGGGATGGATAGTGCACACTTTTGGTGGATGTGCCATATTGTGGAGTAATTCAATATTATTATATGTGCATTAATGATAGTTTGAAACAGCTTATGTCTTAAAATACCCTTCAGTGTGCACAGTCGCATGGTACGAGTGAAATGTTATACACATTTGAAAGAGCAAGATGTCCTCGAATAGGTCGATCATTGACCATTTCTTTGTTTCTAAAAACTTATTTGATAATGTCATAAATCAATACATGATGAGGATAATCAGATCATTCCCCATTAGTATGATTCTTAATGTTCCAGTTGAATATTATGAAACATTACCTCAGATAAAAAAGCATGACAGGTTAAAGTGACATGATGCCACTCAGGATTATATCGAACAATATCGAAATAATCTTTACTCACCATTAGGTGTAGGTTAATGGCCGAGAGCAGTCTAAGAACGCATTGGACTGTTTGAGGACCATTAACCTACTTAGAATACAGATCACATAAACAGTAACATCTACTCAATATACGAGCAATATTACAGTTCACATGAGATCAACTCACGTGCCATAACATACACACATAGAAACTTTTTCAAGATGAAGGGATTTATCAAAAATTTACTTGTTCGAGGTAAATAATATTCATATTTTATCGCTTCGTCATTCATTTCAATGTTCAATGATTAGGGGTGGCAAAACGATAAGCGATATCGATTATTATATACATACAAGCACATTCATGCTATATTCTTTAAGTGATTATTATTTTGGTAGGTATCTTGTTATATACCATTTTACCCGAGATGGCCCCGAGATCGGGCAGTTGGGCACGATGCGGCATGTTGGGCAATGCGGCAAAACGAACCCACCGCCCCGAGAGTGTTTGCTCTAAATATGTTTGAAAAGACATCTCCGATCGATGCGTTATGCCACATTATTTCATATCATCTTATATATTCTGATTACTTCTGATGACACTAAGCCCAAAATTGAATTTATTTTCACCCATTTCATTGGTTGGCATTTTCTTTCAACCCAAGGACAGTCTAAGACTATCAGTCCTGTTTTGAAGTTAATATTTCATTTTATTGGCAATATGTTTTCTAGTAAATAAGTCTCGTTCAACCATGATGACATGGAAAAAGCTAAAATCAAATACTGAGCATAGAATTCAGCATGTATGTCAGGGTGACATTATATCACAGTAATCACACTATCTCTGTAGATGAGGTTAAACAAGTGTTTAAACATTTAAAATGCGATAAGAATGATGGTAGCTCAGGTCAATACACTGTGCATGTCATTTTCACCTCAGAGTCTTATTTTGTTCACTTGTATTTAATTCTGAATGCATTTTTAATCCATGGCATTATACCCAGTAAATAAATTTGCTCACATGGTATTATCATTCGATTTCATTCTTTTTGACATTATAGATTAACTGTCAACACTAATTAGTACTCTATTCTTGAGTGTGAGTCTTTTATTACATGACAAGGACTTACTTCATTTATAATGTTGTGGATACGAATAAAGGCTGCTAACACACTCGTAGCTATATTCAGGGTTAACGAACTGCTTCTCGTCAAGTGAGTAAATTAGATTATAGCTTACAGTATTTATCAAATAGAAAATGATATAATATTTTCATGGAGACGAGATCAGAAAATGACATCAGCAATCGATGATGTTTACCAAGAAAGAATTAATCCTTGTTCTTGAGAAGATTTCAATTACATGTGTATGTTATATTTTTTAACTATTGCGTGCAGATGTACTTTAATTCACACTTCCATGTACTTCAATGGCCCAAGATTCAGACCCGGATACCATAGTTGTCGAGAAGTATTAAATATACGAAATATATCAGAAGTTAATTGATTCTATAGAAGCACAAATTGTCGTTGTATTAGAATGAATTAAAATAAACGCTTAAGGTGTATTCTGCTTTTTTGTAAAAAGGTTTTCATTATCAAAACGTCATAAATTATACCTGAAAATACTTGTATCTTTTTGATCAAACTGAATTTGTTTTAAAAGGGTTAATTAAAAACGGAACGAACTCATGATTAATTAAGTAGTTTGACCTAGTTTTGGTATGCGACTTCAAAATGGTTCCACAATGCTACCCTACAATCATTTTCTCCATAAACCATTATGTCACGTTTCCGTTTCCATCAAAGTTTTTTTTCTTCACGAAACTGATCTCACATCAGCCATTTAAAACTGCGTCCGCAGCCAAAAGTTCAAAAGTAAGTCATTTGATACCAACAAAACGATGGTTATGGTGGTTCCCAACACTAATTTACATTTTCATTGTAGTCCTATAGGTAATTTTATTTCATGTTTTTAAAACGAATCTTCGTAGGTGTGGAAAATCCCATTTAACAGGGTCTTTTTTCTAACTCTACTCTAGCTGACAACTGTCAAAATATCCATTAGAAGCTGGAATAGAGGCAAATGTTTCGGACTAGGGTCATCATTCACAAGAGCCACCAATACTTGATGTCATAGAATTTTTTTCCAGTCGAGCCACTAAAACCCCATTCCAAGTATACGCCAACTCCATTGTTCGTGAAATAAACTTGAATATTATTTATTTTTGCTTCATTTGAAATATTTTGATGGAGGAGATTTTATTTGACATTTGGAATAAGTTGATTCTTCTTTACCATATTTTAGTGTTGTTGACGTCGCAGTTGCAAAGTTTGCTACGGATGTTATTTTCCTGTTTAAAAATTGGACATATGAAGTCCTTGAAAAATTGAAAGAGCGTCTAACACCGTGTGACAATTGTGTTAATGGTGAATATAGATACCAAATGTCATTTGCGCATCCACATATCACACACAAGTTCCTTCTTAAACCACCATCACAAGTTAATTCCGCCCGTTAACCTATAAACAATGGCATATTTTTCATATTTAACGAGAGTACCATATCTGACCTCCGCACAAAATTTCCAGCTGAATAACATCTTTTAAATCTGAGACATAATGGAATAACACCCACAAATGACAATATCATCCAATTCTTGATGAAAAACAAATCTTTCTCACAAATCTTAATTATTATGTCCAAGGCAATGACCAAAATTTAGTTGGCTTTGTGAATATACCAATAAATAAAGCGATGAATTTAATGATGGCGTTCATAATATTAGTTTTGAATGTCGTTATCTTGATTTATCTTAATTACTTATTAATTGATCCCTGTAATTATCCGGATGTTACACTATTTCTACAATTCTTGGATTTTGTGAAATGATAATATTGACAGTGTTAAATCCTGTTTAATGCACGCCTAGAATGTTTTACAAAATATTGATTGACTCCAATTTTCTTGTGGTTTTCACGTACTTCATTTTATTGACATACAAAATATCAATTATCTTTATAAAAAATGTCTGCATCATTCTAACCATTTCGCTTGAAAAACGCCAGTGAATAGAAGAGTTATATTATTCTTGTATCGAAGCCACATATAATATGTGTAATGAACTGAAATTTAAGAGCCGGAAACATATTTCAGATCTAGACTAATTGGTTTTAAATGGAATGTGAAACATTGTATTTCTTCACTCTTAAATGAACCATAATGTATAGCTCCAATACACAAACAAGTTTTATTTTGAGAATCGCAACATTATGCCTTTATGGATATTGAGGGGAATTAACGCGGTAACATTAATCTTTCGTTTTAGCAGGATTTTATACCTAAATTTATTTTTAGTAATTATCTCAGGGAGATTATATATTGCTTCTGATAATATCCTTGGAATATTTTCAGTATATGTTTATAATATAACTAGATACTATCTGTAATTTCATTACTGTCTCAGGAATATTGTTATTTCTGGGGAAATGAACAACTGTCCGTATTCCGATAAGGAGGGGCCCACAATTCAAAGTATAGACAAAGAGAAAGTCTAACTCACTGGTTGCTAGCTGGATTGGCAAAGATTATAATCACGAGTTGTACCCCTTTGATGAAATACGTATCTTGTATAGTTTGGTTTGTAGGTAGATAACAAGTTAACATTCTCTTTCAGCGGATACGGATATCGATAAATTGTTGTGTTGGTAGTCGTAGTAGTTGGTAGCGGGGTTGTATAGAATGTTTTAGAATGCTAAATACAAGTAACCAGACAAGGCACGACTGTCACAACTTTGTCATCAAATTCATCTCTTTATATATGCCTTAAAAGGCTATGACAGTTTTACGGAACAAATGATACATCGAAAATCTTTCATAGAAGCCATATCTTACAATTTTTAAAGTTTTTTCTTCTCTCAATTCACCGATCTAATCTGTAAACATCATTTTTCTGCCTACCGGGTCTTACCGTTGATTCATTACATCTATTACTAACATATTATATAAGACGTTTTGTATTATCTTTAAAAATGTAATTCGATTAATCCGTTAAATGAAAGTTTTCTCGAAAAGCTTGCCACCTTCTGGCTATTTGTTATCAGTCTTTTAATCAATTAAAGTAATTTCCGACACTAATTGAGTTAATTTAGTAACCTACTGTGCTGAATAATATTCGCTAGGAAATTGAACAGTAAAAGGATATTCAATCAAACTTTCCACACTTGGAGGTAGCCTCAACTAACTCTCTTGAAGTCGGATTATTTTCACCAAATTATACAATTCCTTCTTATCTCATTATACAAGAATAATGGAGTGCAAGAAATGTATCCCAAAAGTGGAAATGTAATCAATCAACGAGCCATGTTCATTTACCATTTACCATTTTAAAGGAACATATCAGGGCACAAAGTACTTTCGCAAACACCAGCCATTTTAGACTACAATTACCTATGCTGAAGTTCTATCTATAAGTCATGCTACATTTACGTAACTACTCAGTATCTGCCAAGTTTGTTTGTCTCGGTACCATAATGCTATATTTCTTGGTGCAATAATGCTATTTGTCTTAGTTTCATAATGTTATATGTTTTCTGGCTCCATCAAGTTATTTGTCTTAATTTCATAGTGTTTTATGTCTTAGTACCAGAATGCTATAGAACTTGGTTCCAGAATGCTATAAGTTGTGGTTGCAGAATGCTATAGGTCGTGGTTCCAGAATGCTATAGGTCTTGGTTGCAGAATGCTATAGGTCTTGGTTGCAGAATGCTATAGGTCGTGGTTCCAGAATGCTATAGGTCTTGGTTCCAGAATGCTATATGTCTTGGTTCCAGAATGCTATAGGTTTTTGTTCCAGAATGCTATAGGTTTTGGTTCCAGAATGCCAGGATGCTATAGGTTTTGGTTCCAGAATGCTATTATAGGCCTTGGTTCCACAGTGCTATTTGTCTTATTTTCAAAATGTTATTTGCATTGACTCCATAATGTTATTTGTCGTGGCTCCATTATGTTATTTGTCTTAGTTTCATTATATTATTTTAGTTTCATAATGTTATTTGTCGTGGCTCCATAAATTGTTTTGTCGTGGCTCCATTATGTTATTTGTCTTAGTTTCATTATATTATTTATCTTGGCTTCATTTTGCTATTTGTCTTAGTTTCATAATGTTATTTATCGTGGCTCCATTATGTTAATTGTCGTGGCTCCATTATGTTATTTGTCTTAGTTTCATTATATTATTTATCTTGGCTTCATTTTGCTATTTGTCGTGGCTCCACAAATTGTTTTGTCTTGTCTCCATTATATTATTTGTCTTAGTTTCATGACGCTATTTGTCTTAGTTTCGTGTTTCTATTTGTGTTAGTTCCTCAATGCCATAATTTTATTTGTCTTGGTTCCACAATGTAAACTGTTTTATCCTTATACTGTTTTCAATGTTTATAGAGAAACTGCCTGGAAAACACTATTCTGAAATTGTCTTTGATCCATGAGCGTGTTTTCTTCTGTACAATGATAATAAAGTTGAAATGAGATGAAGACTATATAATAATATGAACAAAGGTAGTTTCCGTATAGACTTTAACTTATAACAGAGCATCAGATATAATCCTCTTAGAAATATACAATATCGTTTATCGTAGATATTAAGATCATGATAATTAATCAGGCAATTTTCTAATTAAGAAAAAAGAAAATCACGCTAGAGATCTTCAGTTTGTTGTTTTATAGGATTTATAGGATATTAATAACCGTAATGATTGTTGTCAGTGGGTGGAGGTATCAGTATAGATAAGCAAGAGGGGGTGACATGGAAAAATTCTCGAATTACCAAACCAACAGCACAGAACCATCCAATTGAACCAATCCAACTGGCAACCAACCATGACATGGAAAAAAGCGTCTATTCGTTCGATGGGACATTAAACCGAGGCCACGTGTGCTACAGGGATCCCTCAACAGTAAAAAGAGCAGGCTAATGCCGCTATCATGGCAAAATTTCCCGCATGAACCCTACATTGCGTTACCCGGCTTCATTAGCCCACATGGTGCAGAAAAGTAGTTTTATTTCATTTACATTGGTTGAACTTTGCATTGCATGTATCAGGTACGTAGGAGCAATACAAAACAGATAGAAATATAATAAGGGAAACGATTACAGGGGTGTTTATTTTTTCTTAATTTTCTGATCTTGTATTTCTAAACCAATTCAGCATTTCCGGCTTAGGCAACCTGTTCCCCTCCCTGTTTTACCCGTATATCCAGGGCTATGGCTAAACCTTATTTTGGGTCATGGCTAGTATTGTCAGTATATGTATCGTTATTTAGGATTAGAATATATACGGATAAACTTGTTTACCGTATATTCTGAATCCTCGAACGCAAATAGTGTGATGTTATTTTCTTTTGTTTATTATGTATTATTCCTGTATAGTGTCTGTTCTTGTTTAAAAACGAAATAAAAAATAAAATTAGAAAATAGAACAGTTTGATGTCATTCAATGAAATTAGGTTAACAAACATATCCTCTTTACTTATTTAACATGCCTGGCAGGCTAATCGTCGATGCCACTTACGACCTGCTTGTTGTTTTTATATTGAAAACGTGCCTTAAAATTACGTGAAATGTGCCTTTTCATAAGAAAAATTTAAGGTTTGCTGATATGATATCTCTGTTAATTTCAAATTTTGTCATTAGTTGGATGGACGGAGTTTTAACCAAGCATGATGGAACTTGATGGAAGTTTGATGAGTTCTTATTGACCATAAACTGCTTCAAATTAATTTTGGTTTACATTATTTTGTAACCAATTGAGGTAGATAAAAGCGTTCATCGAAACATCTTAGTGCTAAAATGCTCTAAAGCCATTCGCCGAAACAACTTTCTACTAGCATGTAACTCATCAATCTGCATTTCAGTACACCAAGTTCTAAGTTTTTATCAAAAAAGGATAAAAACGACGTATTGTGTTAGAGTTTGACCCATGTTCTCTTTGTTATGGGAAATAAATTTAAAACTGTTCATAGAATCATCTTCAGCTTTATAAACTCACCCGTGATCTAATTAATCTACATTAGGATACCAAGTTTCGGTTTCCATCACATTGACCAGTATTCGTTTAAACGGATCAGGACATGCAGACATAAATAATTTCACTGTTTTGTTACATACAGAAATAGGATGAATTAATTTCCTTATTAATATAAGGTTTTTTCAGTGACTTCATAATTGTAAAGGGATTGTAATTGGAACAATACTTGCTGATAAGTGGCCTCTTGCCAAATCGTTATTCAGAAAAAGCCGTTTCAATGAAACTACGAAATTATGAGTAGAGTTCAATTATAACATTTCTAAAATTATGATATAGATTTTATTAGATAATTGGAATCATGACCTGGGAGCTTTGATTTAACTCAATACTGCTAATGAACGTAGTAGAAGAATACCACTAATATAATGCTCGAAATGATATTGGTATAGCTCGCCCGGCAAGATGGCATACTTCGCCCATGACTGCCGGAAATAGCAATCACTCGGAAACAAATCTATCTTGTCCAAGAATTCTACAATCTTAGCATACCAATTCTACCCGAAAATTAAATGAGCTCGGATTTGGTGGCACTTAGAGGTCACACAATGGCGGCGCCAGCCTCCCAAGACAAGAGGTACATATGAAGGGCAGACTGACTTAATAGGGAAGGCGGGGCATCTGTCCTGGTTGAGATCCAAAATTCGGCAATACCGAGGAAAAGCATATAGGCACATGTAGAGTCAGATTCTGATAATATTGTTGAAAATAGAATTAATATGGTGTATTAGGTAGAATGGCCCACTCACTGGCACCGCCACTGAACCAACACCTCATAGTTTTTAAGCCAAGGACAAATAAGAATATATGGTTATGTATTATGATTTATAGACAAATGTGAAACAATAAAACTATTTGTAGAAATATTATAATTGTTTACAAAGAATTTAAATAATCTTGAACATGACAGTTTTTTTCTAAATTGTGATCATTCTCTTTAACAGGATAAACTACAAAGGATACTTCATGTGTATTTTGAACCATCCTAAAAGAATAACTGTTATTAAACAGAATACAACTATAAATTCTATGATGAAAATAGAATATAATTAAAGAGAATGATGTTCTTAACAATAACACAGTAGTATATATTTGTGACTAGAATTATTTACAATTACATAGTATACAGCTCATTGCTGTCAAAAATGCAAAATTTCAAAAATATTTGAAAATTGACTTCAGTTCTATGCAGTGCAAATATTTGCAGGACAGCAGCACAAAATGTCCATTTGGATTGTTATCATACTAATGTAAGTTTACATTACACAGAGTATACTTTTCACAATGTCTATCCCATTGGAACCAGTTGGAAAATTCTCTGCCTATTCCTGGTTGGAACATAAGAGTAAGAAATATCTTCATAACTACTGGTAACTGTGTAATGATTTTAACATATTGAAATTATTCCTTTCAGATAACATACTGCAATAAACAGTTCTATTATCTACCATGACACTATGTATGACATCAAGTTATACCATAAACACCAAACAGTCACATTTGAATTTTTTTTTTATCTACAGCAAAATGCATCAGACCTGTAAAGTGCTTGATAGAATAATCTACTCAATGTTTCACCAATCTCTTTTGCCAATGAATCTGACGGAACTAAAAACAGATATCAGAAATAATATAAAATAATGATCTGAAGATTTGAAATGACTAAACAATAACAATATATAATATAAACAATAACAACTACATTTATATAAACAATGCCAATTTATAAATAGTACCATCTCAATTGTTTTAATCCAAATTACATTTGGTGGGATCAATTAAGCGTGAAATTTCATAATCTTAATTTTTGTATCAGAATAATATCAATGCATATGCAACATACATGTCAAATCACATTCGGTACAATTTCCAACAAGAAGAGAATCAATTGCTTTACACTGGTTGTTTTGAACCACTCCAAGATAAGCATAACAATAACCAACTATCTATAATGTGTATAATGTAAAAATATATTGATATCGAACTCATGCTCTTGGTGATCAATATTTCCAACCTAGCTAAAACATCAAATTGATATTACAAAATAAAATACAAGATTTCTAACACAAAAATATCAAATATAATAGGCTTTTAGCACTATTCTATAATGTTATATATAAATTCCAAATTTATAGTATGAGTGATATTAATGATATTAATGATAATTGTGATATCAATGATATTTATCAATAATATCAATTTGTTTTTTTACTGTGCTAGTCATTTCATTAGTTTATCACTCAATTTCATTATGAACATAATCTACTCATTAATTCTATAAAAATTTTCTAAATTTGGAATCCGTCATAATTAAATTCAAAGATGATGATTCTTAAAATTATGGAATGGCACAAAAACCTTTGGCATAGAATGGAATTTACCTTTAATCAATTATTTCTTAACAAATTGCATGATTCTCAGTAATTTTACAAATAATATATCATTACATATTGACCCCAGAAGTGATACAGGTCAATAATTACAATATAACATAATTTAGTTGTTGGAATTACAATTCCAAGCCAGTAATAGTAATAAACTATAACATAATTATGTTGTGGGAGTGTAAATCAACAAGTCCAGCTTGTTATTATGACAAGAAGCATTACATATTACAACTGAAATAATGAGACATTTAACATATTAAGTACATTCAATAGATAAACGTTTATGTATATCTATATATATATTGATAGCAAAATAAAACGATAAAATACCTTGCTTTAAAACAATAAGGACTTGTGTTTCCATCCAATAGAAACCAATCTGTCTAGCAGTCTAGCTTCACAACACAGAATTTTAAATCAGACATGCCTACAAAGCATCAATATAATGCTGGAAAACGAGTTTTATGATAAAAGTGTTTGGTGGTTGCTGTAAAAATCTTCACTATGGATGACAACAATTCAAATCTTTGCATTCTTTCAAACAATTTGATTAAATATATGATCACTTTTGGGAAACAAGACACAAATTCTAAAGCCACTTGGACTAAAATCTTTCAACATACAAAACTCATGCGTCTCATTCTGCGAACATATTAAATTGCTTTCAGCCAAACCTTTATGATATTATTCAGTAAATGTATTAAACATGCCAGATAAGTCAGTAAACTCTGTGGCTGGTTGATCTAACATTCGGAACATATCACCAAATTCTTCTGGGTTAGTTTGACTCTGTGGTGCTGTGGCTTGAGGATTCTGTTGATTATTATCGGAAGACTGAGCGCCTTGCCATTGTGGCCATAAATTAGGATTGCCTGAAACATCACAAAATGAGGGTGAATATTGAAAATCTTGAAGGTTTTGTTAATGTCATTTACCCATACTAAGAACTTCAGAATATAATTTCCTGCTGCAGCACAATGCAATTCCAAAAATACTGTAAAGGTGACCATTGAGCTATTTACAACCAATTAAGTTTTTGCAGTTAATGTCCAAGGAAAAACTTCATACAGTGTAAATTTTTGTCAAATTAGCTGCATGAGCTTTCTATTTTTTTCGAACTGCCAAAATATTCTTAATGTGAACGGTAGGTAGTACTTAGCTAATTGTCTCATTTATTGACAAACATGACTGCTAAGAAGAAACCAGTTTGAAAAATGTGCAGGTACTATCTTGACATATGCATTATATCAATAAAATAAAAGATAAACAGAAGAAAACTGTCAGAAATGGAGAGCTAAACAATAAATGTTTATGACCGTACCTGGTGAACTAGTATTTGGACTAATTTGATTATAATTACCACTAGCAGTACCAGTATAGTCAGTGGTTCCCTGTGAAATATAACCATTAAGTTCACTATTAGTACAAATAAAGCAATGACAATACAAATATAAAAATAAGTAATTAGCCTTTGTCATGACACAAAGCTTGTCTATTACTGTCATATTTCATCCTTTGAGATATAAATATATTGATGAGAAGTAAGAATATAAACTCTAAGATTTTGTTAGCTTTGATCTAGAGATCATGCTGCTAATTCAAAATTACTGCCTTATGTCAGTTTTGTGAATCTTCATTCAAGTTTAATTATAGGATAAAGCTTGGGTTAGTGCTTTAGATATTTAACCTTACTGTTTGGCATCAAAGTTGTGGCATTGAATAATTTAGGGTTTTCGGTACCAAAAGCGTGTTTTATCGCCACATATTTTTGAGTACCGGTATGTGGAAATGATCATGGATGAAAAAATGCTTATAGAACAATAACAAATTTTATTTCAATGTAAAAGTATTTAAACTAAAATATGTTATTTTCAACAAGATATTGGTAACAACAACTTTTAAAAACCAAATCAAAACTTACCTCACTCCTAGCATAAGGTCCTTGAGGATTCCATCCACCACCTTGTCCAGGGCTTCTCCTCATGCCCATAGATGTTGAGGAACCAGATTGTGACATACCAATAGTAGTAGGTACAGAATGAGATGGGTATTTAATAGTTTGTGGGTAGGAACTATAGACATCATTACGACCTGCTGCAGCCATATGATAAACATCAGCATAGTGAGGATTATCAGCTACTCTGTAATCAGCTGTCTTTAACTGTGTTCCTGTTAGACCAATGTGTTCAGGTGCTAACGTTCTCTGGGCAGGATATGTGTTAATGGTTGGTTGAGGCTCAGCTGATGGGTCTGAAAGACTCTGTCCTGTACTCTGCTGAACACTTCTGAAAATAAATTAAAATAAATACTAATCTATTTAAAATACTACTAAAATTGTTAAATGTCAAAGGTATTTATTTCTGATCTTTAATTTCAATAAAATTGAAACCATGTATTCTATAATAGATATTTAAAAATGAAGCTGTGAAAAAGAAAATAGAAATCACAAGTGTTTTTTTCCTATGTCATAATAAATGTTATGGACCTACTTTGCTGACGTGTTAGTACACACAATGTACTCAACTTCATCTGTATAAGGATTCTGAAAACTGAAGCTACTGGTACGTAGCCACACCCATTCACGGTTAGAGGCACGGAAACGATACATGATTGACATCACTTGACCTTTCAACTTTAGAACTATAAGACAATAATCATAAAATCAATCAGTTGTGGGATATAAATAAACACATCTTGAATGAGTTTTTTTGGTATATTTTAAAAGTTTTTAAATATATCTTCGTAATTCCAGCAACGAATTTCATTAACAGAAGCCCTAGTGTAACAAAAAATACATAAAGGTGTGGGCACATTAACGTTCTTAGTTCGGAGATTTTTGTCGCCAACTAGAGTCTTGTCATGAGTTTTGCTGACTGGCATAGGAACGTGAGAATACAAAAATCTCCAGTCCAGTCGGTTGTTTTCCATCACGTCCATAAAAACGCGCAGAGCATTCAATTAAATGGAAAAAGAATCTGATTGGATGATGATGCTCTGTCTTGCAGATGATAGAACAGTCAGAAACAATCAAACTTGTTTGATAATATAAATCCAATAATCTTGTTGTGGAAGTACGGGAACAGGCAAGATTTTCAAGATTTGAGTTGTCGACCAAGACTGTTCCTGTGCCTGAACCTTTAAGGAACATCCTTTCATCCTTTGTTGATACAAATACTGTGAACATACCTTGATCAAAAGTTTCTTTCATATGAGCCAAGTCTTCAGGATGGTAGAAATCAAAGGCAGGTTTTCCGAGTAAGTCTTGTGGTTGATAACCTAATACTGGTGTCACTCTAAAATATAAAGTTAAATTAATCATATGACACCACATTATCAAAACAATTCAAATAGATTGTTTATCAAACAGGATTCTGTTATTATTCAGGTCAGAATTTGACAGTGAAGCAGAAAAGGTTGAATAATTTTTCAGATTTTACAGATAATTTCAATAGGATTTGATCATTAATTATAGTATAATCTACTACTTTACAAATTGAGCTACATAATTACTTGATATTGATTTTACCACAGAATATAATGTTCCATTAGTATTTTCAATCTATAATTTTGGTCAATATATCAATTAAACTCACCTCTGATCAACAAATGTAAATTTACCATCAGTACTATGTCTAGAGATAAATTCTGTAGCTGAGTTGGGTCCCATTAAATCGCTACAGTTGGGTGTTGATGTAACTTGTAGTCGACCTATAGCTACAAGACAACAATGACTACCACCTTGTTCATCACCCTCATTACGATCCATCTGTACACCTGCTTAGAAGAAATATATTTACATTTTATTAAAAATTTGTACATGCAAAACAATTCTGTTAACCAAATATATCAACCAAAATCTGGAGCAATAAATGCATAGTAGTGGACTGAATGCTTAAAATATTTAGATAAATATTATGATTGTTTAATCAAAAATTTGTAATATCTCATAAAATGTTTTAATTGGGAATGTTTTTCAAATATTATATATAAATTATCTTAGCCAATGTATTTACAAAGAGCTCTAGGAAATGTTTGACAAAGGCTTATTCTATATTCATCTGAAAACTTCTTTCTAAACAGCAAACAATAAGACCTTGTTGAAATCATTTTTATGCCTAAATAAACACTTTTTCACCATCAAGCCGTATTCATGACTTAAAAAGGTCAATAAATTCAAAGGAAATTTCTTGATTTCAACAAACAATTAAACTCAACCAACCAATGATGGATGTGGTGGCTAAATTCCCAGTATTAGGACTCAAAACAATGATTATACATACCTGATGGTGGCCAGTTTTTAACATAACCAGTAACATGTACCACAGAATAATGGTTACCATCAGGTGAAGGACCTAGTGTTTGACGCTGTCTAATACGTACAGTATGAGTTGCTGTTACAGGATCAACATGAGCATTACCCATTCTCATACGACATATAAACCCTCTTCTTGATCCCATACATAGTCTAATGGAAGCTAAAATTCAAAATAGGCTGAGGATAAAAAATGATCTATACTAGATTTAAGAACAAGAAATATAATTTCATTCACTTTTGCATGTGATAGAAGATGTTAAAACTAAAGAGGAGCTAAAAGCCTTTACTATATTTCCTGATATGTATTATAGAGCTGTCCTTAATGTTGTGAACAGCATTTTGAACACTTGAAACGTGTCAATTATAATTATGATTTCTTATTGTATGGAAGAAATATTCAATAATAACACATCTTACTTACATTGATGTCCTTCTTTCTTAACTGTACCAGCTGGAAAGGAAAAAGAAGTGAAAATGAAATTCATTATCTGCCAATTACAAACTTACACCAGACTTTTCACCCAAGAATTATGACTAAAGGGAGATAAACATATGTAAACCCTCTTGAAATTAAGCGAGGCGTCTGTGAAAATGATGAATAACGCCAGAAGGTGCAAAAATTTCTCTGCTACAATAAATCTTAGAGCTCCCACAAATGATTACCAGCTAAACTTACTTTTTAGGTCCAGTATACGTCCTGTATTTTGAGATTCTGTTGTAGATAATTGTTCTCTTACTTTCTCTATATCATCAGGATGAACCAATTCATATAATACATTACCAAACCAATCAGACTGTAAATACAATCAATTTTATTTTACCGTTAGGGACTTATTCACTGAAAAATCATCTTAAAAAAAGCTACAGTTAAGGTTATTTGACAAATAAAACAACAAACGAAGTAGAAAAAATTGTTTTTACAGAGAGTAATATTTTTGTATAAAGTTTTGACACTTTGGTTATAATTCAAAACAAAATCTGCTCAAAGATATTGTATCATTAATAATTGTACATGTAATTTGTAATCAGTAAGGATCAAATACCTGTGTTTGATTAAGAACTGGTGTAACTGAATCAGATACATAAATAATACGTCCTGTATCACATTGTACTACAAATAAAAACCCATCAGCTGACTGAAATATATAAAATACAGTTTTTATTAGATATACCAATGAAAACTAATGGTAATGGTGTGATACCCTTTCCTAATTTCACTAGCTTTGTACATTATTTCCATTTCTTAAACCTTTCAACATTCTTGGTTGCTCTACCACTAACATCATAATGGGTTTGTGACTTTTTATTTTCTGATATTTTCTTTCCGAAGGATTAACACAATTCAAAGATTTTTTCAAAAAATAATTTGAAAAACCAGAACTTAATTAAGAGTCTGGAAAAAAAGAATATTTTACCTCTAAAATAAGATGTTTCAACTCTTGATCTGTCAGAAATGAAGGTCTGTATTGTCCATCTTGCATAGTATTACCAGTCCCTATACAAATCAATACAATATAAAGTTAAAGAAAGAATAAACACCTATCTTCCAAATAACAAGAATTGGCTTGCATAAATTGCATGTATTTTTCATTAATGTGAAAAGAGAAAGTAATTGCTTGAAACTTGTTTGTAAATATAAATTTAAAAGTATTCTGTGTAAATCAGTGCACTCTTAAATATCATGGAAAAATTTCAATACACTGAAAGTCACTTTTCTTGTGTGAAATTCAAGCCCAAAACACTAGAGCAAACAATGATTCTATTTGTATCTATCAATTCATGTTCAGATTCTATGACTTCCAATTAAAGACTCATATCTTAAGTTTAGTGCTTTTCATTTATTCAATTTTTGGTGCTTCAAAGGATTTCATATCATACAAGGACATTTATATCTTATATACATTATTCCTGGTCATTTTAAATCTGTTTAAATTAAAACAGAATGTAAAAAGCCAAACCTTGTGTACCTCGAAGTGTCTTCATATGAGACACTGCCATGCGTAGTATGGTTAGTTTATCTGGTTTTCTAGCTAATGTACTACATGTTGGTACCATATCACATAACTCATTAATATATACTGTCATTTTATTACGTCTTCTTCTCTCAATTTCACAATGACTCTCCCTGATAGAACATAAATAAAATCACATTAAATATCTAGCTCTATGTTTGGAACATGAGATATTTTTCTACTAAATTCCGTTTCAGCCTACAGGAATTGTGCAGCATTTTTTTAAAAACTTGTTCTATTGATGTTCAAATATCTAAATAAAATGCAATTATATTAGCCTACTATAAACTCAAATGATATTAGAAATTCGATGTACTTTAGAATTAGGGCCCAGAATAAGAAAATGCTGCACAAATCCCATTGTAATAAATGAGAATATTGAGGATAATTTTATCATACTTACAACATAGCTCTAGTTTTCCCACTTTTTGATGAAATTCATAGAATAGTAAGAAAAATATATTAATTTGAGAGTCTCGGTCAAGTTAAAGGTTAGAAATGATCTTTCTTAAAACAATTCAAAGATTTTTTTTTTATTTGATTTATGTTTATTTGAATGTTTGAAACTGATTATACATTTAAAATTTCACTGAACCCAAAATCTCCATTGAATAAATATTAATTTAAGTAAAATTTAAAAAAATCGGCATTGAGTGTCAAGAAAAATCATCTCTGATACACCAAAAACAAGACCATGCATAGGCAAAACAGAATTTAGTAAATATATCTTAACCATTTTAACAATACACAGTTGTGATATAAAAAGAGAAAATGCTTTACATGATTTGCCCATAATTTTCATGAGCAATAACTAAAACTAGAAATGTTGTGTGCGGAAATTTTATCTGTGTAGCAAGACATGCCTTGTTCATAATTTACCCCACACCATAAGATAGGTAGTCATGCATTTAACCTACCTGGCATATCTATCTTTATCAGCCTGATCTCCACTGTTAGAATAAGATGCTCCTTGACTGTCTTCATCATCTGATCTATAAGATAAAGCATCACATGACCAAACCCTGCTACCGCTATTTGTTGTTAATAAGAGAATGAAATATCAACAATATACAAGAAGTAACAAAAAATTGTGATTTTACTTTTTATTAAATGAAAATTACTTACTCGCGACCCGTCTTTCTCTTTCTGCCTTTAGCACTATCTGGAGTACCTAAAAAATAAATGAAAATATAAAACTACAAGTAACACAATGATGCAGAACATATCAGATTAAATCAAAATGACCATTAAACATGTAGTGTATTCAGTAGTAGGGCCAATCATCCTAAAATCCACCAATTTCAACTCATAATTCATAACTATCAAACTGTCGCTTTTAATGATTATAGTTCATCAGTTTCAGTATTGATACTGAAAGTCTTAGTTAGAATGACTTTGTGCTGATGAAATTATGGGCACATTAGAATAAAAACTTTTAGAAAAAAGTTTCACACAAAGATTTTCCAGAGAGAAGTTTGCTATGTCAAATTTAGAATTAAAATCCTGTATATTTTTTAACAATACCAATCAACTAGTGTTCATTAAATAAATCTGATTTAGAAAATATATTTACTCAAGTTGAAGTACCGATATAAACACCCTAATTGAATTATCAATTTTCTAATTAATTCACCTAAGTTAAACGTCTTCATGAGATAATCTGCATAAATTAATTACTCAAAGTGTAGGAAATCCAATGTGTTGATAAAGTAGGTCAAATCGTGACAAACTGTCAACATAAAATCATGGAGGAAATACATTCACGATTTTGAACCATTCTAAAATTAATTTTACCTGCTGAACCTGACGGTCCTGGAGATACTGTTATGGTAGCCATTAGCTGGATACCCTTCTTAACTTCGACACCTTGTTCTTGGTAATTATTATTGTCAAATTTTACTCTTGAGGTTGAAAAAGTTGATTGTAAAATTTACACTTCAGTCAGACAAAGCTTCCGGGAACATGCGAGACTTAAACGAGAAATCACGAGATGATAATATTTTCGTCAACATTACCGCTTCCGGTTGCGAAAAGTAAACTTTATTTCATAAGCAGTAAATAAAATTGTTTCTTGATAAGTTAAGCCACACATGAATTTTCTGATTAACTAGTTGGAAATGAGTAAGCCAAATTCTGGGTAAGTATTTCAGGTTTGATTTGGTGTGGGTTACACAAATTACAATTAGTGCAATGCCACTCAGGTGACGAATGGTTTTATAAAACATTATCAGTAAATTATAAATTCGTTTGCTAACCATTTGAAACACACTCACCCTTATGAAAATGAGTTGATGCTAAAATCCACTAACAACAGCTGATAATGATAGTGATAACCGGCACTGTTGCTGTTTGTCTGCACCATGTGGGCTAATGTAACGGGCAACTCATGCAAGGTACTATGAGGGAAATTTTGCCAGGACAGCGGCATTAGCCTGGTCTTTTTCGATTTTACAACTGTCGAGGGATCTTAAATGTGCACACTGCACAGCCTTCATATAGGGTCTCGGTTTATTGTACCATCCAAATGACTAGACACTATTTCCATATCAGTCCTTCTTAGTTGCATCACTGACAGGGGGAAACCAGGTTGAAAATTCCGGAGGTATTATCTCGACCTATGCTTGAATTGAACCCTGGACCTTCAGGTTAGTGAGCAAGCATCTTAATTCACTGAACCACCATGTTGAAGAAATCAAAAGGTTATTATTGCAATTTAGAGTAACAAACATTTAACCTAAGTCCAAACTTAATCATAATGGCTATGTCTGAAATATTGGCTCAAAATTGCCCCTGAAGATTAAATTTAAATATGATAATATTATATAAGCTTATGGCAATTTCTAATGAATTAATTTTTGAATGTGTAAAAAATATTATTGCATTCCAAATGTACCTGTACTTGTGGTTTGAAAACAGTAAACCAGTATATGATTTCAATAAAATCCAATCAGAGATTAGAGTTTATCTCCAATTTACTAATCGATTGTTTTCTAAATAAATTTGAATACATCATCCTTTGTGACAGGCCTTAAAGAATTGCTTAATTTAGACTGGCTTAACTGCCTGATTCAACTAGAAAGCTGCAATTATCTTCCAATGTTAATAGATTTGTTAATTTTATGATGATATAAGAATAATTCTTGTTTGATGAACATCATTTTGTAATAACTATTTAAGAATAGTCCTCTTTTTCTATAATATAACATTCAGTTTTAACAGGATAATCTTATATTTTAAAATATTTCTCAAAGAAACTATTAGAAGTTGTGAACAGTTTTGTGCGATCTCTGTGCTTAATTGTTGTTAAATTTAATATGAACTGTGTAATAACTTTTAATTCAGAAAAATGATAATTTCATATTTGCTAATAAAACGCTTGCCATCTGTGTTTTTTTTTTCGGCGTTTTATTTTTTTTTATTGATACTAACCAGTCCGATGAATAAAGCCTTTGACTTTCGTGTTCATTTTCTTTGTTGACTTCACTCACAACATTGCCATCATCGGTATCGCTAACTACTTCTTCATCGGGAACTAGTGGCTCAAACTTATATGGTTCGAAACTACTGGCTCCATTGATTTCAGCATTGGATTCTATGTCAAAATCTTCGGATAGGGCCGATAGGTCATTAAATTGTTCGCTTTCTGATTCTGAAACACTGCCAAACTCCATTGTTTACCGGTTCCACACGGCCATTACTGGACAGAATCGTTACTTCGACTACGTCACGTCTATTTTTAGTAACAAGGAAATACCCCATACTGGTTGTGCTGGCAGGTGTGAATTTCCAAACTTTCACGCGTCATAACTTTATAACCAGCCAACCAATTTTCAAAAAATAAAGTTTTATTTTAATCTTAGATGATATACTTTCAATACAGATACATTTGTCAAATCTCTGGAACCTTTCTTTAAGCTGACATCCTGTCACCTTGGTAAACCTGTGTATCCAAAAAGTTGATGGAAAAAACACTTTTTTTCTAGAATAAAGCCATGTCTGAAACTAATCATGAAAAAGTATGTTTGATTTGATAAAGTTATTTTTGATATTCATGTTATGTAGCCAGAAATGATATTGAACTGTCTTCAATCATATTAATAAATTTTTTTTTTTAAGTCAAGTTATTTTATCAGACCTTTAATAATAAAGTGGTTCCAGGGCATTAACAAACACACCCATAACAGATTGAATCTTTCTTGGAACCATACTTGTAAGAAATATGACCAAAAAAAATAAAAGGGTTAGTGTGATAAGGGCATTCTGCTTTAGTGTAAAATGGGCTTAATGCTTATTATACATGATATTATATGTATGTCCTTTGTATAGTTTTTAGAGTTGCTGAGTTAAAAAATGTGATGTGATTTTGCATGGACAGAGTATATCGAACTACAGAGCTCCTTCACCTTTGGAGGTACATTTCTGAAATCGTTGCTGATTGGTTATTAACTATTATTGGTCGTCCAATCAGAATTGATTTATCGTAATCAAATATTGGCTAGTACAGTAAAAAAGGAGCTGAGGGGCGTCAAAATACCGGTTAAACTTGTAGCTGTTTGTGACTTAAAGCTTTGATATGTTAATTTAAAACTTTCACAAAAGGTAAAGAGAATCTTCCTCTATATTTTGGCATTCAGTTTGATGTATTTCACATACTGAAGGTCAACTGATTGAAAAAAGCTGACTGTCACTTTAAGATGAGAATGAATGATCTATTGATGACCTTATTGATTCAGTGCCCTATATTGATTTTAGATTTACTGGTATTGTATTCAGTATAATATTTAACATTATGATATGGGAGTTCTATATCAATAATTGGCCATAGCATGTCAAAGCTTGTTTCTGTCTTTTCATTCTAATGAACTATAGAATAAAGTTGGGTTTAAAGGTCCAATATGCTGTAGGAAAAAGGAATGTTGATGAACAGATTGTCAGATTGGAAAAAGGTTTGTGTTAGACTGATAAACTGTAATGATACTTTCATAGGTTGAGGGTTTCCATACTTCAGAAAGTTATAAAGCAGCATCAATTTATAAAAGAGAGAGCCAACTTACAAATATCCATTTAGTCTAAGATTTACAGAAAATTAATGTGATGTAAGATGTACTGAACTTCTCTGCTTTGAGTAAATCATTGTTTCCATAGTTCAGATAATTAGATGCAGTCTAGTTTAATATTGCAAACTCTATTTCATCTTATTTCAATATATAAAAAAAGGAAACTGATCATACTTTTTGACAACAGATCGTGTGAACTTATATGTGTGGTGCTTCATCTTATGCAATCTGAAAATTTGTTAAGGAGAGTCCAGAAACAATGTTTATGTTGTGTGATCATTACTTCTACACCAGGGTGTTAACAAGATCTGGTATATTTTTTGTACATTTTTAAGATATGAGTATGAGTCATTTTATGTTAGTTTACATTACCTCTTTAAATTGTAAGAATATATTTAATGTTTATGATAGTGTGTTCTCTTATCATTATATATCATGATATATATAATATTGGAGGGTATAGAAATACAGCTATCACTCTGGCTAACCCAATCACTTAGTTTAGACAGATAACACAGACTTTAAGCTACCACATGATGTCTTTTAATTCCTAGCTTATCAACTCAGTCCTTTCAGTAATGGAACATTTAGTTACAGCTTATTGCTTGTTTGTCATAGTATTAGAATAGTGGAAAATATTTGTTTTTACTCTTGCATCACTGATACTAGGATTAAAATAGGTGTTAGAAGAAAACTACTAAGTTGCTGGTTTTAATTTCCAATTTACCAAAGTTTGTAAGGAAATTTATTTTTCTACTTTGAAATGTTGGTTTGTGGTGATATTTCATTAGTTTTGAAGTGGTTTAAGGAAGATTGAAATTGTGCAGCTGTGTTATTAATTATTACTATAGTGAAGTATTAAATAGAGATTTTAAAGATCCTGATATTGGAATATCTAGTCATTATCTAGTTAGTCAGTTTGTTTCAAGATGAGGAGATCCAGTAGCTGGAGAGAAACTAGACTAGAAACATTCCAGGACAGCTCTCCTTGCTCCTGGGGACAGAAATATGGCCGACCTCTGACACCACAGTCCTCACCAGCAGTTGAAAGATCTTCTAGATTTGAATTTCATAGTTATGATACAGAAGTTGGGCAAGTATTTTATGTCACATATGAGCTTACATTATTATAGTGATTTGACCAAAATTAAAATCTTTTGAGCTAGGACACAAAAGTCTACATTTCTGCTAAAAAAATAGGCCTCGCTTAAATTTTCTGAATATTCGGCTAATAATTTATGATAAGATTTCAATATATGTGGAACAGCTCAGTTGGTAGTAAGTTGGATTGTCGTTGACTCCAAGATGATTAATTCTGATGCCAGTGCTTCTGAGAGTCTGCCCAGTGTTGGCTTGCAATTCAACCCCTGTCATCAATAGATTTATAATTGTTTATAGGATACTATTTTTTTTTTCTTTCAAATCATTTAGCTACTTCAAATTAAGAAAATTAATGGAAATTGTCACAGGCTTTGAATTTTGTGCACAAAATTATATCCTTTACATAGATAAATTCAATTACTCATTATGATTAAAAATCAACCAACTGAACAGAAATTAAATTAAAAATTATCTAGTTAGAATTAGACCAAACTTTCATTCCATTTTATATCAGCTTTTCATTTTTATTTTAGGCACTTAAGCCAATCAAATTTCTGCCGTCTCCAATGCTGGGATTTTGTACCGCAAAGAAAATATGAATATCCGAGAAGAATTAGACACTGAATACCTTTTGTTTGTGTCATAAAAATCCCAGCATTGGAAAGGTTGATTTGAGTGGTTAAAGTGTCATCTGTGTTTATGATATACTGTAAAAACTGTCTCATGATAATTTCAGGTTCATTATTTTGAGTACCGGTATCATTTATTTCCATATGTACATAAAATACCCCACGCTACTCTTGTGTGCCAAATTCCATTAGATAGTTTTCTTTAAATATACTTTATATTGTAGTTAGCTATTGCTATTTAAATCCCTGGCGTAGATACAAGGCCTTTTATAATGTTTTTGTCTGTATTTGTTAAGGATTGATGTTTAATGCTCAACACTTTATGTTGTTACATGTTATTTTTTTTCAATGCACAAAGTCTAATATTACTAATTAACACTAATCAATGTAAAAAGGTCATGAATAATTGATGAAATAAAGTTAGGGATAAAGCTTAATTAATTCTGAACTAGATAATTGATGATTATCTTTGTCTTTTTATCTGTTTCTATCTAACTTCAAAGAAGTTGATGTCAACTGAAATATCTGAATATATTTTAATATCAATGGTTAAAAGATTTACTAACCATAAACTTTCTGTTATCAGTGGACAGTGGGTTTCATTTTACATTTTTGATGAATAAACTTTATCGAAAGTGATTCTTGTAAAAAGGAGATTTAAGAAGTCCTTGTTATACTTCATGATAGAAGTTAAAGGGATGTTATCTTTATAATATATGTACCAGGTGAAAGAGTTCAATTTCAGCTTTTCATAGCACAGTTTTGAAAGTAAAATTCTATTTGATTTCAATTTCATTTCTTTTATTTTCTTCTGATATTTTTTGTCTCCATTGTAACCTAACAGTTTTCTAATGCAAGTCATGTTATATTGAGGTTATTTTTAACCAATCAAAGCTTCATGTAAGACCTGGTTTTTTTTTTGGATAAAAAAATGATTTTTGCTATTTGAAGGCTGTCATATTGCTCTACTTAGTGTTTTGTTATCCACTTACCACAATTGGTCATCATTATTAAGAAACAGGTCCCACATGACATACTTTAAATGGTTGAACATAGGTTCATTAGAATGCAACTTCAGTAAAAAGCTTGTTAGATTACAATGGAGATGAAAAATATCAGAAAAGAAATAAACAGCAGTGACAACTGACAACAGGCTAAACTTTCATTGTTTGCATATTTGTTGAATTGCAAAAATAAACAACAGACCTTGAATTTTAGATTTTGATATCTGAAATATTGTTCTTATCATTTGGTAAAGCAAACTTTTTATTTAATGTATCTAAAAACAATTTAAACATCATGACTGCCTGTCATATAGTCAATAGCCTGTCTGTTTCTTATAGTATTTTTATATTGTCAATTATTCTTTCATCTCTTAGTTAAAATATTTACTGTATAAAAAGTATATAAGTATATGAAATATAATAAAGTTTAATAAAAAGCGAAAGTCTATACAGAGGCTAGTAAATAGTCCACATTCCACTAGTATATAGTTTGTCACTTTAACACATTTCAACACCTTTATCTACACCTAAACCAATGAAAATAGGTTGTAGCCTACTTCACTTCACCAATTATAAGGTAGAAATGATTTTTACTGGTAGTTTGAAGTATTTTGATAAACTAGTAAAGGTAGATATATAAGTTTATAGATGTAGTGGTATATTATCATATATAGGATATTTGAATCTAGCTATGTAAGTATATATAACTGCTATATACCTGTCACAATGATTTATATTCATTATAAATATTTATTCTGGCCACAATGAAATGAAAATTGAAATACATGGTTTTAAAGTCTTACATGCATATGGTTAATGCAGGTTCAATGAATTTAAATTCAAAGTTGTCAAGTGTTCAATATACACTAGCTTATATATTCCTTCAGGAAGAAAAGCACAAAAGAAAATTAAATGTGTAATTAATCTAAGAATAATCTTCATATTGCTGACAAAATCAAGAAAGAAAACATGAAATGAAGTCCTAATATCATCACTTTTACAGTAAATTTAACATTGTATACAAGTTTCATGTATAGTTTATGTTATAATTTGAATTAAATCAGGTGGTTGTGATATATGGTAATAAATATTTCACAACCATGCAGATTGTGCTTGACTCAGTGGTGATTTTCTGTGGAAAAATCCATTTTTTTTTTTTAACTCTTGATCACGATGGTCACAAATACTATTAAGTACAGATGTGCTGTTGTGGAGCTTTGAGGGTTTTCAAAAAACACATGGAAAAGAAATAGAAAATGAACTGATAGGTCTATAAAACAGGGTACAGAAGTGGAAATGGACCTCTTTGTTTTATCAAATTGATCAAAAGTCTAATTAAAACTCAAATTAACTAAATCAGTCAGTGTGTGTTTGTCTCAATGTCTTTTCCTCTATACATCAAGTTTTGTCAATAAAGTTTCTGAACTGGAGTTTTCCTAAATAAATATCAACTCTTATATCTTTGATCTCCTTTTAATTAAAACTTGTTGGTGTGTAAAATCTTGGACCAGTGTGCTCATTAAATAGATTGGTGTAGAAAAACTTGTTAGAGATGAAAGGCTATTTGTTGTTGATGATGGTTTTGGAATTTGCTATTGGTCATATATATTGAGGCATTTGCTACCCATACCCTGTTGGCTTCATCCTTGCTATATAGTCCCATGTTTACCCTTTTTACATTTCATCTGATGACAGCATTTGTAATTGTGTTGAAACAACATCATTACTAAAGGGACAGATGCACCATTTTCGGATGTTGATTTGAGTTTTGAATATATGTAAATAGTCTATGTAAATAGCACCATACTAGAAATGTACGAAAATCATATAATTCCTTAAAAATATCTCAAACTAGAAATTTCTTTTCCTATTTCTATAGATGTCTCTTCTGTATATGGCAACGTCTCATAAAAATACATAGATTTGAAGACTCAAATTTTCGGCAGAGAGCTATGAACACTACTTCTGATTGGCTAAGCTAAAATAATTCTGTCACTTTAAAGTAGTGTGTTATACTTATTCAATGTATGTGTTCTTCTCCTCTTTATGTTGTTCAATTCTTCAACAATTTGATCTATTAAGTCACTGATCTGTTCTTTCTTAAAGCCAATACTTTCTGTGTTGCACCAAATATATCTTCATATTATATTTTTTTTCAACACAAATTTTCCTACACATCTATTCATAATACCTAAAAGGGTATTTAAATCTATTTTTAGAAATATTCAGATTAAAGGAAGCCTTTTTATTATATCTATTTAATAAAGCAGATAGTATACCTTTATAAAGCAATTCAGCCTTATTTATCGAGCATTGAAAAGTCTTCCTACTGGACTTCTTTGAATTCTTTCTAAGAGCAGAATGTATTTGAAAGATGATTTCTGATTGATTGGTCAGTTCTTTCAGTGATTTTATAAATACCACTCCCATTGTATGTGATTCTTTGCAAAAATATAATTTGACAAATTCAAAAAACTGTTCAGAATGTAGAATCAAAACAGTAAACAACCATTCAAGATTCTGTTTTTTTTTATACTTATTAATATATTCAGGAAATTGTGGGTTTCCAGGCAAATAATCCATAATTGTGATCTGTTTTTCAACAATCTTTAGTATTATTATCAGTGAGTTTTTTTTTCAACTAAGAGTATGTGAAAGCTGATTGCTTTTTATTTTTCATTTTATTTAATAACCTTCATTTCTGTTGTATGTTTGTTTTCCAGGGAGCAACCATTATTTTCAACCAAGGCCCACGTTTTTCAAATTGATCCTGATACTAAGAAGAATTGGATACCAGCCAGTAAACTAGCTATTAATGTTTCTTATTATTATGATAATGGTCGCAACTCTTACAGAATTGTTGGTGTTGATGGTTCAAAGGTAAGAACTCCTCAATCTTGAAAATTATATAAAGTATGAACTTTTCAAATATTACAAAAAAAACTTACTGGTTGTGTTAAAATCTGGTGACCTTGAATAAGTCATCTTTCCTCATTGCACTAGTCAACCCAGCTGTACATGGACACAGACAATACAGGGAAGATCAATGCCAGAAGATTTTGCCAAGGAGCAAGTCCTTATCCTTATAAAAATGGTGGTTACTTAATTTTTGTCATATCATTGAAACCATTGTTTAATGAATGAAGATACAGTATGTTATGTTTCTTGGGGACCTGAATCTGGATTTGCTGGTCCACAAAATCCACAGAATTGAATCTGACATGATTACTCGTGTACTAACATTTTTATTATAGGCATTGGTTAACAGTGTTATTACCCCCAATATGACATTTACTAAAACCTCTCAGAAATTTGGTCAGTGGTTAGACCCAAGATCTAGTATAGTATATGGTTTAGGATTTCCTACTGAACAGGACTTAACCAAGGTAATGTAAAATAGTATGTAATGAAAAATATGAAATTCTTAAACTTGGCTAATTAAGAGTATATTATGCATTCATTCACTGGTGTCAATTTTAACTTTATTATAGAAACCCTCCATAATCTGATGAATTCATAAACTAAGTAATTATCCTTAAATATGCAAGTTTCTAAAATGTTAAAGTCTATAAAAAATAGAATTGGTAAAAATTAAAATGACTAAGCAATTAGTAAGTCATACCATAATACAATACATCAATTTCTCAAATTAAAAATAACACATAAGTCCCCAGTGGTATTAGAATAGTTTAGTAGGTAGCTAGTTTAATTGTCACCTGCTGGATGATTTATTGTTGCTTTGAAGCTGGATCTTATCATTTGTCAGAGACACTATCAATAATTAGGCAACTATTATTTTGGATAAGTCATTAGAAATTCAAGTCAGATGCCATATGTATGAAACTTCTTCAAAACTACAGAAGTTCTGATCTCATGACTATTGCCTCCAAGAGTCCTTTTAGTGTTCAGATCTCAACATCTTTCACATACAATATTATGCTTGAAAAAATTCAAATAAAAGGGAGATAACTCTTTGATGAATACAAAGTGAATTTGTTGTTGATTCTCCATTCTGGAAAGAAAAATTTATAGTTGTGTTCTTTAAATGATATTGAATTTTTCGAACTTATAACTGAAAAGTGCTAAAAACAATAGTATTTCCAAGGTTAAGTTATGTGATGTGATCATTTTACTAGTGATTTGAGAACTGAGAACTGAAGTGTCGAATGTTACCTGTGACATTGTTTGGTCAATAAAGAGTGACCAGTGGTCAGTAAGATGAAACAATGTCAATAGAAACTTTATAATAGTAGTGGTCCTGTTGAAATAATAAGACATGTTAAGTCTGTATAGTCAGTTTTAACGTTACTATGTTAATACATACAAACTAACATATTGAATTTTAAAACAAATTTGTCTTGCTACTTATAAGGTCTGTCATATATAGAAAAAAAAATCTTAGTTTGAGTTATTTTTGAAGGAACATTTTAGTAGTTCTGAAGACTATATGTAAATAATTTCAAGAACCAAATCAACACCTGCATATGGCAAACCTTTCCCTTTAATGATGCCCCTAGAATCATGAACTAGCCGATAATGACAATTTGTATGGACCTTCTCTGTGAAAATCATTCTTCCTTTCAGTTTATAGAGAAATTTAAAGAAATTAAAGAATTAACTCGACAATCCTCAGCTCAACCTATACAGGAAATTAACGGTAGTGAAAATCATTTAGATACATCACATCATAATACAGCACAACATTCTCGTAATAGTAGTATCTCATCTGTCCAGGTTAGTATCATGATTATGATTAAGTGAAACATTAAAAACACAAACTATTATGATTAAGTGAAACATTAAAAACACAAACTATTATGATTATTATTCAGTGTAACATTAAAAACACAAACTTTATGATTATTATTCAGTATAACATTAAAAACACAAACTATTATGATTATTATTCAGTGTAACATTAAAAACACAAACTTTATGATTATTATTCAGTGTAACATTAAAAACACAAACTGTTATGATTATTATTCAGTGTAACATTAAAAACACAAACTATTATGATTAAGTGAAACATTAAAAACACAAACTGTTATGATTATTATTCAGTGTAACATTAAAAACACAAACTTTATGATTATTATTCAGTGTAACATTAAAAACACAAACTGTTATGATTATTATTCAGTGTAACATTAAAAACACAAACTTTATGATTATTATTCAGTGTAACATTAAAAACACAAACTGTTATGATTATTATTCAGTGTAACATTAAAAACACAAACTATTATGATTATTATTCAGTGTAACATTAAAAACACAAACTATTATGATTATGATTAAGTGAAACATTAAAAACACAAACTATTATGATTATTATTCAGTGTAACATTAAAAACACAAACTATTATGATTATTATTCAGTGTAACATTAAAAACACAAACTATTATGATTATTATTAAGTGAAACATTAAAAACACAAACTTTATGATTATTATTCAGTGTAACATTAAAAACACAAACTATTATGATTATGATTAAGTGAAACATTAAAAACACAAACTATTATGATTATTATTCAGTGTAACATTAAAAACACAAACTATTATGATTATTATTCAGTGTAACATTAAAAACACAAACTATTATGATTATGATTAAGTGAAACATTAAAAACACAAACTATTATGATTCAGTGTAACATTGAAATACAAACAATTATGATTATTATTATAACATTAAAAATACAAACTATTATGATTATGATTCAGAATTTGCTTTCAGTCAAGTGACAGTGGTAGTATTAGAGAACGCAGGAATTCTTTCACTCAAAGTGGTGGACATTCTCCTAGTCAAACAGAAGTACAACTCAAATATGAAAACGACAGGTTAAAATTGGCACTTGCTCAAAGGTGATTAGTTTTAAATTTTTTGTTAGGTACAAAAGTTTTTGGACAAATTTTGTTGAATTTCTACTGAAGTCTGACAGGACATTGTTGAGACTGTAATTTAAACATTGTTATCTCATTCTCATGTCGGAAACAAAGAACACTTTGTGCAGCTTGTATATTTCATTCAATTTTCTTATTATTTTCAGTTCAGGAAATGCTAAGAAATGGGAAGTTGAATTACAAACATTAAAAAATAACAATGCAAGATTAACAGCAGCATTACAAGAAAGTACATCTAATGTTGATGAATGGAAGAAACAATTAGCCAGTTATAAAGAAGATTGTACACGTTTAAAAGCAAAGGTAAGATATTGATTAAAAAGCAGTAGCACTTTTGTGTTGGATGAGGAATTTTCAACTCTTATCTTACTTTCATGTAAGTGCTACTCTTCAGTTCATTAAATTTATAATGAGTAGCATACAAAATATCAGATAGATAAACCAAGTATATCTGCATATGGAGAGATGGAATTTAACTCTACTTGAAATGCAGATACTCGAGTTTATGCTGTTGGTGATTGAACCAGATTAAATTTGTTTGAAAGATGAACATCGAAGGAAGTTTTACCCCTGTAGAGTGACCATAGAAAATGTTGCCATTCAATTTTAAAAATTTAGTCAATTGTTTGGTATTTTAATCAGTAAAGCTTATAAATATATTTGGGAAAAAATGCATAACTTTATCTCTTTGTTCATAGAAATTGGCTGTAACATATTTAAGCATGCTAACCTGGTAACTATTTTGCACAAAACACTTCAAAGTTTTCAGACAAATTTCAAGTGATCAAAGTTTGACAAGTCTCCTTAATAATAAAGATATAAAGTGTTGGACATGTGAAGAATTTCAAGGTTGATCTTTACAATGACCTATGAGTAGACATGATGTACTTCAACATTTTTGAAGTAAAATATTTGTCTATGAAAGTGTTTTATAGTGAAATCTAATGCTAATAAGACTGTTGGTAGTTGTCATTTTGAGGAAATTTGTGGTATTTTTCAGGGTTATGTTGAGTTCAGTAATTGTAGTAATGTTTACAGAGTAAATAAGTCAACAATTTGACAGTTATTTACTCTTTCAAACTAGGCCATTTCACATCAATTAGTACCATTGAAATACTAATTTTACTTTGATGTTTTTAGCTCTTTAGATTTCGGATTTTTTGCCTGAATGCATATTCGCAATTAGCCATCACCATTATATTGTTCAGGGTCAATTAAACTTGTAAGTTTTGTGGAATTATGGCAAAGATTATCAAATTCGAATTTTAAATTCATCCATTAAAGTAAAATTGATTGAGGCATGTATCATTTCTAAATTTGCTGTGCTGATATTGAGTATGAATGAGTTTTTGTTAGTAGATGTTTTGCTCATGTCCAAGTGTTGAACTTACTTTGGTGTAGCAAAAATAAAATATAACCATCATATATTAGTCTCTTATCCTCACTAAACTTATATATCTGAACGTATAAAATGAGTTACATGCTTGAAGTTCAGCAATCCTGACAATGGTTGAACTGAAATCTTCAGATTTTCCTAGTTTTCTATGTAAGAGAGGGAGGTAGGTGCTAGCATGACAAAACATCATTTGGATGGGACAACAATCTGAGATCCTATGTGCTGCCAAGCTGTGTATGGTAAAGACACCTCTTTACAGTTGTCAAGACCAAGCCATTGCTACTATCCTGAGACTCCTGACAAAATTTACTATTTAAGATGAAGAACTCCATTTCATTTCATTTGTCACTAAATGTTTGGTGAAAGGTCTCTATAATTGAAGACAAGTTAACCAACATGAATGGATTTAAGAGTTAAGATGTACACAATAAGAGAGGAAATAAACAAACATTGTGTTGGTGAAGGAAGAGAGGGTTCTAAAACAAAGCCTACCACATTGTTGGCCATGTATCATTGTGGTGAAGGTTAGTACTTTATTCAGAATATCTCGAAAGTTTTTCATCTAATTTAATATACAAGCAAGTTTTGTTCTGTTAATCTGTGATGGTCAAAGTGATGTTTAACTATTGTTTATTGGTATTTTGAATATCAACATTTTTAGTTTGTTCTTATAATGCAGGATTTGATCAATATATTTTATAGTATTGAGTAGTGTGTTTTTTATTTATGTATCAATATGATATTTACTTATTTTATGGTGTTGAGATATATTGTTCAGATATATCAGAACAGATAGTTGGAAGTATGATTAAATTCTAATAGTTTCACTTTAATAATAAGCCAACTTATTGACAAGCAGGGAAGAGCCCTATCCTACTTACCTGTAGTACTTACAAGAGGTTTGACTAATTCTTATGGATGTTAAACTTTATAGTCTTTGTCATATTGTTTCCCAAGTTTATATTTATTATACCTGTGTGTACTTTATGGTTATCTATGTATGATATTTATCGAGACTCAGAAGAGATCCTGGTGAAAATGGAGTTGATCTGCCTATTTTCAACACCACTTTCATGGAAAATTACTAGTCAATCGTAACAATGGACTATGAATATGGCCTGTGTGTTACAGGTTGTGTACGTTAAAGATCCAGGATAGTTGGAAATCAGAAAAGAAAAGGCTGCTGCATTTGAAAATTTAATTCTTTGCCTATTAATTGCATTGTCTGTCTTCATTAGACTTCTGAATCAGTAGAAATGTAATTTTATTTCAATTCATTTATGATCTTTAAATGTTTTAATTCTGACTGTCAAGTGACTCAAGTCAAGTGTATTTTATCTGTATATGATTTTGTAGTTATTAGAAATGGAAGAGAAAGGTTCTAGTGAAGAGAGTAGAAAATTACTAGATGAAATATCTAAATTACAAAATGAAATATTAGAATTAAAGAATAAAGACAGTGATAAAGATAAGGTAAGATATGATTAGTAAATATAATATTATTTGATACAAGACTCAGTTGTATTCAGCCATAAAGAGAATAAGAAATTAGTGAAAATTTAATGAAATCTATCATTGTATTTCAGTTTGTTGAATCAAGAAAGTTTTTTAAATCAGGATATAATATTAAGCATTGATTATAAAAACAAAATGCTTGCCTTATAAGATTGATCCCACTTAACCAAAAAAACAAATATTTAACTACCATTTCCTAAATATATAAAAAACGTACCACTAAGTTCTAGATATCATTTTAAAATCCAGTTTGTTTTTTTAGGAAGTAACAGAATTACAAACTAAGATAAAGGAATTCAATATGCAAGATATAGATAGTTTAACTTTACAAAAACGAGTTCAGGTTAGTTATTGTTAAATGTATTATTATGTATTTTATTGTATTATAGATTAGTTTTTAGTCAATTTTTATGAAATCTGATAATCATTTGGAATTCCTTGAAAACTATGTATGTACAATACAACACACACAGTCAGCTAGTAGTAGTTTGTATCTTTATTTTACAGTCATTAGAAGAGGAGAATCTTGACTTATCAACCAAAGTTCAGGATTTACAAAGACTGTTACATGAATCACGTAACTCACACGATCAAGAAAACAATGATCTTATCAAACTACAGAATAAAATGGGTTCAAAAGTTACTGAACTATATGAGTTACATGAACAAATTATTTCAACCATTAAAAAGGAATCGAATTCATGATGGAATTATTCTGTAATTATGGACACTGCTGATCTGAATCAAATTGCAAAATTAGTGCAATTTAACAATAATACCAATACTAATGCAATTGCCAAATTGTTGTTCTGACTAGTTGTGTTGGTGTATTCTGCAACAATTGCTGAAGTGCTAAATGGTTATTCAATAACCATAATGGTACTTACTGAACAATACAATTTATCATGAGAAAGGTAATTGGAGAAAATCTAAAGCTGTCTTGTGTAGAAGATGAGTTGATTTACTAAATTTTGTCTACAGTTAAGAGTTTACTTCATATATAAATTCCTGTTTCCATCCTAAGGTTTTAATGTAATCAAAATGGCCAAAGTTAGTTCAAAAATTAAAGTGCCAATACATCATGATAATGTTTATTCATATTATTATGTGAACTGAATTACAGATGATAAGATATATAACAAAGCAATAATATTATTAATATATAAGATGTGAGTGAAGGTTTTCCTTATTTTACAATTCAACATAGAAGTCTTGAAAAATGTCCTTCCAAATGTGTTATTTAAAGGGGTACTTCGATTTCATTTCAAAATGCTAAAACTCATTTTGCAATTTTCATCAGCCATCAGCCATCAAGCAAAAAAAGTACCATTAACAATGTTCTGCTTTTAATTTAGAATCTGTGATGTCATTAATTCTGATAGGATTAAAGGCAGGTGGACCATTTTGCGGGGTTGATTTTAGTCTTGAATATATATCCGTCTTTATATGACAGAGTATCTTAAATTGACAAGTCATCATTTTAACATTCAAACGCAGATAATTCTGGACAGACATGGATTTGGAGACTGTGAGCTGTGAACACTATTACTGATTAACTCAGCTAAAATTTCCAGTTTCTATGACTAAAGTATAATTGGTCAGAAAAAAGGCCTACCAGTCCCTTTAAGTCAGATTTGTCATTAACAAGTTTATCATGTCTGAAATTTGTGTAAATTGAACTGACTGAAGGCTATAAAGAATTGGCATTATACATAAGTTATGAACAGTATTTATATCATCAGTATGTCTCACTTTAAGTATTTAATTCACAATTATAATGTTTACAATCTTTATAATGTCAATATGTTATACCTTATATTGAAACAAATACTTCAATTAATAAAATTAGACTTATTTTAGGTATTTTAAGACAATTATCAGCATGATTTTTGTCACTATTCCTGATTTATGGCTTGTTACTTAAGAACTTGAAAAACTTTTTGAACCTTTATGAAACTTGTTTTTTTTTTTAATTTAGACCAATAAGATTAGACTTTTATAAATAACCTACTACTGATTATCTTAGAATTGGATGGTCGTTAAAATGGAAAAAAGATATTTTTGCACATTCAGGTCTAATTCAGAACATAAACATGAGTTGTGCAATTTATTTTTGAATAGAATAGATAAAAATTGATAGTAAATAGACCAGACCTTTTTTCTGTCCATTTCTACTTAACCAGCTACAAAAGGTGAATGACTTGTATGTCCTCAAATATCTTTGCACCACTATACTGTCTGTTTCTATTTATTGAAATAAGATAAATTGTGCAATAATAATTTTAAAGCAATCAAGAAGGAAGTATATAGAGGGAATTGTAAAGAGATTTTCTGAATTTTTTTATGTGTATCAGGGACAATGAAAGCATCAATTTGCCCCAATGGAAAATTGGAATGGGGCAAATTGATGCTATCAGTGTCCCCAATACACATAATTTTTTTAGAAAATCTCTAAAAAATCCCTTTAATGCATTTAGTTGTTCTGGGAGTAGTGATTGTTTGTGTTGAAATAGAATTGCAAACTAATCTGTAATTTGATAATGATCCTTTAATGATAAAAATTCTAAATTTATAGTTTTTTTCATAAAGAATTTAATTTCACACAACAAGACAGACAGACTGACCGAAATTAAAATAGTGGGGACCATACAAAAGTTGTATGACTTTATTTACATTAAAGGTAGACAACTATGAATTCAGCTTTCAATATAATAATGCCCTACAATATATTTATTAAATGTCTCAGCAACCAGTTTGTTATTATATGTTGATGTATTTGAAATGTAGGAAAGTAATATATTAAAGTGATACTACGTCTTAGAATGAACATAAAATTTCTCGAAATGGTCAATATGAGTATATATTCATCAGTTAGCTTACCTGGTGTCATAAAGTTACAGCAGAATCCCTGTAAAATCTGGAAAATTGGAAAATTCATAAAACTAAGTAATTATTGAAAAACGCTTAATCTTGATATTAACAGTTTTGCAATAGTTAATTGCATATTTAAGTTTTTTGGATTTATCGAATTACATAAGGATCCTGTTATGTTATTTATGACACCAGACTCTTATTCGCCAAGTTTAAAATTCTTCAATTTTATGTTAATTCTAAGACGTAGTATCACTTTAAGTTAGTATATTGTTGTTTGATGAAATTCTACAGTGTTGTGAAGTTTCATAAGGAAAATGATTTATAGTTATTTATTATTAGAAATATATTTTATTACCAATGGCAATATTACACTCTATATCAGTTTGTCAATATATTATCAAGAGAAAAACACTGTGAAATAACTAATTACACAGGACTCCATTTTCATGTATTTCATGAGTCAGGCAATGTATTGCTGTATTTATTGTGGTTATAAATTGATGAACAATGGTTTTGATATAAATGAGGTATAAATACAATTAAATTAGTTTAGCTGTCAAATTTAAATATTTCATGAACTTTACTTGCCTATTTCAAAGATTAAAAGGAATCAAATTCATAATTTGATAAACTGAAAAAAACAAAAATAAAAATCAACGATTAAGTATTCTTTGAAATATACTCCTAATGCACTAAATTGGTGCCAAGGAAATGATTTTTGGGGACAAAATTTATATCATATTTTTGATCATAGTCTGTGTTTAATTTAATCTTAAAATCCTTCTTTTTTAAAAGTATATTTATTATTGTATTTGTTCTCCACAGGCTTGTTCTATAGCCACCAAGTTATATTTAATATATAGAAAGTATTTGAATATTAAATATTAGTATTGATATTTAATAATGGTTTATTTACTATTTATCTTATATTTTATATTTAGAAATACCCTGATATTTATTCATATATTTATTCTTTAAGAGTCAGAAAGTCAATAATTTGATATGATAATGTGAAAGAGTGAGAGAAGAGCTAAAACTTTCTTGTAAGAACAACACAGTCTGCCAAAATCGCCTACACTCACAATGTTAAATTTTAAAATTGATATAACATGCAAATTGACAATTACAATGAACTAATGACCCCCATGTCAAATTAATACTGTAAAACAGATCTGAAAACACATTTTCACTTCTATAGAGTACATAATACTTGAGTGTCCTCATACATTAAGTGAAATGTGAAGTGAAAAATAGCACATTTTTTGTCTGATATTGGAGAAAGTATTTCATCATGTTATTTCAAGAAATGTTCTTTATGATATTATACATAAACAACATACCAATTTTATTTAATAACATATGTTAGACAAGAAATTAAGTATGAAAAATGTTTAATTTGGCTTTTTTTTAAAATTCTATTTTGTTATATTTCTTTTTGCTTTGATATGTCAATAGTGCTATTATTCTTGAATTTATTTAGAACAAAATCTTTATAATTTATATTTTAATTATCATCTTAATTCAATATTTCTTTTTTCATTTCTTAAATGTATTTATTTTGTTATTATTTCAGTATTTTGTTATTATTTTATATCAGTACTTGTATTTCAGTTTATCATACCTATTTTTTGAAAAAGCTATTTTATAAATTGTCTTCCTCAAGGAATTTTGTATAATGTATTCTATTCCAAATTGATATCTTCCATTTTGCTAGAAATCTACAAACAGATATGAATATGAAGACAATAGACTTTTCTAGACACAGAGACTGAATCAGACTCTTTCCAAAGCATAGTAGACAGGTTTGGATAAAATAGACTGATCAAGATACAGTTCACTGATTCAGACAGGTAAACATTCTCAGACTCATCAGACTGATCAAGATACAATTCAGACACAGTAAACTGATTACGACTTTGCAAGAGAGACGCACACTGATTCAAAGTCTCTTACAAAGATATTAATCATAATGAAACACAGTAGGCTGTTCCAAATAGAGTAAACTGATTTGGACATAATAGACTGTTCAGACACAGTTAACTGATTTGGACACAGTTTTTGACATAGTAAATACATTTTGACACAATAAACTGAAAAAATGAATCAAGAATTAATGCACTGATCCTATCGAATAAAGTTGATCCAGACTTGTGAACCCAGTAAAGCAAAAAACCTTTTACGAAGATTAAGAAATTCAGATTATAGAATAATTTTTTTTTATGACATTTGAAGAATCGAAATATGGCTGATAGTGTTTTTAATATTTTTATGTACTTAATTTGATACTTTTGGGGTTATATTATATTGGTTGTGAAGCATCAAGCTCTTTGAGATGTATTATTATAATGGTCATTTGTGCCTTTATCCATATCTACCTCATCACATTATTTACTTAATACTCCCTTAGTATTCAATCCTCATTCTAGAGTGTACAAATACAGCAAGTATTTCATACTGGTATTTTTTCCTGCTCACACTTTAGTGCTCAGCAGTTATTGATTTTTATTAACTGGATTAGCTATTATTTGTGGATATCTGATGAACTGTTTATGATAATCTATATATTAGATCTAACAATTGCTCTTTTTTAAAAAATACTAAAACAAAAATCAATTTTTAACTAACATAGTGAAACAAATCTAGTAGAGATTTTAGAATACCATAGTATCAAAACCGAAATTCTGTGAAATATGTATTTTTGATAAGGGTATTTGATAGTAAATTTTCTACCTTGATATCTTTGTGATTGTCATATTAAAGACTATTATACTATTACTTGTTTAAATACAATAACTATCCCTTTACACTCATGTATTTATTAAATAACAAAGTGTTAACTATACTAACAATTCCTTCCAGTCAGAACTTGCCCTTTCATGTAGAATTTTTATACTTATTAATTTATTATCACCTTAACATAATTGCATTTAAACACAAGTCTTATCCTGTCTTTTAACAATGGGTCATGTGTCCATCTTTTCAAAGGTAACACAATAAAATTCTTTTCATAGGTTTATCGAAATTGTAGAGCCATATTTGTAGAGCTATATCTGTGTTGGAAACATGCTCTTAGTCAGAGTAAATCATCCACTTTTGTTAGGATGGAGACATGCTTGTATGAATCATGAATGGAATTATGTTGTCGATTGAATAACACAAAGAATTTGTTTATGAACCATGTTACATTTGAATAAATCTTTAAAACAAACTCTATAGTCTCTATCTATTGTTAATATAATATTTAAACATTATAAATGTTACTGTATATTTATAGAATATATTATAACTCTATTATTTGTTGTTGTTTATAAATTGTATTATATAAAATATAAAGAAAATGTATTTTTATTAAAATGTTGATAATCTTAAAAATGTTTATTTTTATTCACATAACTGTTCTCGAATTTAAACATTTGATAAAAGTTGATAGTGCTTACAGTAACTATCTTTATTTTCACAATATATTAAAGTCCTAAAACACAAACATTATTTAGACCGCTTCACACGGAATGAAGGTGCCTACATAGTGTAAGTTGTTGGATGGGACAATAAACCCCTACAGAGTTTGCTGGTTAAACGATCTCTCATAGTTAGAAATGAGTACTCTAAATTTGTGCTTCTCAACCTAACTGAGATAATTCCTCCCCGAAAGATGTCTTCCAAATTAATTCTTACCCGAAAAAAATCAGTCACATGAAAAGTATTTCTCTCAAAAAATGTATTCAATCATGCTCCACGTAGGGGTAGTTCAATGTGACCTTGGACCGAATGTCCATATTTTGTGTATGTCCGGGGTGAATGATATCAATTTCAGTCGGTGATCATTTCCTCCCCGGTCTGCCGATACCTCCCTGTTCCCCCTTGGTATAGTTCCTCCTCATGGTCTTCCAATTCCTCCCCTGTTGAGTAGCACTGCTTTAAAAAATATTGTCCTCTATCCAATGTGTAGGCCTACTGCGTTTTCGATCAATTAATTCCATCTTACAGAAACTCTGGAAAGATCTATTGTCTAATATAAAGTCTTTAATCGAATTTTTCTTTATTGATTCCAAAGTCAAAATAAATTCCAATATTTTCAAAGAGTTGTCATAGTCTGGTTTTCCAATCTGTTCTGACAATGTCGACTTTGATTGTTCATTCTACTGATGTAATTGATTTAATAGAAAAAGCTCATGAATCATACTCTGTTAAAATATAGACAGGATAATTAAGAATTAAACATAGCGTATAATTTAAACTGATAGAAACAGTTTTTATTAATATCTGTTTTTTCTTTAATAAATCAATCAAATTAGTACAGTAATTCAGAAAGCCAACTTTTTCTTCTGCTATTATGATATTAAAGGTGATTACAAACTAATATTCTTTTTGTGATACGTCGAGCTCGTTTCCGATGATAAAAGCAAAACAGCAAACAATGCATTTGCGGTCTTTAAACCTAAATTATTGTGTACAATATTCACTCACACCTCTTTAGCTTATGATTGGATCTCCAATGGATGATTTCAAACTTGGTGTTGGTGTTAGTGCTATAGGTGTCAGTGTAAGTGTTGGTGTCTATCCAGAGCCCCAAAAACCATGTCAACACCGCTGCTCGATTTTAATGTTGATGAAATGGGTGTAAGTGTTGATATCAACGCCCACCGCCAACTTTAAATGGGGTCAGACCAGTACCATGGTTATTTACGTAAATTAAGGAGATTATTATTATTAGTAGGTGCACCAACACCACTGTTTGATCTCACAGTAAGTGTTAACACTAACTTTGAAATCTCCCAATGCATCTGTTATCTAGGCTTCCTTCCTGACCAATTTGTCTGGGTAATTTATTTACTAAACACAGCCTTACGTCATTCGCAAGTCGCTCTGGATTAACAACAAACACAAGGTTTTCACTTTTGAATTTTTCCAAAACTTGCTGTCTTGATGAGGATTGTGAAGCACGTGTACATGATATTAGCTCTAGTGAAAGTATATCTCCATTTAAAATAATGTATACATGTATTTCGCATAAATATATTCTAGCATACTTTTTCTTCAACCTGTAAATTTATGATCTACATGTACATTTCAATTTCAAGAGAATCGTGATTTTTTTTTACTATGTAGGAGTTGATTTTGTTTGTTTGATGTATGATGTGTCCCTAGGAATCAAGTCATATATATTCCAAGTTTTATAATTAGATAATCTAGAAACATTTTCTATCATCGTTGTTTTGTAACCAGACAAATTTTGACAGTTCAATTATCTAAAACTTCTCTCTTCATAGATCTTCATAATGATATAAGTGTACATGTTTATGAAAATATAATGAAAATCTATATGATGAGTAAGTTATTTTATAATTTTGATGTTTCGTTAATCAACGGATTGAAAAAAATTTATGGTTTTCTTGTTTCATAACACAGTTCAACTCAGTTCCTAGTCTTTGCAGACAATGTTATTGGAAATACCATTGACTGACTGGAAACACCATTGGCTTATGGGAAATACCACTTGGTGACAAGAAATGCCATTGAATGATGGGAAATACCACTGGGTGACAATAAATGCCAATAAGTGACAAGAAACGCCATTGAATGTTGGGAAATACCTCTGGGTGACTAGAACCACAATTGAATGATCGGAAGTACCACTGGTTGACTAGAAACACAATTGAATGTCAGGAATACCTCTGGGTGACAAGAAACATCATTGAATGTTAGGAAATACCACTGGGTGACAAGAAACCCCATTGAATGTTCAGAAATACCACTGGGTGACAAGAAACGCCATTGAATGATTGGAAATACCACTGGGTGACAAGAAACGCCATTGAATGATTGGAAATACCACTGGGTGACAAGAAACATCATTGAATGTTAGGAAATACCACTGGGTAACAAGAAACCCCATTGAATGTTCAGAAATACCACTGGGTGACAAGAAACGCCATTGAATGATTGGAAATACCACTGGGTGACAGGAAACGCCATTGAATGATTGGAAAATATCATTGGGTGATTAGACACAACATTTAGTATTCTAGAAAGAAATCACATGCAATCTTCGCGAAATCAGATATCTCATTTGAAAATCGAAATTAATTGGCGTAATACCCAAGTTAGTTGCCACATTCAAATATTTTTTTTGTGTACAATCCATCTCAGTGATACCATGTTCTGTGATATTCTCAACGCAATTCTCACACTGCAAACAGCCATTTTTTCATTTAATACAAACGAGCCAAGCTGGAGAGACTGGTATTATCTGTAATACCATAAAATGTAATGGGAACTTTATTTCTTACCATAAATTACTTATATTCCTAAGACATTATAAATCTTGATAAATCATCGTTCCCCATTTAAAGATTAGAATATAAACTACGAAAACTATACACTCAATACCGGCTTCTCTTCATTTCATTTCTCTCAATTTCAATTATATTGAAGACAGAAAAAATAAAAAGACAAACTACTTGATCGATTTTTCTATAAAATAAGGGAACTTTTTATTGGAAAATCAAATTATTCTTCATGTAAAGCGAGATGTCATCTCAGAAATAGAAATCACATCTTGGTGAAGAACAGGTTATTTATCTTGATCTGTGATTTAATTATTGGGTTAAAGAATTTATTAAACTTCATATAGTGTCTTCTGGAATACTAGGCTACTATGAATAAAAGGAGCAACAGAACTGTAGGAACAAGAAGATACAATATATGAGCCCTGTATTTGAGGTCTGAGATGCATAGAGCTGGGCATCTTTTCTGTATACAGATTGACAATCGGACTCATTTACGGTCAACTTCAGTGATTTTTCAGAGCGTTTCTGATATTTGTCAATTTAAAAAAAAAGAAGTGAAACCTGTACAAATTTTAGAAATTAGAGTTGTTTCCCATCGAGCATCAATATAGTCCACGCACAAGGGACTAACAGTCCGAGCAGCTGTGATTAGTCATGCTGCGTATTTATCTTTAATAATCTTCAGTTGCATGATGATACTGTTTTTGTGTTATAAACCTAATTCGGTTATTTTTAAGTCGACCTCAAGTCTGGTCATAGAACAGTTTTCTCGACAAGTCAATAACAGTAAAATTTTAAATAGCTCCCTCAAGACACTGGTTACGAAGCCGATTACTCTTTTTTGTTAAAAGCCATTAAAACTTTGACAGCTTCTGATCCCGGTAGCATGTCTATGTGCAATAGTTGTTTATCTCATTACACACCTCACTGACTCGTCTGTGAATACCAATGTATCAAGTTTAAGAAAATCAGATCCCGTATGCAAAATCATTTTGCAGGTTGGCTCTTTTTAATTATATTCTTACACATCAAATAATTTAAAATCAACGAAGAGAATTTTATTATCTTGAAGTTTCAACGAATGGAAAAGTCATGCAATTATGTGTTACTTTACTTGTCTGCATTGTACACGTTCAAGAGACGTTAAATCCCCGAGACGGTCCAAATAACGATCGCCTTCCGATTATAAGTCACGATGTGATTTAGCTTCGAAAGATAAATGCGTAGTTTAGAAATTAATGGTAGCTCTCTCGGAAAAATATGTACACTTCCCTCGCACAACATTACAATCGTTCACTCCATTTTTTGTAGATTCATATAGAGCAAAAATAATGTCTGGCCACAAAATGTCACTATGAAGTTATCAGCGTTACATGTGCAATGATAAATTACCAATACAATGGATATGGTCACAAAGCTGTCAAAGATATTCAATATACTAATCCAATAAATTAAAGCAAATGTCACAGAGAAACATGTGTGGTGATGGATTAGAGTTTGATTATTATATTTTGTAGATATTTTGATAAGAAAGGTTAATCTTATATTAACAAACTGATGCAGACTTCTTCATTGATTTTATTAGCAGAAAATAACATGTTTTTAAGACCATTCACCTAGAGCTTAGTAACTCAAGGACGTTTAATACCAATCCATAGTAATTAATTCTAAATGAAAGAGGACAGGAAACTTTTCAGTAAAGTATAAGAACATGTACGTTCTCAGCATTTGCATTAGGTTTTCCATGAATTGACCTTATATCCTGGCTTAATAAGGAATTGGTTAAAACGGTTGCGACTATTTAACACAATGTCTGGAAGTTTCTCTTTATGTTTTATATAGGACTGGTACTCTTATCTTAAGTATTGTCACAGAATCGCTTTCTGCAGGTAGAAGACTGAAAAAAGAGGACATTTTACTTTCTGGTGATAAGTGAACAAACACCAATGTGAACAAATGAAGTGAACAAAACCATCAACAGACTAAAATTCAAAATTTTAAGATATTTGAAAAGTTAGAGTAAGAACTCTGAGCTAAATCGACAATATTTCGGTCTAAAGGATACATTATAAAGCCCCAACTACACGAACAGGAAAATCTCCTAATCAGTAAAACCAGCATTACATTGACTTCAATACGAAAGCATTGAAATAATTCAATTAACCTCCATCAAAAAATCTCACAACCTTTCTTCATATTAACCATTAGAGGATGATTATTGAATTATACTAGTCAAAAACTAAGTCTTCCAGATCTATAATTCTGTATAGTAGTTCAACTTTCAGTAATTTGTATATATGATGTAAAATATTGAAAAGCCTAGCAACAAATCACATTTCATTAATGAACGCGTACTCAATAGACATAAAAATCAATGAACAATCTGAAATACTTGCAGTTTCTTGACTAACATTTTATCATTCAGCTAAAAAAGGAAGCATGATTATGGCGCTCTTGGGATTTGGAGAGAAATTTTTCAAGTCGTAATTTTCGAAATCCAATAAGATTTTGTCAGAACAAAATACACACTTAAAGAAACTGCTGAATCTAATTTCTATCAATTATCATTTTAGTTTGATTTCTCAGGAAATCTATTAAAATAATTAGATAACAGATTCGTTCTGTTTGACCTTTTTAATTTCAATGTCAAATTAGTTATCTTTTTTTCTTTTAAAGTTGATCATTCTGTATAAAGAATTTGAGAAAATGTTTTGAGCTGTTTCGAATGGAGTAGGAAATGTCTGTTATGTTTAGAGTGTGGGTATTATGGTGTTCTAAGCCAAGTCTCAATGACAGCACTGGCCTAGATCACGACAATATATATTAGACCCTAGATGCCGAACCCGCGGTTAAGAAGTAATCGTGTCTCCTGATAATTAAATTGCAAGAGTTACCAGCAAATGCTTATATATAGTTGGATCAGTTCAATCAGATAATGCGGCACTGTTGGTTTGTTAGACGAGAATTCGTAATATTTGGTCGGGTCGACTGACACGAATATCTTTTCCGTCGATACGTTCTTGCTAAAACGGCACATTACTGAAATTCTGACATTATTCAATATTGTGAGAACTCAATGTAAAGTTTCAGGAATTTAATTCTGCAATAACAACTTAATCAGATTGGAGCCCAAAGGCTATTATTGAAATACCGTCTTATCATGGCAGTTAACAAGAAATATGAGCACTTTATATTAAAGTGCAAAACCAGAAACCTTAAGAACTATTCGACATTGTCAAGGAAGACCTTGAATTTTTAATTAATTAGTAGCTATATTCAGTTCTCTCTTAAACAAAATAGATCGATAAAAATGATGATAACGTATTAATGTTTCTGATAAAAATCGAAAATGAAACTTTGAATGATGTAATCTGTAAAAGATTGTGAATTTAAACATTTGAATATGTCTAGTGTAGATGACACTGTAATTGATTATGGAGTGAAATATGACGGCTATATCATGGTATTGACATCTATATTTCAGTCAAGTATGTCTCAATTGATCATTATCACAAACAACCCAACTTTCAAATTTGAATAGAATCGATACACCAAATGAATTATTCTGTAATTTTCGAAAATAAAGAGAATAGGCATATCTAGTTGTAGTTGTAACGATTATGAAACGATATATTCCCCCTTGCTCTATTATAGATACATTTTATATCTGTTGTCTGGTTTCATCACTTCATAATATATCTTATTGATATTCAAATCAAATGTTATTGATATCAAGCGCCTGTACAAAAAATTTTTTTTCCACAAACGAAAGAGTGCTTAAAGGGATTGTAAGGAGGTTTTCGAAACATTTAATGTATATACAGGGGCCACTGATATCGTAATTTGAACCATTCGTGATCCTGAAATTTCACTAAAAGTAAGCGCTTTATGAAGTCACTATCGCAAAAGTTGCTATCGATATATAAATGAACTTTGCGATAGCGAATCATAAAATGAATAGTTTAAGTGGAATTGCAAGAACCACAGACATCTGGTCGAAAATTGGAATGGTGCAAACTGATGTTATAAGTGTCTCCAATTCACATAATTATTTTAAGGAAACTTTTTTACAATCCCTTTAAGTAAAACTCATGCTGATGTCTGAGACTTGATAAACCGTAGCTTGAACCTTGTTTTGATGAATCGACAGATTCAATCGCATATTTGTATCAAAACAGCCTTGAGGTTAACACACATGTTTTGAATTTGATTAAGCCATCGATAAGATTAAACAGGGTAAACGATGTCTTCAAACTTACAGCAATCCCTGTAGTATATCGATTTCGGTATCAAGGGATTAACATAGATTGACACTGATCAACTAAGCTTACATGTGGAATATTAATCTAATGTAGTCAAATTCTCTAACACGTCCTATCAATATTGGTTATTACTTTATAGATAAAGATAGGATCTCAGGGAATCTATCAGTCAATACAGGTTCAATATGTTACTTTAGATCTCAAATACAACCAGCATTACTTAGCACGTTCTATTGTCAATTAGTCGCAGTTGTAAAGAGTAGAAGCTATCAATGTTAAAATGTTTATGATGTTACTGCTCTGCTAGAGTCCTGAAGGCATGTACAAGACCAGACAACTTCTTCCAAACCTTTCAATCCATTAGCGTATCGGGGATATAAACACAATGTTACATTTATCGTGACTTACTATACATATCATTTTAACAAATCATTTCAATTTGACGGTCTGCACTAGATAGAATTAGACAGTCATATAAGGAATTATATTAACACTTAACCGTCCATTCTGAATCAGACTGAAGTCATTTCCCAACTTGGGGGTTGCCAGCACTACACCAAAGTTCAATTTGAAGAAGTAAAAAATATGAATGACCGACCAGAATGCCTCAAAATACACGCAAATCTTGCTTTTAGTAAGCTTTTTCATGTATTTCCTGCGTCTCTAAAACCCATGTTTTTTTCACCTGTGTATCATAAACAGGGTTCGATTGAAGCATTGAAAAAGTTCACACTTCACAAGATTTTCACCGACGTCGCAAAACTAATTTCATACAAGTTAAGCGATTGGTTGTAGACAAGGTTCATTTGTTGCTATAAACTGAGATGATGATGTGTCATATGGAAATATTAGGAATAGAAACATTGATTATCACTTGAAGAAAAGAATCTAGATTGAATTGAATTAATCTGTGTCGATTGATGTGAAATAAGAGCTAAATACATATTGACTTATATAATTCTTCTGCCAATGTCTTTAGTCAACATCCCTCAGTCTATTTCATTATATTTCAAGAGGTCCTGAAGAGATTTCTTGTACCACTGGACTTTATTTTCCAATTCTGTTCATTCAAACTTAATCAGAGTACAAACAGGAAAAATATGAAGATACCGAAAGAGCACGATCGCATTTTACTAGATTGAAATATTTGATTTGTGCTGATTTTTAGTAACTCTCTGGCAGTTATTTTGGTTTGGATCTAGGCTGACGTTAAGAGTCAACGCTAGTCCAAATTTTAGCGACTGTTATGACTTTCGTCATGGTTCAGAATGACGTTGATTATATTGAACACCACACAGAGGAGTATTTCTATTCCCTTACGAAGTGATGCACAAACACGAATCGCTCTAGCAGACGTTTGTCAAGCCACCTCTAGCCAACTGACCTCTCCTTTTCACAAATTGTCGAAGAAGATCGGAGAATTTTCCAGACAGATTGAATTCCAATATCCCAAATAATCTTCAAATACTACACTAGCTGTTTATCCAAATGGTTCACTATATAATTGTCAAACCAGCTGAATACTTACTTGTTTTCATCATAAAATTCCTTCTGCTTTCTGACTGAATAAGGCTCTACACTGCTGTGGACAACCTGACTACAACCCCTAAATTCTACTCACACCCAAGCTGTGGTTCAAGTATCTAAGTCTCCTTATCCACAGTTTTAAAACTGAAGATTTACAATAGAGTGAACACTTTTCATGCCTTTCATAGTAATCAGTATTGGGCTCACTGAACTATAACTTTAGTAGTTTAAATTTGCACTGACAATTAATATTCTACTCTCTTTGTAGCGGCGTCTCGATATATATCATAAGGTGGAGGGGCCGCAAAATTTTCAAGGAGTGGGGCACTAGCATCAGGTGCTTAAAAACCCTATAAAAATGGGCAAAGCCGGACTACGCTTGCCTTCGAACTCATTCTAGGACTAAATGTTCAAACCCAATCAAAATGGATTAATATTTTTCCCTTTCAATACGCTGACAATTTTGCGCTTTTTAACAATATCAGTGGCGTTAACTAAACAGTGTTGTTCTTAACCTGTCGGATTAAAATATGATTAAAATCTGATCACACGAAAGCCAAAATCCAAAACTACAGTTTGGCGAAACATTGATAGCAGCGAATGAACTGTTCTCAGGGAAAGACTATCGTCCATAAGTGATTAAGTATTTTATTATGAATAGTGGTATCTGGTGTCCAGAAGAGTAAGCATACACTGCCTGGCACCAGCGCCACACCCGACATTGTCGCTCAACATACACAACAAACTACTATTTAGAACGCGTCAACAAAAGCAAAATCGACATAACGAAGTTTAAAAAGTTCAAGGGACGTAACTGATGAAAGCAGATACTCCAATTGCAATGATCACTATAATTGTTACATTTTGATAAGAACAAATGTTGCAAACACATAAGTCCATAAAGAAATATCTAATGATGAAAAGTGTCATCAAGTGATCAGAAAAGTAGCCTATGGGAGACGAGTGGTTATGCTATGTTAAATGATTTCTTCAACGACTCATTTTGATTTCTAAACAGTTTGTGGAAATGTACCCTATGGTAACAGTCTTATTACATGTATTATACGGTTCGACAAATCTGGTCCTTCCCATTCTCAGGACGTTATATACTGATGGGAAATAGGCACGTTTAGGATCAGATATAAAGTGTCAGATTCAGTTTTTGATCGCTGGTTTTTAGAAATTTTAAGTGAACTGTTGGTGTCTACAGAAAGCTGAACCATTAATGAGTCCTTCAAGACATTCTTGTGGTATTGTGTGCGACAAACACCCAGGGACATTAAATCACGTCTGAGCAACGATTAGAGTGTTAGAGCTAGATTAACTATTATAGCAAACTTTACTAAACTAAATTGTTAGCAGGGCCAGTCATAGGAATGTTCAGTATAATATGTTGATAGAAAAGTTTCAGATAATCTGAAATGGCAACTTTAATATTTTATCAGTAGAGCCTATAATATATTCATTACTTTCTTCAGTATACTGATAATAGTTTAATTAAACATCATTTTATATACTAATATAATCTTTAGTACTTACTTCTATCTACCATCATCTTATTAAATAGTATTCTTTATAGTAAATAGTGCTTACTTACTAACTGAAAGGTCAAGGAGATTAAGATCCCGTTTCACCTACAGAGTGTCTTTTATCAAGTAAATGGAGTGGTTTCAGATGAAATGTTAGTTATTTGGTCTTGGAATAGGTGTAGGCTAAGCTATGTCACAGAGTATAGATCTGATTATTTATACCATAGCGAAGGCCACCAACTTACATTTAAACAATAATAGACTGTGAACAGTAATTTTTCGTCGTAAGACAGATTTCTAAAAAAACTATTATTCTGAATTTTTCTGTGACTTATTTTATTAAAATCAGCTTAAATCAGAAATTTTCATCCCGGGGTAATTACCTTAATGATGCGAATTGTAGCTTAAAATTTTTGGACAATTATAATGTAAAGGTGTTCTATTCAGTCAGGTTATATTCTCCGATATGAAAATGATTGCTGGGAAAACCGAATAGAGAATAACGAAACAGCAAGGATTTATAGGGGGAAGGAACTAATGCAATTGATCAAAGATCCTGAAAGAGGTAATAGAAAGAAAAAGGTTGAAAACCCCTGAGGTAAAAGGACTTGTATTAAAACGGTACTTGTATTTGACTAACTTAATACAGTAGACCTATCTCCATTTATCTCCATTTTATACTGGTGTTGTTTAAATTCTTACTGAAGATTCCTTCATATGTCACATTTCAAAAGAAGAAATATAAAATTATATCTTGTGGCTTTAAGTCGGATAAAACAGCATCAACTAATAACCAGATTACAGAATTAAAACCTGGAAAAAATTGATATTTGAAGGTATCTGTTGACGATTCAAAACATAAATGAGTAGCCCACTCTCTAAAGGTAGTTAAATTCTATTCGTCTTTACGCTTGGAATCATTCCCGGATGTCTAAAACAAAACCTTCGCGCAACTATAATTTCATTTATTTTGCTGGTTTTTTTTCAGTCATCAGAAGCAAAATAATGCATTATTTGAAAGGGTGGACGTTTTTATTACTCATTCTAAACCGTGTTTTTTACGATAGGTAAATGGATATTAATAATTTTATCTCGGGTTCCTGTGATAAAGTTTAATGTCATTCGATACAGAGTTAGTTTATTTTCTAAAACGTTATAATGTTGACATATTTTTCATTTTTAATATCACTATGTCCTCACGCCTAGACTAAGTCAATAAATATATTTTCACAATGAAATAAGACACTAAAAATATTAGTGTATGTCATAAAATATTGAACAATGAAAAATAGAAATCTTCGAACGGATCTACTTGACCTAATTAACCTGAAATTGTGCTTAGACAGCCAAATAATTTCCCTTTAATGGTGTTTAGCACGAAGAGATAACGCCGACGCATCTATCTTGAAAGCCCACCGTGGAGAGTTCATAAAGCCTCAGGTCGATTGCTATTCAAAGCATATCCGTCAGATCAGTCACAAACGACATGAGCGAACTAGACCATCTAAAAGCAACTACAATCAACTGAGTAGTCTAGATAAGGTCGATTTTTATATGCCCACATGGAAATATTGCCGTCGCCACCCCTGTCCGTCCGTCCGTCCGTCCGTCCACATTTCTTGTATGCACGATAGAGGCTACAGCTTTTATCTGATCTTGATGAAACTTGGTATGCATGTAATATTGATGAGATTTTGGTCAAGTTCGAAATTGATAATAATTGGATAAACGATTTCAGGATTATTGCCCTTGACTTGGTAAAAACACGTCAAATTTGGCTTGTAGTCATGATACAGGGTGCAATTGTTATTTGATCTCGATGAAACTTGGTATGCATGTATATATTGAAGAGATCTAAAGTTCAAAAATGGTAATAATTGGATGAACGGTGAAGGTTATTTTCCTTGAATTAATTCAATGCGTCTGATAGAGGCTACATTTTCTATCCGATCTTGATGAAACTAGGTATGAGATAAAGTAGAACAGGAGCAACTGTCAACTCCCGGTGGATAAATGAAACGATTGTACAGTTGCAAAGTCGGCGTGGACACACTTTTGTTGATGAGAGCACAGTGAGTTCATTAGTCTTGTCAATTCATAAAATCGAAATACGTTGTCATTGGCCAAGACTGGATAAATAGGTGAAAAAAGCGGTAACAGGAACACGATGCGACCTTTGGGGACGTCTGGCTAAATAAAACCTTTATTCGTTTAAACAAAGGATAACATAGCATATTCGTTTAAACAAAGGATAACATAGCAACCTAAGGATTTACTGGGTTGAACTAAAGAAAGTCCATTTTGGCTTTTATTGTAGAACAAACTTGAAAAAAATCTCTCATTTTTGGCCACCTCCTCAAGAATTTTCTACATACGTGAGTGAATAATTTATTTGGAGATACCGTATCACATATCCCAGAATGAAGCAGACCGTTTTAGGACAATTGTCTTTTTTGCTCTTTACAACATGAAAGGAAGATTAAATTTCAAAATAACATACAAAGCGTCTACCTCGCTTGGTTGAAGAACAATTTTTCCTTAATGGAATTTACTTGTTCCGAAGTGTTAAAAAATTCCCGGCTCGCCAACACATACAGAATAAATAAAATATTATATGAAGTATTATGTTATTGTTGGAACTAGTATCCAGATATTCAACAGAGGGTGAAAATAATAAATGAAAATCAGATCATATTTAAATACCAATACCTAATCTTATTTACACAATATTACTGAAATTACCGATAAATATTAGATACAGATACAAAATACTGACAGACAGAACCGTTTTGACATGATATTAGAATATACCCTTCTTTTACCTTGATTGCATTTAATATAACGTTCTGTTATTGTGGATTTTTTTTATCTCACAATGACAATATTAATGATTTGTAGAAAATTCAGATCAAGATGTTTCGTTTTGTTGTCGACTACACTTGCCATCAGAAATATGGAATACATACATTATTAATTATTTTTACATGGACTTGTATTGTAAACCTTTGGGTATTATTTTTGAATGAATAGCATAAATGTGTTCAAGGTTCAACTAGAATTTAGGAATAATACGACTTATGAAGATCTTCATTTCTTTCAGGTTGTTGAGATACTTTTTCAACTCTATAAGTACTGATATCATCATGCTTAATGATTCTTCATTGGGCTTGCAATGCTCATTAGAAAAAGTAACTCAATACAAGGTCTTATATTGAAACGTTACCCATTATCTAGTTTATTTGTCTATTAGCAGGAATGTGATACTGACATGGTGCCATGTGGTACCAATGTTAACTACTAGTTATTGTAAGAGAGTGGTATATCTCGCTATAGAACATGATATAGTTTACTTGAAACCCTACCTTAATAATAATAACATTTAATACTTATTGTTATTAGAACAAATATCTACATTTATTTTACATGTTCATTGAATAATCAGACTGGGACGAGCTGAGTGGGTGGTTAATAGATCTTACAGAAATTTAGCATCGGTTCTTTTACTGTATGGTCCATGATCAATGTTTTATTGATGATTCCAGATGATCTGAACTATTGTGTCATCGACATAAATTTGTTTTGTCAAAAGTTTTTGAACTACAGATGCATTATCAAGTTTAATATGAGGAAAATTGTATTTTAATTGACAAAGATTCATTTTCATCTCTGACAGTTGACAGTGGGTATTTGTTATCTTGCATGGCGGACTATTTATCCATATTTATTAAAATTGTCTTTATACATAACACGTTTCATTTAAGATTCTGAAATAAAACGTGTAGGTGAAACATATGCAATCTTGTGTCCATTGTTAGTTCTATATAGTCTGTAATCGGGTTCCGATAATAAAGTCTTTAGTTTTTAGTGACAATAGTTTACCAAGGGAATATCATATGTTGATTTAGACTGGCTTGTTCAATTCTGATAAAGAATTAATCTTACTATTATCTTTACAACAAATATTAGCTGTCATTCATTAAACTGATGAAGTTGAGTGCAAAATTATGTCACACTATGATTCATCGGAAACTGCATAGTGAAATGGAAATCTGTTGAGTGAGATTGTTTCACATGGTGATACAGAACCATTGGACACGATGACTTAAACGGAATAATTTGTACTTCGTGAAAGAGTTTAATGACTTGAAAATGAATTCAGTCCGAGTTCAATTTTCAGTATAAAGGCCAGCTACCTGAAAGGTGAATAAAAAAATCAGGAAATGAAATGATGTCTTATCAAATTTAACATGCCGTTAATTGTTGAGAATGGTCCATGTTATTGATTAATTGATGAGGATTTGATAAAATTAATATTTTAAACTTATTACAACAATGGTTCTTGACTCAATTGTTTCAATTCATAATTCACTTCACTTAAATAATAATACGAAGCAAAATTCAGCTACATGGTTTACAGAAGGTAGATAAAAGTCAACATGTCTATCCAAAATATCACATCCTAATTTAAACGAGGTTAAATGATGACCAAATTGTTATTGTCGAAGTTATTATTGTATTCGTGTCCTCAATTATATCTATGTTAAAGATAATCGAGCAACAAATTCAAAGCGGAACTTCTTTCATCGGACTCACAGTGTGTGGGTGAAATCCTAATAACTTATATTGCAAAAGGCCTTTTCATTTCTACAATTTGTTGCTTGGTACTTTCATGTATGGTTGGAAGAAACTCATTATCTTGTATGAGTTAAAAGAATTTCTCGACTGGAAATTTGCCACGTTTTGAAGATGACTTATTTGTTGTTAATTAGTTAGAACGGAGGTGTCAATCATATTTAATGACTTTAGTAATTAACACGTAGTTTAAAGACAGGATTCAAACTTAAATGTGATTTTCTAAACCTGTTGTTCTATTGAACGTCATAGAAACTCGATAGAAACAGCTACAATCCACTGGCCACCACCCAACCATGGGAGGACCTTCGTTCAAAAAGATTACTACTAACCATAGTATGAAAACAGAAGTTATTTGCAGTCATAAGACAACACAACATCACCCGTCGAGGGATCTCAAACTTGCACATAAGCACGGCAGAGGCCACTTAAAACCACCTTCAAAAAATGGAAATCCAAAAAGGTCGGGATGGGCTAATAATTGTAAGAAAAAGTCCGTAAGACTTAAATCATTTGCAGCAGGAAACCGGGTTGAAACATCGAAATAAAGCAAAAAGTCAAACAAAACGAAACAAATGAAAATCTACAGAATCAACTGAAAAGCCTTTTAAATAATATATATTATATTTGCATTGATTAATCATAAATACTATTTTTAATCGTGGAAAATTATGAAACGTTTAGCTTTTGAAGACTTTGTTGATACCATTTGTGATGATTTTACGAAACATCAAAGAAAATTGATTAAATAGCTGAAATATCTGAATATCTTTAACATTTATATAAATATACTTTAAGTGTAATATAATGTCTTCGATCTGTACTATATTTGTTTACATTGATACAATTTCAAACTGTATTTTAAGATGTGTGTAATTTTGTAGGTATAATAGGTGCAGTAACACGATGGAAGGATTACAAACCTTAGTTTTAGACTTAGTCAAATACTCCGATGATCTTAAGTAGCTTCATACTACGCCTGTCTTCTTTTTGGATGTTTTGTCAGCTGAAGTTTTGGTTATTTTCAGAACAGATGCATTCTTTGTTTTTCTGTAAATGCTCTAGAAACTCTCGTGTGTTGTGTGGCCGCCTTATTTATAAACAGGTGTTATATTTGTAAATTTTAACTCGTTCACGAAGTTCAGTTTATATGTCTTGAATGATCCAAGTTCGACATTAACTTATGTTTAATCTTCTTCAGGTCATACTCTGGTCGACTTGGTCCTTCCAGTTCCGGTCTTTCTCATCCTTGGGCCAATGGACGTACACTACTATACAACTATCTTCACAATGTCATCTTCTTCTTATAGCTTGAGTGCAACAGCCATCTTTCTTCTATCATGGAATGCAGTATTTTGATTTTAATGTTTTAGATTTAAAATAATTAATTATCAGTCCTCATTGATAGTTTAATTCATGTTTAATTTCAATTCACTATTATTTTGTTCAGTTTAATGACAATTCATTATAATTTTACTCTGGCCAATTTAATCTCTCTTACAACTTAGTGATCACTTGTAAATAGTTTTCTTCTGTCTTGGTATTTGGTCAAAAGTTTAGTGAACTTTGTACAGTCAACTCTACCCCTTCCCACCCCTTCCCCTTTATTTCAGAGTTTGAAATCTGATGTAGGCGGATTGTTGTGTTGAATACAATTTCCTTAGTTCATTTATTAATCCATTTATTCATTTATTATTAGAGTTTGCTCAAATAATTTTCATTTTGGACATATTATTATTTGTTGTATTTTCGGCAACATAAAGTTTCTAACTTTATTTGCTACTTATTTTTGTTACTGGGGACGGATAATTGTATTGTACGCTATCGAATACAGGCAATCAGAGTCCTTAACATGGTTTCCCTGGTCAACGAAATGGTAAAAGAAGGTTCTGGAATCCCTATCATGAAATTAATTCAAATATTCGATGCATAAATAGTAGAAAACTAAGCATGCATATAATACTGACTAAACATAAGAGTTTGTGAATGACTTACATTGATTTTCAAATACTACCATAACTGAAGTCTCATTTGAACATCTTTAATCAATCAAGGTAAATATTTGAGCATGTACAACAATTTATAAAACCGAAAAATACATCATACCTAATTATTTACTCTATTCATGGAACACGGAGAATTATCTGCGATTTTAATAATTTATTTGTTTTAAACACTGGTACCTATAGAAATTTTTCCTACAAAAAATCTTTCAAGTCGTTGAATGGAGTCCCAAATGAGGAGTTGTGTTTGTTTATGTGTCTAGACACGTATTGTTCTATGTTCAAATAAAATACTTGAAGATGAAAGTGAATGATCTATAAACCGTGTTTTTATTGAACATTACTAAGACATGTAAGTAATATATTTTCATTTTGAAATCTTTATTGAATAAAGACCATCACTAACAATACTGATCTGTATAACAGGTTGCTTTGTATTCAACCAAACATGATATAATGCAGGACATAATGGAAACAGATTTCTACAATTCTGCTAATGTATGTTTATCAAAGGATCGGGTTGACCTAATCAAATCATCGTTCTAATTGACCCAGGGGACAAATTGAAGGTTCATTAGATGACTCTCCCAACGGAATACTTCGGTCTGACTTTCAAACGCGCATGAGCATATTTTGAAATGATTTTAAACTAGCAATCTTGTGCAAACCTTTTGAGGAACCAATTGACATTTAAACATTGGTTCTATCTCTTAATCAAAAATCATAGTAACTGGATGTAACTGCCAAAATAGAAGGAATTAGTTGCCGGTCAATTGTTAAAACACACAACAAAATTCGGAGTGAACACTATATATTGTTTCTCTATATATGTAAAAAATTTGTATAGACCACTATTCACAATGCCAGAAAATTCAAAGTTTCAAATGGACGGTCGTCACCTCCTCACTTAGGGTATTATAAAATATTTCTGAGTTTAGCTTAATGACGTCTAGTTTTTTACTCATTAAATATTCACAAAAAGTGGTGTCATGTACAAGAAAGATTAACCCTAGGGTTATAAAAAATATATAACGGGTGTGTTTTTAATAGAAATATTGAGATATAATTATGTGAAGTAGATATTCTATATTTAGTTATTTGTTTTCTGTAATAAACATTCTCAGAATGGTAAAATAATTATCAACTTCCGCTGGTCGTACCCCCGTAATGCTACTGTCTTGAAATATAGATGATCTGTGGGCAATACACAGTATGACACATGTTAAATATCTTTATGTTTAAGAAATTCAGAGGTTTATTCAATTCTCTAGGAGTTTTTAATAGCACTGTGATGTTTGTGACCCGAGTAATACGAAAAACCTCATCAATGAGAAATTAAATAAAGGTTTCATCTAAATGGATAAGTTGAAGACTCTCTGACTTCTTTTAGGTGCCAATAATAAGTCAGCGAGACTGGATTTATTGGAAATTTATCTGTTGTATATATTACAGAGTAATGTTAATTTTTAATTAAAATGAAAGGTTAAAGCTATGCTTTTTTAACTCTTGTGGAAAAAAGTGTTTTATGCTTTAAAAATTCTGTGTAGACGAACAATTGTTTAAAATGTTACAATCGAAGAGGACATAAATGCTAAAGCGTCATACTTTGATATTTCATTTAATGTATCTTAATCTTTAAATGATGGACAAGACACAAAAAGTCCGATGGTTGTATGGTTATGATATCAGTGCGACTTAGTTAATCAACTGGATAAATGGCTTATTACGATAGTTTGATAATTTTGAAACAAAATATGGATTTGCCCTTTTGTCTTTGAAAACTAAAATATGCACCCTGTACATTCCCAAAAACTCCCCGTCGTGTTCGGACTGTAAACTGTTTAAGTATTGATAAGTAAAGATGGTTTTCAGTGTTTATAGCACCATTCTATATCAGCACGGCTGGTCACTCTTTAACAACATTATCTTCTTAACATTCCTGATTGATATATTCTGCTTGTGACCTTGATGAAATATCCGAAGGTGCCAGACAAAATAATGTTATCTTCATAGATAACATTTATCTCCAATCTACAGCCATCCATGTCTCGATACCACAGATCAGATATCGAAGACAAGTCTCAAGATTGGAGATTTTCAAATACAACTTTCAGCTCCCTACAGAGTTTCTGCAACTAATCTTAACATTTTAGTAGCATATGTAAGTGGTAATTTCAAACTCTTACTTACACACTTGTTTGTAACCATGGACAGATGCGCCAATAAAACGGACCACACGGTCTTTGGAAATGGAGCTTTTAACAACAAAGCTGATATAGCTTCTATTGGTGAGGTTTGTTTCAAGCACTCGAATAGGCTTACCCCGTCTTCCTTCCACCCTCTAGAACTCTGGTTCCAACATTCCCTGTCTTATAACCACAAGCATTTTGATGAACCAAAAAAAACAAAACAAAACGTAACTTAAATATTGAAGTAATCAATGTAACACGAAACAGACTTGATAAATTTCTTTAGCCTAAAGTGGACCCAACAATTCCATTAGGTCGATGCTGATATATGAAGTGGTCTTGGTTTACTAGGTGGTTTAACAGAATGACACACGCTTCATGTAAGATATCAGCACGAATTAAATAATGCTTTCAACAGCTTTATCTGGAATCAATGAATCTAATCACCATGCATAAGATTGTACTTCCTGTTATCTGCTGAATCGTTTGTCAAATACATGATCTATGAATGGCAAGACTTCTAGTTCGGTTTCATTTTCAAACTTTTTTCTGACAGCAGCGCGTGTAAACCAGTCATAATCTTCACGTAATTTAAGAGGTTTAATTTCAACAAAGCTTGAAGCATTAAGTGCAGTTTTATGACTTCTTCTGTAACATTAGACTGAACAATATTTTCAAAGTATTCGAGTGATTAACGATTAACTGCAGGTGAACTAGCACATTGATTTCATTTTCCTAGCATAAGTGTAACATACTTCGCTGTTTATCGCTTGAAATAGTCAGCCTTATAAGACCTGTAGTGTGAAATACATGACTGGATATTTAGTTGAAGACTATTATTTATTTATAACAGGTAATCACGTTTTCATGTCTTAATCATTCCTTTTCATACCTTTTCTCCTTTTAAAAATAACTTGGTAACACCTTAAACACCCCCTGAGTTGTTCATTGTTTTGGCTCAATAATTCTTCCGTGTCTTTCAGAGCCGAAACCTACTTCCAAACGCTAACATTATTAGAAATCGGAAGAAGCACACTTCCAATATCCGTTTTATCGGTAATCAAATATATTCATCCTTTCGTCGTAAATTGTTGATAGACCACTGAATCATGAAAGATATGGACTTTGGATTAACTGAAATTGAGTAGAGTGTTACTGCTTATATTGTTTTTATAGTGGACAAAAATACCAGAAAGAGCGTGTTGATGATAATAAGAGAGTCTATGAAAAAGTAAAACGAGCTTTCTTATGGTCCATGGGATAGTCAGCTAATGATCTATCAGATAGCTACCTTGTGGAGAGCTAGATATCTTGAAATCCATGAGAAATTAACGTAAACGATATTGGGATCCAAGAGATAGTCAAGCTAGCATATTTGAGATCCTTAATATAGTTAAGTTTCCATCTGGGATTCCACGAGATAGTAAGACTAAGCTTGTGATATTTGGGTCCCAAAAGTTGACAATATTGAAGAGATGGCGTGGTAGTAATAACATTCTTTGGATCTATGTGATAGTATATCAAACAATCTTGGGGTCTAATTTACATAAAACGGTAAAGCTAGTTTTCCTGTAGTCCACATGATAATAAGGCTTGTTATCATAAGGTCCATATAATACTAAATCGAGTAAATCTTGTGTCCATGGGGCGGTAAAGCTAGTGATCCTTGGGTCCGAGGTACAGCAAGCTATAATATGGAGGTCCATGTTAAAATAAAGGCAACAATTTTAAATAAATAAGATAGTAGAAGGACAGTCTCGAGATCCATAAATGATGAAGATAGCAATATTTGATAACAACCATGAGATCTATGTTATATTTAATCTAACAATTTCTTGTTCTTTTGAGCTCCATAAGATAGTAACCTGAATAGCAGTAAAGCTAGTGATCTTGGGTCCTTGGGATACTACTTGTTGTTTCAATGTTAATTTCACCGACAAATTGGTTGAAATTCCAATAACATTCTGTAAAATGCATGTCTCATTAAATATGTAGAGCGGAATGTTCGATGTTAGATATATAAAACAAACTTCTGTTATATCTTTGCCCTTCAAATATTGATCAACTTCCTTGTCTAGTGAGCTCTCTCCTAAATTATTCATTTTATATGTATATCAAGTAAAGTCTTGGGTTTTATTTACAGTTTAATAAGGTATTCTGAAATTAAGATAACATTATAAAAACAAGATTTCCCACTGTTAAAACAGTGTTCAATGAATTAAATACAAGGCAATATTAATTTTACAGTGCAATAACTAGATTTCTCAGATAATCTCCAAATATTTATATATATCAAGTTATAACTTAGAAAACAGTTATAATAACAATTAAACAGCACCAAGGAATTATTAAATAAGCACATAAATACAGCATATTAAATCAGCACAATGTTTAACGGAAGCTTATCTTATAAGCATATGCTTTGCTGAGTCACGGCGATGCTTACAAAATAAGCATTATTCAATACAAAAACCGATATGACAGCAGTTATTTTCAAATCCAAAAGTAACATTAATTGCTAGTGACGAAATCAAGAAAATATTGATTTAAAATTATATGAAACCAGCTCTAATAAAAGTCGAATTGCACAAAAACTTAGTATAAATGTGTATATGAGTTGTGAATAAGCGAATTGAATAACTGACAAGTGCATGTAAAAAATCTATGAGATTAATTGAAAATAAGTAAAATTTATGAGTTTTTTGAAATATGTTAAAAAGCAACATGTGTGAAAGGAATATTGAACATCTGGTTTGGAAATAGGTCATTTAATTCTATAACACGTCATGGTACATTATCATGAAAAACTGTTCAAATTATTTCACAGTTTTTTTTAAAGCAGTGTATAAACCATGTCGTTTATGGTTTGTCGTGTTATGTGTACGAGTTATTACAAGATTACAGATAGCAGATTATGAAACATCTAATTTCTAGTGATTGAACATAAAAGAAAAAAGGCATTGAACATAATTTCATATGAACAAATTTTAATCCGTAGAAAAATCACCTGGTTACCATTTAGTATAATATTAAGTTTCCCATCACGATCCCATTCTTATAGTTCCAGTTACCATTCTGATGTTTCAGATCATGATACTATTCTGATGGTTCAAATAAGGTTTCAAATCACATACTATTCTGATGGTTCAAATAATATTTCAGATCATGACACCATTCTGATGGTTCAGATAATGTTTCAGATCATGATACCATTCTGATGGTTCCGATAATGTTTCAGATCATACCATTCTGATGGTTCAGATAATGTTTCAAATCATGATACTATTCTGATCGTTCAAATAATATTTCAGATCATGACACCATTCTGATGGTTCCGATAATGTTTCAGATCATCAGATAATGACACATTTCTGATGGTTCAGATAATGTTTCAGATCATGATACCATTCTGATGGTTCAGATAATGTTTCAGATCATGACACCATTCTGATGGTTTAGATAATTTTTCAGATCATGACACATTTCTGATGGTTCAGATAATGTTTCAGATCATGATAATATTCTGATGGTTCAGCTAATGTTTCAGATAATGACACATTTCTGATGGTTCAGATAATTTTTCAGATCATGACACTATTCTGATGGTTCAGATCATGTTTCAGATCATGACATCATTCTGATAGATTAGATATTTTTTCAGATCATGATATCATTCTGATGGTTCAGATAATGTTTCAGATCATGACACCATTCTGATGGTTCAGATAATGCACCAGATCATCAGATCATGACACCATTCTGATGGTTTAGATACTTTTTCAGATCATGATATCATTTTGATGGTTCAGATAATGTTTCAGATCATGACACCATTCTGATGGTTCAGATAATGCACCAGATCATCAGATTATGACACCATTCTGGTGGTTTAGATAATTTTTCAGATCATGATACCATTCTGATGGTTAAAATAATGTTTCAGATCATTAGATCATTATACCATTCTGATGATTCAGATAATGTTTCAGATCATTAGATTATAACACTATTCTGATGGTTAAGATAGTTTCAGATCATGATACCATTCTGATGGTTCAGATAGTTTCAGATCATGATACCATTTTCATGGATCAGATAATGTTTCAGATCCTATCATATATTTTTGTGTACTTTCATGCTTTAGTATATACAAAACACTTTTGGTAACACAAATATGGTTCAAAGAAATTTAGAGGTCATATTTTCTTGCATTATTCGACTCGTTTGCTGAATTTAATTATTTAACTTAAATGATTCAAATTCAATTTGATTTTCCAATTTGCTACAGGCCAATAAGGCACAAACCAAGGCGAAAACCTCCATTTCTAGATTCATTTTGAAAATATGAATAAAATGGTTTGCAAAAATAGATTAATTTCATCTTGTTTAAAATTAGTTTCACATGCAGAATATAGTAGTTAGTAATTCGTTGACTAGAGCAATCAATATCCTAATAGTATTTTGATGATTTCTAGTGAATATAAAGGAGTAGAGAATTATTATTTTATTAATATTTTATTATTCGTAATATTCTACATTCAACAGATTTCACTTGTTATTATGAAACAACACAATCATTTATCCATTTTCTCTTCTATCCTTCTCTCTTGAACATGAAATTTTAATCAACCCAGAAAATACTTTACATAAGTTATTTTTTATTGAGTATATGTTTTAATGACAAAATATTGCAGAGCGTAGCATAAAATTCACTGAATAGAATTTAAGTTTTAGTCATTTTGTTCGGATTTACATAAAAGTTAGTTATTTTAATATTGGGTGTAAAATATGGTATAATGACAGAATTATTGAAGAGCGTTACACAAGTTACTCTGAATAGAATTTTAGTTTCAGTCATTATGTTAAGATTAGTCGATTGGGTGACTACCTTTTACTCTCTTTGATTATAAACAAACTAAATTAGTAACGGACTATTTGCCATGCTCTTATATCGAATATTGAAGATGTATTGATGCTGTAACATCATTGCTAGTATTTTGCAACAAAGTTGACTCTGATAAGTTTAACTTTACTAAAGGTATCTTAAGAAAGGATGATTATCTTTCGTTTTAAAAACTTGGTTATATTATCTATTCATAGCAATCTGTACAAACTTCTGCTGGAAAATTCAGATTTGTATCACTATGAATGCAATTTAACGATAACGTTTAAAGAGGTGTGCTTCAAAATTGGTGATGAAAGGTTTTGAAATGTTGAGTGTTAAATAATGATAAATATTAAAATAATAATAAACAATGGCTGTGGTAATTCGCATTATTTCTGCAAACTCGGCTCGGCATTTACATTAAAAACCGTTGTAAAACAAGAACTGTTTGCGTTATCTTCTTTGCTAGACAGTATTTCAAAGGATGAATATTTCAATAAAGCAGAAAATGTTAAGTTTATTCCTTGTATCAAACCGCTATTAGAATTCATTATGTCGATGGCAATAAATGCAGTCGTTGAAATTAGTTAATAGAAAAATATAGGTGGCAGAGCAAACCCTGTCTGGAGCCAGAAGGATACAAAAATTGCTTAAGTCTGTCAGTTCAATAAGCTATTATTAGATACAGGTTCCCCCATGCACATAACTCAAAATTATAATTAAAATGTTCTATTGATTAAAAGAAATAATGTACAAGTCATCTAAGACAGAATAACAAGAATAAGACAGTTCAATATGATAATACGATGACCTTATGCAGATCTGTATTTACTAGAATCAAGTCATGATAAAACTAAATCACCAAGACAAGTGACAGATATAACACGTTTATGTCCGGTGATTTCTCGCCATTTCAATTCATTGATTTCTCACAAAAACTTTCCAACCAGCGATTCAATTAGAAATGCCAACTTGACTCATCGATGTCTTGCCTAATTCTGAATATAAATGACATAAATTGATCAAATCTTGTTTTTGTGAGATTTTTAATCGATTCCATTATGGACAAACATTTTTGTTAAATTTCTTTAAACGAACTTGAGTTTAGCTTAAACGTGTCGGCGACTTGGCACCATACGAGCTTTAAGCAAGTCTACGTGTACAGCCTTGGTGCTGGATCCTAAGGAAATGAATGATTTCGAATTCAGTTTTCTTAATCACAATTAAAGGTCTGTCTTGTTGCTGGAGATAGAAAATTCGAGCCCCGGTATCCTACGGAAACTGTAAGTTGAATGGCAAAAGTGTCCTGGCAAGATTTCCCTCATTGTCCAGCTTCGTGAGCTGATCAATTTGTGGTTCCGTTTACTTTTATACCAATCATTTTGGACGTCCTAGCCAGAAGTATTATTCAGGAATCTATAGAGTTTGATGACCTGTACATAAAGCAATTACATAGCTGGTCATCCTAACACGGGTCTAGATACATTGTAATCGATAAAGTTATTATTACACTTATCCTATGCTATTTAAGAGTAAATGATATTTTGATAATATTCTATTTACTGGAGTCTGATAGTTAATATTTACTTAGCTCTAGAAGTCTGAACACCTACAATATTATCTTGAATTTAACATCGTATTAATACATTTAACACCTAGACGTTTCTACAGTTACTAACAGTATCAGTACAAATTGGAAAACGTCTATAACAATTGACATATACACATGTTAGTTTCAATAGAGTAGAACTTCAAGTAGCTTTTTGGTTGTTATATTGACAGTTCTGTAAAGAATCCAACGCCTGTCTGAACTAGAAATTCTACAAGCCAAATAACCACCTCATAGAAATAAATAGCTTTATGTGTCAGACATTGGAGATCATTATGTCCTGTAAAATATACCAGCATAACTCTAATCTTTAATTGACGTATCTTGCTTTCAATTTTCCACAAACAATCCCTCTTCCGCAATATTCATAGACAAGTTCAAAGTCTATCGACATTCTTCGTATAGTTAAAAAACAGTTTATCCATATTGCAGGTAAGAGAACGGCTAGTAACAAACCAATAAGCGTGGTGGGAGCACCACGAGATCACCGATGGACATCTCTACCAAGCCCATTCATAAGAAATAGAAACACCCTGAGTATGTAACAGTCGTGGGAATATGGTCGAATATATGGCTGCATGAGGGCGACTTTGTTTTAAATTTTAGGAGCTTCTTTTTTTCACGTTTTCAGGCGACCTAATACACTTTCTAGACCCGGAAGATTGCACATTGTCATAGTCCAATGTGACTGGATATTAACAATAACACACAGAGCGACGTTAACAATATCCTAAAGATTCACTAATTCAGATTCACAATGACATCATATTCAGCCATATTATGTTCTGAACCTTGACCATATTGCTTTTATCGAATATGAAACTGACAAATTATATCACACATATATCACATCATCGATCAGCTAATTTCCCCAGTCTACCATTCAAAAGATCCCTGGAGAACTTACTGTAGAGATAAAAACATTTGGGTTACAAAAAGTAGGTTATTGGGAATCAAAGAAATTGTCTTTCAATTATGATCAAATCATCTGCTTGCTAACGTCGAGTCTAGACTTATTAACTAATTATCTTATAATAATAATTTTACTTATTATCCTGTTATTAGAAAGATATATCCTGACATAGAATTTCTACTTGGTTTATTCAACATAGAATTCTACTTGGTTTATTCAACATAGAATTCTACTTGGTTTATTCAACATACAATTCTACTTGGTTTATTCAACATACAATTCTACTTGGTTTATTCAACATACAATTCTACTTGGTTTATTCAACATAGAATTCTACTTGGTTTATTCAACATAGAATTTCTACTTGGTTTATTCAACATAGAATTCTACTTGGTTTATTCAACATACAATTCTACTTGGTTTATTCAATACAGTTCTACTTGGTTTATTCAACATAGAATTTCTACTCGATTTATTCAATACAATTCTACTTGGTTTATTCAACATACAATTCTACTTGGTTTATTCAAAACAATTCTACTTGGTTTATTCAATACAATTCTACTTGATTTATTCAACATACAATTCTACTTGGTTTATTCAACATAGAATTTCTACTTGGTTTATTCAACATACAATTTCTACTTGGTTAATTCAACATACAATTCTACTTGGTTTATTCAATACAATTCTACTTGGTTTATTCAACATACAATTCTACTTGGTTTATTCAACATACAATTCTACTTGGTTTATTCAACATAAAATTCTACTTGGTTTATTCAACATACAATTCTACTTGGTTTATTCAACATACAATTCTACTTGGTTTATTCAATACAATTCTACTTGATTTATTCAATCAATGTCCTGTATATACACAATAAATTTTTATATCGGTTTTATTCGAGTTGAATTGACTTGCTTATAAGTTGATTTAAAGAATACAGGTCCTTATAATATAAGGTTCGATCCTGACATACAGAAGAGGACAAAATCCGAGCTCCCATGTGTTACAGGCGGACTATGTTTAATATCCTCAGCAGTGGTTGGAAAATTGACGTCCTGACAAACTTCTCTCAGAATCGCTTTGCACGACGTCTTGTTTTTGTGTAAACACACATGACACATTTGCCAGTTTATGTATAGCAACAGCCATATTTGGCTTTATTACAGAGCTGAGATGCGACAACAACCCTTTGTTGAGATTCTTGCCAGAGAGCAGTTCTATGGACTATGACATAATTGGAATCGGGAACAAAATTAACTATATGGTATCACTCCGTTACACTATCACTACGTTACACTCCGAAACGTATTTTTCAGATATAATGTGACCATAAAAACACACTGCTTTGGTTTTTATATCATTTTCTTCTGAACCAGAGTGATCTTGAGACTAGTACCTAACATAACACGGAGTAGTCACGTATTGTGTTATTATTGGATATAACCGTAGGAGATTCCTACTAAATTAGGCTAATAAAACTAACAGAGAAAATAGAGAGAGCTAATGATTATGTTTTAATAACGTCATCAAACTAAAAGTAGATGGTATGATAAATAATGTGATCACCTGTTTAGTAACACTCTTTCTTCAAGCCTCCAGCATTTCTTGTAACTTAGTACTTAATTTATAATATCTAAATACAGAGTAACTGAGTAATTTTATTACAACTTTCCTTAACAGAGATGCTTGATGCTACATGTGACATTAAGGACGTAGTGTGATATTTACTCTTGATACTTTGGTGTTCATGGTTTTAAATTATCCACTGAAATGGATTGGTGAATATTTTGGGGGTAAAACTTGGGGTAGAATGTAAACCGATCCTGGCAATGAGCATGTTATCTATAGCATCTTAAATACTTCAAAACTACTAGAATGATTCTAATTTATATTCTTTTTGACTTCTGGAGTATTTTAAAAAACATTCGCTATTTGGAAGCTCATTTCGGCCTCTTCATTATCTACCTATTACAATAACCAGTTATATAGGCTAATGAAAGCTTCTATACTTCTCAACAGCACTATGTTGCACGATTGATGGTTTATAATTTGGTATTCCCATACCATTTCACGTTGACTATATATCCATCATGACTGGGTGATCTTATCCATTTTATATATAATA
>NW_008709979.1:1009315-1031369 GCF_000327385.1 Lottia gigantea | reverse complement strand
TGAGTGATGAGCTACGTAGTAATCTAATTGTAGAGTGATGAGCTACGTAGTAATCTAGTTGTAGAGTGATGAGCTACGTAGTAATCTAGTTGTAGAGTGATGAGCTACGTAGTAATCTAGTTGTAGAATGGTGAGCTATTTAGTAATCTAGTTGTAAAGTGGTGAGCTACCCACATATCAAATTGTAGAGTGGTGAGCTACTCACTTATCTAATTGTAGAGTGGTGAGCTACGTAGTAATCTAGTTTTAGAATGGTGAGCTACTTATTAATCTAGTTGCGGAATGGTGAGCTAAGTAATAATCTAGTTGTAGAATGATGAGCTACTGACTAGTTCAGTTGTAGAGTTGTGGGCTACAGACTAATTCAGTTGTGCAGTGGTGAACTACAGACTAATTCAATTGTATGGTGAGCTACAGACTAATTCAGTTGTACAGTGGTGATCTACAGACTAATTCAGTTGTATGGTGAGCTACAGACTATATCAGTACTGTGGTGACCTACTCACTAATCTATTTGTAGATGGTGAGCTACAGCCTAATTCAGTTGTACAGTGGTGAACTACAGACTAATTCAGTTGTACAGTGGTGATCTACAGACTAATTCAGTTGTACAGTGGTGATCTACAGACTATATCAGTACTGTGGTGACCTACAGACTAATTCAATTGTATGGTGAGCTACAGACTATATCAGTACTGTGGTGACCTACTCACTAATCTATTTGTAGATGGTGAGCTACAGCCTAATTCAGTTGTACAGTGGTGATCTACAGACTAATTCAGTTGTACAGTGGTGATCTACAGACTAATTCAGTTGTACAGTGGTGATCTACAGACTAATTCAGTTGTACAGTGGTGATCTACAGACTATATCAGTACTGTGGTGACCTACTCACTAATCTATTTGTAGATGGTGAGCTACAGCCTAATTCAGTTGTACAGTGGTGATCTACAGACTAATTCAGTTGTACAGTGGTGATCTACAGACTAATTCAGTTGTATGGTGACCTACTCACTAATCTAGTTGTAGAGTGGTGAGCTACTGACTAGTTCAATTGTAGAGAGTTGAGCGAATTACTTATACAGCTCTTACAATGTGAGCTGCTGACTAATCACCATTGTACAGTGGTGAACTACTGACTAATTCAATTGCAGAGTGTGGGTGTCTCGGGTTGTGTGATTATATCCAAACTTGTCGATAAGCACTGACATGTTCAGATATTGAGGATAATTGTCATTGTTCACAATTAACGCTATACATTGTTTCTGTATAAATTGGTGGGTGTATGACCATTCATCTTATAAGAAGCATAATAAATCTGTAACTATTTTTATTGAGTTTCTATTGATAATCTTGCTTTTGATTAGAAATCTAAGAATTCGCCTACAAAGAACTACTAACCGCCTGCAGGTAGATTGGAAACCTTTTAGTTTAATAGTTGTATAGAAAGAACTTACATGGCTTGTGCTCAGCAGGATAATAGAAATTACCATCATAAAATAACAATGAAATGGTTTCAATGTTAACCCCGAGGCGGTATTTGTGGGATATTGTTAGACTAATAATATCACAATAGGTTGATGTATTTTTCTTGGACTTTCCTCTTTCGAAACAAATTTCAATTCTTTATGTATTCACTCATCTTTAAAAAAATTCTAAAGAAATAGAGTTAGTAAATGTATTTTGTAATTAAGAAAAAGTAAGTTTGAAAACAAGCTGCCGAGTCACTGCTTTCTTTCCAATGCAACGATGATAAACATCTTTAAAATGCTTCAAATATTTAATTTTATTGTGTGAAAGGGAAATTATGACATTGGAAGAATATAGTCTGCCTTGCTTGAACTACTCCTGAGGCGCTTCATCATTTTTACTTGTTGCATCGCATAAACGATGTGATAAATATTACTCAATCAATATACTCATGTTCTCGATGAAAAAAAGCCTGGTCGTGTTTTTGGCTGTTTGAATCGACGCAATTGATTGATTTTATACCTAACTGAAAAAATAGTATAATAATCAAAGATCAGAACAGTTATTCACTGAATCAAATGTCACTAAATTGAGTGCAATGAATAATAATAACCATATAACGAGTATAATAAATCTCCCTGTAACCTTATTAAAAGGTAGATATCTCAATGAAGTGTGTTTCACAGCTTCTATCCGTTCTTCAATTACCACTTAATTAATTTGACCAATGTTTAGTCTGTGAAGTAGTTAATATGGTAATACTGGACAATGTCTATACTTCAACTCAATTGAAAGTCCTAAGAGGTTTGACTATAATCCCGTCTTAGACTGGTGCATTATATCGTTTAATAGACAGTGAAACACTCTTATCATGTTGGAGAGTAAATCTTAGCTCTGATAAATCTTATCTTCTATTATAAATGTCCGTGCCAGCAGTTTCATATTTAACATTGTTTCGTGGTGAGAATGGCTGTAGAGCCAGGAATTATGCTGTGGTATTGTAGTGAATTGCACGTTTTGTATTCTATTCGATTTTTCATTGATTATATTAGACTGTTTGGGACTCACACCATATCGAATTAGTCATGCATATGTGTGGATTATGCTTTGAGACAAATGTAAGACATCCACAGCAATTTTGATTCTTAGTGCAAATATACAATTTAAAGGTTATTTGCTTGAAAGCCTTGGTGATCAGCCAGCAAAACTTCCTTTATGCTCAGTTCACACCAACGGCGCTTTGATTGCGTACAAAGCGGTACCAAAGCGTAACAAAGCTCGACTTAAGCGCCAGAGTCGTAATAGATCGTTGGAAAGCTTTGAGCAAAGCTGGATATTCGGCAAGAGCGCCAAAAAATTTTAAACTGTTTAAAAATTTTGGGCGCTCTGTCACGAATTGATTAAAGCGCTGAGAACGTATCAAAGCTTAACAAAGCGTAACAAAGTTCAGCAAAGCTTGACTCAAAGCGTAGGAAAGCTTAACAGAACTTTATTCAAAGCGGGGACCCCAGTTTTCACGGTCTGTCACCACATGATCAAAAGCGGCATGAAATCGGCCATTTCGAAATTTTCCAATGCGTAACAGAGCTTAACAATGCATAACAGAGCTTAATAATCGTATCAGAGCGTGATTTAAAGCGTCATAACCGCATCAAAGCTTAATAAAGCTTATCTAAGCGTGATTTAAAGCGTAACAAGGCCTCATCAAATCGGGAAATAATTCGTCTCCAAAGCGTAACCAATTCGTATCAGAGCTTATCAGAGCATAACATTACTTAGGAGATCGTGATATTTTTTGAAAAGTAAACAAAAAATGATGGCGCTTTGCTCGCCGATTTAAAGCGCGGCATCCGCCGTTGGTGTGAACTAGGCATAAAGGTCCCGGGCTATATCTCAGAATAGTTAGTGTATCTATCTTCGGATTTTCAAGTTTTTACCCGAGGAGGATTTTGGTTGGAAAAGGCGTCTGATACACCGAGGATATACGTGCGACCGTCTGTGTTAAACACGAAAATATACAATGTCCTGTCCGAGCAAATTTCTGTGAACCATATATGGCTGTCTGTATTAAGTTTTTTGCAATCAGAAGTAGAAAAACGTAAGCTTTCGTTACATTGGACTCCACCACTTATTCTTCTATGGAAGAAAAAAACCGTTTCAATTGAATGCAATCAACTGTGTTTTATCGTGTATTTCCACATGAGTGAGAACAGTTTTTCCTGTATTTTACTCTGTAAAATGAATTGTTTTGAAAGATTTAATCGGTTTAGAATGTCTAATGAGAACGATTAGAATGTCTATGTCCTGAAGGGGTTCTACTATCAATCATTATATAGTTGATTCAGCGATATTTACCAGTCTATTAACTGTTACATCTTATGATCGGGTTAGTATACAATCGATACTTACTTTATATCGCAATTTAAATACACTGAACAAGGCTTACCTCTTTTCAATTTGAAATTTAAAATTCGTTTTACTGTTTACGGCGGGAAATTTTTAATCCCTTTAGTCGAAAATTGACTAGCGCGTATTAAGCGTTAGTACCCTATGGTATGGTGTTCATAATGCATCGATTATGCCTCAAGGACAAATTCGATTGTTGATGTTGTATACATATCACAAAATTAAAAAATACAGGGTGGCGATCACCGTATATAGTGTTCTCGATCAATGAAAAACTAGATATGAAATTTTTTCAATACAAGATCGCGAAAGACTCTTCTGTTTCAGGTCATCATCTGAACAGACTATTAACCGATGACTGGGTTTCATTTCATAATCATATAAAATTATTAGGATGTCCCCAAACGTTCTCCCGAGAACGTACATCTCATTAAACAGGTTAAGTGAGCGTCGGTATGAGTTGGGGTGTTTTTGGTCTTGATAAGTGATTGATGCACTATGTTTCCATACGCCCAAACATTGGTCGCAAAGACATGTCAGTTACTGAGTAACAGTTAAGAGTTTATACTAAAGGACTAAACTAAATAAATAATTTTATCTTACAGCACCAAACGCGTCTTCGTTTTAATAGACTTCATACTTATATCAAGTTTATGATGACCATCCGTCTTATAGTCTTAGCTCCCCGCGAGTACAGATGGCACAAATATTGACTAAAACTCAGAATAGTCATTAACCTGACCTAGAAATTCTACTTAATGTGAAATATGATCAAATTATCAAAAGCCAAAAAGACTACTTATCTTTATTGCGTTATTTTGATGAAAAAATATAGAAGCGATAGAGTGGATGAATAGTTAAAGAGAGGTGTGTTACATACTTGACATTGTAAATCTTTAAACTACTTATCTCCTAATAAAACTTACTCAGTTCTTTGATATATATTAATTATTTACCATTAAATATCAGTTAATATTCAATATACTATCCTCATAGTACAGTGTAATTTTAACAGTTAGATTATCTTATTACTCAAAGCTTGTACATCAGTCTTTAATTTAGTAACTAGCTGGCTAACCTGGAGGTTAATGGCTCGATCGAAAAATACCTTCGGATTGATGTAGAGAATTTTTATTGAAAACCAATTTGCCCAGGCATTTCATTTTGATATAATAAAAGGAGTGTTCAACCTCAAAATATATAAACATGTCTGTATACCAGAGAAAACATGATGGTCAGTCGACATATACAAAATACCTTGGGTAAAATAGTAAACAGTAAACATTCAATCTATCAATTTATCTTTTGGGTTTATATACTAATAATATATATTCAAGGTTTCGGACAATGTACTTTTACAATTATAATTATAATTAGGCAATAGCTTATTTCAAAATACTGTGTAATTATCTTTGAGAACATTTATTGTTTCACTATCCTGATTTATTGAAGCATTCCTTACAACTTTTACTCTTTGATTTGTAATACACAGCAACCTGTTGGATGACAACCTGCAGATTGACTATTAAGAAATCGAGTCCTAGAGAACTTATCTATAACATAGAAAAGGCATTTAAATCTAACATAATATTTATAGAGAAATATATTCAAGTCATAAATTATATAATCTAACCTTGTGACATTACAACATGCAGTATAATGATTTATATTTGACATAGTATTCATTAAGAAATAATATCAACTCATAGTTCAGAAAGCATTTAATACTTACATAGAACTCATAGATTAAGACAATTTAATCATACTAAACACTGAACATTGCGATAAGACATCAATCATTTAAATCTATGAAAGCACAGCTTGCAATCCCAAAATGACTATCTTGTTTATGCTGATTACGTCTATCTTTTTATTAACTTGTAGATCTTACCTGGCTACACAGCTTAAAACTTAAAAGGTCATACAGCTACTGTCACAGAAAACATTAACGTATACTGTTGAATCTATCACATTTTCAAAGAGCAATATTATGTTGAACAATTTATTTTAAAGGTGCAATAGTGTCAATTCAACACAAGTTATTTACTGACAATAACTTCATATGATCTCAAATAATGTGTTTGAAATTTGACAGGAAAAACTCTACAGCGATAAAATAAGAGTGGCTAGTGGAAAAATTGTTTTGTGTATTACACAATAGAAAAATACAATGACACTGGATATTTTCTGAAGATAATAAATATTTGATTTTTATTGACAGGAGAAACTGACACCATGTAAGATAAAATGTGTTTAGAAAAAAAGAAAAGAAGAGTAGATCTACCATGTTAATCTTGCCACCAATTATTACAGAGAGGTTGGGGAATGTTAAGAGTGTTTTAAAGAAAAGTTAAGTCAATAATATTCTATAAGCATTCAATCCATCCCTCCTACATGATAAAATGACTACTATATAAACTTCTGGTCGACCAGTCTACCCAACAAACCCTTTCAAAGTGTCACATGAGGTTATTTACTTATCTCTTTCTTATGTAAAGATTACATAGACTTTAGCTGAACGAAATAAACTTTAAATGGACATTAAAGAAAGCTTGTATACGTTTGTAAAGATTTTGTCCCATTAGTTGTTTTACATTGAGGATCTGTACTATGTAATCACAGCAAGGTAAGCTTGGGCTTTATATTATACCTATTTTAAATTTTGTGTTTTAAATCCGTAAAATTAAAATTCACTACTAGAAAATGTTTAAAAACTGTTACGCACATCTTACGGACTTCTCAAATTTAGTCTGAGGCGTATCAAGGTATGAAAATATTGTTGCTGAAATGTTACTCAGATATGTGGACTTGCGTGTATATGACCATAATATCGCTGTTGTGGCAAAATCATGAAAAGTTACCATTGTACTTATGCCAACAACCTGATCCTTTTTAATTCTGGATTTAACGTCTATAATAGACAAGGAATTAAAATGTTCTTGAATCGACTTGAAATCTCAATGTATGCAAAGTGCACTTTAGTTTGGACTTAAAATGTGTGAATAAGTCGCCACCTTTGTTTGAAAAGTAAATTTAGGTGGTTAAATAAACTTGGTGGAATCTGAATGGTGTGAAATAACAATTAGACAAGTTGAGTGCTGTAACGTTGATCACCTGTACATATTACAAAATGTTTATTCGTCAATTTGAATAAATGCTGTTTGTATTATTAGGCTATGAATATGTATATAATCGACATATGATTTTAAAAATTCTGCTTTTTCAAATTCTTTGATAATAAGGTCAAAATATTTATGTTGGTCTTTGAAAATCCTGAAATGAAAAGTACTATCGTTTTGTGTTGAGAACTAATGTCAAGAGTCTACCTGGTTACTATTTTTCGATTTTGAACTGTTGAGATATTATAATGACTGACAGGATACTGTTTCAAGAATCTGTTCTGAAGTTGCCTTCTGGATTTAACCACCATGTTTAGCATAGCGTTAATTTAATACCATTTCGATAATTATTAGTAATAGTTGGTATACAGCTGTCGTTTCAGTGTGAAGATTATGTAATTTACAGATAATTGCTGTAAAACTAACAATTTTAGTAGTTCATATTTAACCGAGTCTTCATAACCTCTCTCTCGACTTTTTGCTCCTATTTGGTGAGTTTGCTGCCTTTGCTTTTGCGCCTCAAATCCGATTTTAACCCATTTCGAAACCTATCCCTGTTTACGAGGATCACGATAGGTCTTTGATAGCTTCGTGTGGACAATATACACAGTATGTTAATTTTTTTAAATGATGTTGCCTAGGTGGATGTCGATTCTCGGAGGTTTTATCAGGACAATATTGTTAACAGCTCTTTAGATCAGCAAAACTATCTTCATTTAAAATGGCGATAATCATTTTCAGCTTCTTTGGCGAAAGAGTATGGTTTCAAGGATCTAAGACTCCTTCACAATAAATCTATCTTACTAATTGTTGAAATGTGTCTAGTTTGACACATTGCAATGTACTTGAAGTGATTGAAATAGTTTTTCTACTCTTACCAATTGTCTTGAGATTCGAGAACAAAGTTTTTGCTTGTTATATCATTCGAGAGATGAGCTTGAAATAGGACCTAGTGTCAATTAAAATTTAAATTCGTACTTAAAAGGTATAGCCAGACGGGTAATACTTTTACAAGTAATTACACAGAATCTACAATCAGAAGGTGTGGTATTGTACATGTTATTTATAGAGGGCGTGATAGACTTTTAAAATTTGAATCAAAAACGAGATAAAAAAAAAAGTCTGTAAATCATCGAGACTCGTGTAAATCATTGGTTTAGTGTAAAGTAAAAGGCATGTTGGTGGATACGTATATTTATGAAGGTGTTGCATTTTCAAATCCTTGCTAAGACCTGTCATATGGCTTGCCAAGTTCACTTTTGATCGTATGAACTTTTTGCTGTTATAAGATTTGCTAAGTTCACTTGTGAATCGGATGAACTTCTGCTATCATATGACTAGTTCATTCGTGAATCTGGCGGACTTTCAACTGCCATATGACTTGCCTAAATCATTTGTAATCCAGACAACCTTTCTGTAGTCATATGATATTCCCAGTTCACTTTTGAATAGTGTGGACTTCCTCCTGCTAAATGCCCAGTTAACATATGAATAACTTTCTGCCTCAACCTCCCACCCCCCCATCAAAACAAACTAGCCCACCTTTCCTTTCAAATGGTGTTATTCCACGCTTTCACAATTCATTTTAAGACTTTTTCACCAATCATTCTTTGGACTCAGAACCACGTGCGTACATAATTATTCGCGTTTGAAATTGAAATGACGACTCGTCTTATATTTTACTACTTATATACTACGCCATATATCGAAAAGACATATATATATAGAAAAAGAAAGTGAAATTTCTAGTCTGAGTATTATTTGAAGGGATTAGGAGATTTACGTACAGTTCTAGAGTTCGGGAGACTATTTACATATTGTATTCAGGACCCAAATCAACCCCCGAAAATGGCGAATTATGGCTTTAACTCATAACAACATCACAATAAACCATTTCTTCTACAAAACATTTTGAAAACGGTTCTAAGTTAACGTTATGACACACCTGATTCAGTAAAGCTTTTTATTCACAGACCTTTGTGACTCCTTTGTGGCCAACCAAACATTAATTTGGTATTCAGAACTCAGTTTAATCTAGTTTTACCTTCTTCTTCATCATACTTGGTAACAACTATCTGACAGTAATCGTGTCGTTATCTCAAAACAGATTGATTTCTAGTTTTTAGAACTTCATCAAAATTTAATTCATTTGGAAGTAGAAATGATACTATAAAAATGTTAGTAAAGCAAATAGTATTCAGACGGATGGGATATCGTACAAGAACGTTTAACGGCAAATAAATGAAATATATTTGATTGATTGTAACAGTTCATGTTTCACGCTGCTAGTGTATTCTATGCTTTCTTGATTGAACAGTGGCTATCTAGTGTTAATGAGTCCATTTCGGCATGGTTGGTGACAGTACCTTCAAATTTCGGATTCTGTGATGCAAGTCTCAGAAAATGGCAGTAAAGTGAGGTCCGTGTACTATCAGATATGTATGGTAAAAAATCTCGAGTGCCCTAGCTTTTGCGAAATGGAGCAAAACCGCTATAATTACTTTAACGAGTGTTGCTGTTGAGACAGGACATACAGTCGCATCCCTGGAACACCTGGTGCAGTCAGACGGCATTACTTTCATTTAACCTAAATAACTAAAAAGAAAAACGTTAAAAGACATAAACTGCTATCTGTCCAACAATAAAAATAATCTATTTTTTTATTAATCAAACAAAAAGGAAACCTGAAAACTATCCCAAACGAAAACGTTTCTACTCGTTTTTGTTGTAACGTTTATTTGGTCTTCTGAAACTAGGATTTATTTCCTTTTCCTTCAATTAGATACAAATATCAATATTTATACGATCAGTGATAGCCTTATGACCTGTAAAGTATAATAATTATCTGTATTTTAATCCAACTATTTATCACTTTAATCTATATCTGTATACAATAGCTGTTTGAAACTATATCATAGTAGTATGAATACATTCCTTTTACTCTAGTCTCTTATCTCTTACCCTTCACTCGTAAATCACCAGTATATTACTTGATATTACTACTTGTAAAGTTAACCCTTTCACTACATGGGGCCAAGCAGCAACTCATGCAATGATTAGACATGTACGGTATATTTGAGATCACTTTTTAAGTTATTAAGTAAAACTGTCCCAGGACTAATTATGTTTTCATCTATTTGTTAATCAAATATTTCCAATTTGAGTCTACGGCGTCAGCAAAACCATCTGGAAATGTTAAGTAAAATGATCAGAAAATAAGTTACCTTTGATCATAATATATTGAAATTGTCATCGAAGAGTGTTGTATAATGTTAGTTCTTGTTTCGTGTATACCGATAAACAGAATACACTGAGTTAAGATTGTGGTTTATATTGAATAAGCCCTAGTGTATCGAAAGTTACAAACATTTTTATGGAGTTGATAATGTATAAAAAATATGTTAGTTGTATTAAGAGATATTGAATAGGCCGGAGGTTTCAGACAAAGGTAAGGTCGAAGAAGATGCAATTCTTGATATACCTTAAGATAAATATACCTAGGAGAAAGCTTGGAAAGAGAATGACATAATTTGGAAGTTCCACGTGACCATATTTTGCGAAAGGATCACAAAATAATGTAGGCGACAAGGAGACGTTTTGAATCATCCTTAAGTTGTTTTTTGATACTTAGGTACTTTTTAAGTGACGAATTCAGATGTCAATGACATCAATGAATTACAGTCAGCTGCGGTATTCTTCAAAACTTTTCTTTAAAACTCTTGCACGTCATCTGGATAGAAATGTGTACTTTAAACAGTAGTGGTCGTAATAATAACCTTGAAAAAAAAAACAGGTCTAAAAATAGGAAATCAAACAATTTTGCAATTAAATGAAAATCAATGTGCGAAACGAAGTGAATTGATGTCTGAATTGTTATTAACCTTTTTTTAATCAAGATCATTATAAGTTTTCTGTAATTGACAAGAAACATCGTTACTTATTAGTTTTCTTAATTGATTATCTATTATTTGTATGACTGCTTGATTTAGTTCATTACTTGATGGATGTATGAGTAACTGATTCATATCGAGTGTATTAATTTCGCATTAACCTTTAGCCTTGAAATTAGAACATTGATTTGTATTTTTACTTGTAATCGAATGGCATTCATTCAGCAGAAGCATCCCGCTAAAATACGCAAATGTCAATCGAGCAAATTTCTTTGGTCTCTAACCAGAGATAAAAGTTGAATTTAATAGACATGCTTGCAGTTAAAAATACATTGCGATTCTTTTCGCGAAGAGAAAGCAACGATATGCTTTTAAGGAGGTACCAAATTATCTCTTACCAATATCACTATCTCAGTACCATCCCGTGAACTTTCTCGGTGACACCGTTTACTTATAAGTAACAATGGATTGAATTTTATTACTAGTTAATAATTATCAGTTGAGAGAATCAGAATCAGTCAAGAGGCTCAGCATAAGGTCTCCGTTTATCTTTTACTAGTAACAATGAATCATATTGAATTTTCCATTGGTATCTACTGAAAAAAACCTGCTTGCGTTGTGACTGAATACCTATACGTGATGATCTAGATTCCTTTATAATCCGTATTTAATTTCATTAGTATTTGATTCGACCTTAAACGATTGTTACAGGTTTAATGAGTATCTTAGATTGACATGTATTTGTTCTACAGACGTACACGGTTAAACTTAAACAATGGTTTGTTTCGTGTTTTGTCAGGGGTTAAGACACAAATTGGTCAAATGATGAATGGAAAATCGAAATCAGATTGTAAAAGTCTAGATTTAGTAAAAGAACTAAATGATGTAATTCAGATTTCATAATCATACTGTCATTAGTTAAATAAGACTAATTGACAGAGACAGGAAAAGTGATGTCTGGTAAATCGTATCTCATTATTCTCGAACAATCAACAGATACTTGTGAATGTAAATTTGCGATTGGGGGACACTTCCGGTCTGTCTGGAGAAATAGTTTAGATACTCGAAATAGAGAATTGATTTCTCTTATCTCATAAAAGCGATACGTCAGCCATAATCATTAATCAAAAATCAAGATCAATCTACAATGCCTACGTGTGGAACGTGAATTGTCCACGATATTTATTGACGTGATGTCATTCGGAAAGACATTTTTAACTTCTATTTAACTTAAAGTGAGAGTCTCTCAACTGTAACCCTGATGCTAGAATGAACCTGGTTGTATCTCTTGTGATCATGTGTTAGCTGGCCATTATCTCTAAATGGGGTTAACAAATAAGGTAGGTTAGGGTATATCGTGTCGCCCAAAATGTGACCAGCTCCACACATGTCCTGTCTCCTTAAGTGGTGAATAACGAATGATTCTCGCATCGTGAACCTTCACAGGCCAACCTGTATAAATATCTGTAAATCGCAAATCTTCTCGAACAACGGCTTGGAGTACTACAGAATAATAATCTTTCTTGTTGTAGTAATCAATTTCTCGAACATGTGGTTTTTGTATCTGAATGTGACAACCATCGATCATTCCTACCACGCATGGGAAGCTCTTTAGTTCCATGTACATGCCTTGCATCTCTGTCATCTGCTCTGTGGGCCAAACGACTACTTTATCCAATAAGAACTGGTGAATAAATGATACAACCAGTGCTCTCGCTCTATCAGCAATAGAGGCATATTTGTCACCACGTGCCATATACCACAGAAGGATCAAAATCCTTTCATGGATACTTTTTTCGGTGTACCACCTGATGATTGCCGGCTTATTATTTCGGTTTCTTTCTGTGCATATCATAACGATGGAATCCTGCAGACACGCCACAGTTTTTCGGTCTACTCGAAAGAATGTTTTAAACTCATCTATTCTGAACTGTTGGGCTATTTGTTCCACATATTTTTTCTGTCTATGACGCTTCCTGAGACTGAAAAGTAAATACATGTAACTTGTTAAATGAGAGTCCTTGGCCTAGGATTACCAGTGAACTGGCAGTAGCCTATTGGTAGGCCTCTCTACTACTATCTGATGTTGTTGTCGGAAGACAGCGCTGATCACTGATAGCTAGCTGAGAAAACTTCTTTTTGAAATATATTTTCATGATTAAAAAACTACCGCTGATCCAATGCCAGAGGAAGGTAATACTGGACTGAATTTTCTTCTTCATCGCTGCTTTCGCTATCCATTTCTACACAACTTTAGCGACTGCCTTGATGCCCCGAGAACTGCTTAACAGTATTGATAATTCAGAGTCCAGGGCTGGACTACAGTAGAGCATTCGAATGGTACACGTTTCGTTGAGCACGTTCAACTACTGCGCAGCTTTTAGCATACTCAACGAAATATACAAAAGTCGAATACCTTTATTGGAAACCTGACATTCGGCATGACCTGCACTAAAACTTTTCATCTTCTTTAATAAGCCACTTGTTTCTGATATGAAAAAAATAAGGGTGTTTTACACCCACTGTACAGTCTTACTGTGCGACTGTGAACAACCAAAAGTGTTTTCTCGGCCCAAGCCTTTGAAGCATCTTAACCAGTAACAAGCTTGTAGATAAATCGACTTTGATTTCCTTGATTATATCATCAAAGTGTATTATTCTTATTTTCATATTTGAACGTCTCCGAACGAACTAACCTTTTAGGCACAATAGGATTAATGGAAGTTACACTCAAAATGGCTTGATGTTTGATGAAATATGATAGAAATTTGATTATATAGAAATAGCTTCACCTCAATTCATTACTTCGCTAATTTAACTCTTAAATAACTTTTTCTTTCCGTTCCCGTCTCACATATAGATACATTGAATTCATTTTGATTACCAGTACCAATAGATTCTAGAAAAGATCGATATATGATTGAAAAGATATTGATTTATGTATTGATTTATTAGTTGATTTGTTTCATCGAAAACTTGGTCTATAGTGCTGACAAAGCTATTGAAGTTTTACAAGGTTGCATGACTAATGGAAGTTAACCAATGCAGAAAGTACTCTTGAATTATGGACAATGAATTCTGATCTTAAATTAATCTTGAAAATCATGGTAAATTTCTACAGAAACAGAGTGCCGTAAATAAAAATCAATTTTAATTCATTTTAAATGTAATTTTGAAGATATTCAATGAAAGTCGAATAACTTCTCCACAATTTTATTTGTAAATTTTAAGGTTTTTTTGACAATTGCTACTTTTGATTTCATACGAACCTTCACACGATTCCGACGTGTATCACAGAGCATGGTAGTGTTTTGCGTTGCTATTTATGTATGCAATATTATGCTGTAACAATGTAGATGAAAGTTCCGATAATTAATCTTTTGTTGACGGCGGTAATTAGAAATTATTTAGAAATCAATAACAATTCCTTTTATCACAACCAGCGGTGCAACCAAAGACTAACGACCCCATAACGATCGTTGTTTCTGAAAAGATAGAACCAACCCACAGACTGATACCAAATGTAAAGAATTTCTAATAATTAGTGTAAAATTGTAGAATTTCAACAGACGTTATTGGCATGTTACAGACTATTAACAAATTCAAAAGTTCCAAAATGAATATACCTATCATAAATATTCTATATGACAACTGTGAGGACAGTGAAGGTTACCTAGATTCAGTTAGCAGATCATGAACTTTCACATACTGTCAAACATTCTTGAGTAATGTTCCATTTTTCAACCGCAGGTACATGCGCCTAGTGGGGACATTAATTTTGATGTTTACAGGCCATGAAAAAATATATCCAGTTATAATATTCAGCATATGACTACACTACACATCGTCTCTAGGTACTCGGAGAATTAATTGCAGCTTTCAATACTCCCCACTACCTGAGACCTTTCCTGGTTGAAACAAGTTGAAACCACCGCATTTAAATGGTTTCTTTTTCAGACATGACAATCCATTGACTATTTAATAAATAAGAAATAATTAAAGACTATTGAAGATAGTGGGGTGGGGCCACTGAGTGTGCAATATCCAATAAATACTGACACATCTGTTTACCAATATCAGTTACTGATAATCAAAATTAAGTTTTCTAATCAATCTATCATACAGCATGAGTAATTGGGGTCATTATTCTAGTGATGGCACAAGAAGCAACTCACATATGCTTCAGAAATCTATATTACCAGAAGAAGGTGTAGTTAATTATAAGATATACTTCTAAATGAAAATACAATGGTGCTCGTTGATGATGCATCAGATCATATATATTCATCAACCGAGTTAATGTCATCTCAACCACAATAAGATACTATAAAATAAGAAGTTAAAATTGAATTGTACAAGAAGGCTTTAAAACCTTTAGCAGTTCTCTTAATTTCCTTCAGCAATCATTATTTCCTACGGCATTTTTATGGATTCATTACAGTTAAAATAAGGAAAAAACCAAAGAGACAAACGACAGTCTTCTTTGATTAAAATTTTGATGAACTTCTGAAAAACAAAATTCAATCTGTCTGTTTTTAAACAGTGACAAAATCAATATTTGACAAGGCAAGAGACGGTTTCACTGAAATTGGGAAGCTATTTATCGCTTTATTTATTCCCATTTATTGGCAAACTGGAACAAACAAAAGGCCTCTGGACTAATAACCCTATAATAACCATGCTCCTTACCACAAATAGTGCGGAATAGGTAAAACGGGAACCAATATATAGCCGTAGATCTAATTTTCTGGCTTAAGTATTGATCATGATCATGATGCAAGAGCCTCACTTTCAAACTTGGGGTGGCACGTTGAATAATCACAGTTGCCCATTTAGTACTTTCTTTCAAAAGTTAAATGTTACTAGAATCTACACAGAATCTAGTGATCGACCCGAGCCATGAAAGGAAGAAACTATCCTTTGCATAATCTGATCAAGCGTTGTATTTAGTCAAGTTGAATACACCGACGACGAACCAGACCGCAGTTGCCAATGTTGTACTTCCATACCAACGTTTGATGTTATCTGGATCTGCACAATAAGTTACAATTCATCCTCCCTTGCAATCTCCATACTAATTGAGAAAAAGCTAATAACTATTATTGAGATCGACTAACATGTATAATTAGCCAGGAAAGAATGTTAAAAATTCAGAAATGGAAAAGGTACCCTTTGAGCCAACAATTCATTACTTTTTCCCCCACAGTAGGTTTTTAATTAAAGTTTAAATGTTAAACTCTACCAATTGTCTGAGAATGTGTTAACCATTGGAATTAATTCAACCTTTATGCTGATAGCTAAATAATCAGTTTTTAAGCATAAGAAAGAAACTGTCGTAGGAAATTCCTAAAGGCAGAGGACTCTTTACTGACAAAATTTGCGGAATATTGGTAATTCCAAACCATCAGCATTGTCAGCCACATCATGTTCCGCAATCTGTTTTAACCAGCTATCATAAACCCTCAAGATGCTAAATTTTAATGGGGGCAACTCACCAACTGACTTTAGGCTATGTGAATGAGTCAAAATGCTTTATGACAAGCAAGTGGGCACGTATGGTATGGAGGAAATTGATGTAGTTGATGATTAAGGTCGAGGTTATGCTTAAGCTAAATAATCAGTTGAAGCTGAAAAGAAGCTTGTCGAAAATCTGGATAAACATCTCTGTCTCTTGATTCCCCTCTCAACTGACAATATTTCAAATCACAGACAAGTTGCAAGGGGTTGAGAGTTAAAAGAAGGTGGGGGTTAAAAAACGTTGCCTGTCTAAACAGGACTTAACTGACAATTTATTCCATACAAATATTAATTAAACTATTTGTATTTATGATACTCATTTTATTCTTATAAGGCTTATAACAATCGTAGATGCCAGCCAAAATGAATGATTTCTGGATGTCAAATGTCTATTTATTGTCTGTAATGTCTGTAACTATCTTATTGATATAAGCATATTAATCTAATAAAAGTCAGACTGTTTTCTGACTAGACTGACGTATTATTTTAATATCGAAGTCAGCTTTGTAATAATTCACTTTCTTTCAAGTGATTTTGATGTTGAATTTAATAAAAAACCAATGGCTTTGATGTATCCTATAAATGATTTCGTAAGGAATTGAGTCTAAACTGTACATTGATCATGCGTTAAACATTCAAATCGAAAATAAAAGGACAAAACACACAATCTAATAAAAATTGTAATACTCAAGAAAAAAAACCTTCTTGTAAAGATGTAATCATAGGCAAACGGGACGAAGGCCTGTTGGAGGGCAGGCGGGTTTGCCCGAAAATTTTGAAGGATTATGATGTCGAGCAAAGCAAGACTTCGAGCACCGAAGACACCAGTCGGTCCTGCCCGAAAAGATAATATTTAGGGGGTATGTAATCGTACTTTGAGGTTTGGATTTGCATGAATGCTAAACAATACAGGCAGTTTTGCCCATCGAATTATTAATAATAACATGTAGTTTTGTATGTAGTTATGTAAGTGGAAATGCACCATTGATACTGTAATAGGTTTCGTCTCGTATTCTTATCACGTTGCCATTTGAAAACATCTATCGAATGATCCACTCAAAGAGTTGGGACTATTTGAAATATAATAATATAATAATATGGTCTAGTGTATTATTCTGTTGGTTTGTAATATTTATTGGTATTTGTCACAGCTTGACTTTTGACATGATTCACTTATTTAGTACTATATTATAGTGTCATGAAAACCACATAAAATGCAGTTTTATCAAGTCATACAGCCATAAAATGTGTCTCACGTCGTTTGCTTTAACAATGCCAAAGCAACGGGTTGTTTCTAGATGAATGTATAGTATATTTACAGAACATTGGAATATAAGATTATTGTCTTTGTATGCTGTTATATGATTTTTACCTACTGGAGACAGTATGTATAATATTGGAATTTCAATGTCTTTATTCAGCTAATGAAATAAAAGTAAGTCTTTGAACCATATTAATAAAATAATATCACACAACATGATTAACAGTTATCATGGTTCTCTGTTATCGTTCTAATCATACTTCCTTTGCTTATCTGACTGTCTTGTCATGTATACCATGTTAATAGACTAGTAGTGTGCTATAGCTATTTGCTTCAAGGTATTGCTATCTTATTTAGACCTTGTCGACATTGTCGTTAGAAAAAAATAAATCCGTTTTCTGACTAAAGTCTCTAAATACCAAGACTCTAGCGATATTTTCATTTGAATATAGGAACTACATAGAAACTGCAATATTATTTGCATTGACATCGCTATTTGAACTGTTCACACTAACAATGATGAAGTAAATGGCCTTGATATAGCTCCATCATGTATAGCCTAACAGATTTTGTATTACTTGGCACTAGACAAAGCCTTACATCTTCTCATCATTTCATTTTATTTGACAGTTTATTCAGGTAATAGCACTACACTTTAGTGTCTAAATGTTTTAATTTGTCACAGAAAGGAAATGTCAACAGAAACTTAATATACTAGACGGAAACACATTAAGTGTTGCCTGCAGATCTCGATAGATCACTTTCCAGTTTGATTTCTCATGTCATAAAACGCTATCATTTCTCATCAACAAAACGCTGCTGTAATATTTCCGCCGTTGTAAAGTTTTGTCCAATAGTGCATTATTGAACATAATTATGATGTAGCTTTTATACAGCGTGAGTCCTATACTACGATGGGATATATTGTATCGCCACAAAGCAGGATATTTCTGAAATTTGGATGCAACATAAATTATAAAGGAGTAAGAAATATTCCTTTAACTGAAACCACAGATCTAAGGATACTCACATGGTATCTTACCAATGGTAACCTCCACAATCAATCTTTTCTCATTTTTACCTGGAAAGCTTGTTTCGAATCCAGAATCCATATAAGCCTATAAGATTGACACTTCTTCAAAACTTTGTGTGGTAGAATGAGAGTAATCTCTGCAGGATTAAAGACTAAAACCAATTACTGTTTTCGCACTCTTGTTTGTATTTGAATTTTTAATATTTTCATGAACATCAGTTACTACTGATAGTCGTAGAATGACTTCTAAAGGTCTAAATATAAATATTAGCACTGGAGCAATTTTCATCTAAAATATTGCTACATTGTTGTTTGAAATTTCAATGAGGAACGTTTGTTCAAATGTAAACTTGCATGTAATTCATTGTATCTATAAATTTTCATCAACGCAAGACCACTATTTTGATTCTGACATTTCAAGTTGTAATGGGTAAAATTCGATCAACCTAGATAATTACAATTCTGTAGTTCTATATTATTGTTTATAAGCATGTATAATTAATCACTAATGAGTGTAGACATAGCAAACTATATAGTTCACTTGCATTTCAGGTAGAGGGAAATTACCAGTTGGAAATAGTTAGCATTGTGGTTTGATATTCAGTGTGATCGGGACATAACATCAAACGAGAGACTATTCTTGTAGTATGCAAACCACTCATAAGTTTCAACGTGGAACATAGAAAGTAGGGAATTAACTAGTTCATGAAAGCAATGTTTGATTAAACAAGTACTATGTAAATCCTTGATGTGCTTATCGAGCAGCTGTGAATTATATGGTATTCAAGAAATCAAAGAACTGGATCAATGTGATTTGTATTAAATATTAATGACATCGATTCTCATTTTGTGGCTATATTTATAATGTGATATTGATATTGCAATGAATATGGAAAATGGAATATAATCCGTACCGTATGTAATATATTGTATGACTCGAAACTTAATGTACATCTTGCAGATATACGTGAGGACTGTTTCCTATAAGAACTCGAATCGCTTAAAATAACATAGTATAAAGACTTTTCCGAAATAATTTATCATTCTAAGATTGTGGTGGTGAGTAGTTTATGTAGCCACCTTTCACCAATAATTTACATGATCCTTTACTGGGACGTAACAACTGAATGAAAATTTGTAGCCTATGAAAATCGACACGCGAATCGCCTATTCATGACTGGAAAGGATTGGTGCGTGTGATAGAGCAATGAGTAGGGAGCTGTACAGTCAACTATGTTGTCGGCGTGAAACGTTTAGATTCGCTCTACTTGTCATTCTTCATATTTAGTTAGTAAATTTATCTTTGTGTTACATACAGATACGGCTGGAGATTTGAAATAGTTAACATCTATACCATACGCATTCATTCTCTCTATTTCAAGCTACATTGTGTCATCACAGAGAAGAAAAAAAGGGATCGGTGATAACTATACAGTACGTTGTGAACATAGGACATTTTGTAAATTGGACAAATGTGATTTTGCTTTTTGGATATACAAAAAGGATTACAGTGTGTTGCATTTACTAGCCGATATTATTGGATTTTATTGAATATTATTGTATAATGTGTCAGTTAATCAAAAAAAGTTAATTTCTACTTCACAAATTATCAATGATATTTAGACATTTATATCAATTCTATGCATGAAAGGAAGCGATAAAAATTATTGCTATGAGCTTGAAACACGTGTGATCAGCCAGCAGTCAACGAGAATTGTCAACGGAAAATATATATTCTAAAAAATACGAATGAAGGTTTAGGAAAAAAAGTGTATAGAGACGTTGGAATCGATAAGTTGGTACTAAAATACACATGTAACCTTAATAAAAAGTTGGTTTATGAAGAAACGTTATCTGCTCTAATTAGAAGTAATGGCAATAATAATAGAATAAAGCATGCCTGTAACTTGCTATATACTCACAATGTTCAAATGCCATGATATTAGATGGATGCCAAAGAGATAAGAGTGAAAATAGGTTTTCTCCGATAAAACTAGAATTATGTGAAAGGATTAATGGATTATAAGGGATTATTGTGGACATCATGATAAAAAAATTATTTATTCTTCTACAGATTCTTCTGATGTGTAGAACGTGGTCAGGTAAGTTTTATTTTTTAAAAGTGTTAATCAGCTAAAACAAATCACAAGGAGCAAAACCTTTGAGGTTTACGTAAAACATTTCATGTGCTTTTTCGCACTAACTTGAATCAACCTATCCAAATGAAAAGTAAAATATTGAAGAGACAGACGGTAGGCCTACCTTTGCTTATATTATAATTATGTATAATACTTTAATTCCTTGGCTCCAAAGTGAAGTGTTTGAGGTCGGCCGAAGATTATTTGCGAGGATTTCTAACATCTTTTCTATTAATGTTTATAACTTAAAAATTCATTCAGAAGCACACAATAGATTTAAAAACTCATTCATATTAAGTAGATATCAAGTAATATTTGAACAACATACATCAATAATTGCATAACTCTGATGATAAAGAATGAACCATATTCATGCTCTAGTTATTAATATCCCCTCATTTGAAAACGTCACACCTACATTTCAAAAGGGTTTGAATTCCTTGCTGTCAGCAACAAGACACTTTTTAAGGTTTGAAACATGAATAGATTTGCCATGAACTCAAAAAGGTTAAGAAAAAGAATTGTATACAACATTCTTAAAGACAAAAACCTACCCTCAATCGTATTGGGAACTAGAAATACGCTCATATTACAAGGTTTAATAAATTTTCGAACAATTCCAATATGCGACCAAGATCAGAAAAGAATTCCGATAATTAAGTTGATTCTACAACTTCAATCGATAGAAATTGAAATAAATTAATTAAAGATATTCATTAGAACGATAGAATAATTAATTAATACCACCATGTTGTGCTAATTCATTTATTATGTACATTTGCATTCAAATTATTATCACTGTTTTACGTCGTACTTAATGAAAACTTAAAGCTATGCATGTTTTGTGAACACTATAGCTTTTTTTTTTTATACTATTCTGATTCTCTATCAGACTTATGATGTGGTGTTAAGTCTGACATCGCTATTGGAAATATCATTCAAGGGAATCGATGACCTAATAATTTTATCATTTTTTTCTGGAAAAGCTGGGAAACAGAATGGTGCAAATACTAAATAGAAATATCCCAGCATACATATCAGCTAGAAAATCTTCCACAGTTTTCCGTTCTACATAAAAGCATTAACGGCATACCCATCATCAACCAGTTAACCAAATATTATATAGTTTGCAGTGTCAAAATTTCTAACTTTCAAGTCCAATCACATTTGCAATACATCATAATGATTACAAGCATTGATATTGATTATTTTATGATATC
>NW_008709979.1:794417-1009009 GCF_000327385.1 Lottia gigantea | reverse complement strand
GTTATATATATCACTGTCAAACAGTACATCTTTTAGTACTATCTAGAACTAGTTAAAAATACTAGTAATGAAAGTATTTTGGCAATAAGTCATTTACTAATATTATTATTCTATTGTTATATTGCATGTCTTTGTTTTGAAAGATAACAGTAATATTTGTCTGTTACTAGTTATTGTTGTAAGTTATATTTTACTGTCTCACAAATTTCATTCATATCATAGCACACAGTTATTATGTTGATATTTTTTCTAGGGTTTTGAGGTTTTATTCTAGAGAATCTTTTATATCTGGTGTCCTTTCTTTTTTTTACCTAAGTCGTTTTAAAAACTTTTTTATTTAAATCTATCTATTGAAATGAAATAAAGTGTTACGTTTTTTGTATGTAATGGGAACATTTGTATCTATATGTACCTATTATGTTTACCATCTGACGTTTGAGGTTCCTGATATTCAAGACAAAAAACAAAATTATGACGTCTTAGCCTGAAAAACAATTCTACTTAAACTATTTTTGAGATAGTGACTGTTGTATTAGACTAGTTATTTCTGGAATCGTGGGTACTACTACTGGTGGACGAGAGATTAGATTGATGCAAGTAGCAATAGGGGATCTAGGAAATACCTAGTTCGCAACTGACTGTTAAAAACCGTTCTAAAATAGTTGTAATAGAAAAGTGGCATTTGTCAATACTGTTTGGCAAATAGTTAAATTTGGTTAAAGCATAGACCTTTAAATTAGTAATATCTTTTTCCCGCATGTTTATTCACTTGTCAGCCATGATCAGACGGATTTTTTATTTGAATCATATTATCGAATTTTGATCCAACAGCAATAAATATTGTCATTATTTATACTCAGCAATCAAAACCTGTCCAAGATTCCTAAATTATTTCCATAAAGTAAAGAATTCCTTTTATGGAACAGAGCATTTGAGAGGTTGGATACAGTTTTCGTCAGATCATGGATGACAAGTTGCACCACCACACCAGAAAACGAAACATCCAGATTCGCATTTTAAGCAGAATCCTACGTAATTGTTCCGAAGTTAGGACAACTTAACACATTAGTTTAATACATACAAAAATCCTTCTCGTGATATCGGCTAAGAGCAACCCAATTGTATATACATTGAAGCTAATTCATAGGACATAATTAGTAGGACATAGCGTTTCGAAACTGTCATTGGAGTAATCGGTGTTTCCTTCACCAATTAACCCTTATGAATGGAAAGCAATTACAGGTTTTCTCTTTAAAGCATTTTTTTTACAACAGACAATAAGAATAAATTCATGAATGAATAAATAAAAGGTATATAAATGAGATATCTATGACTGATATTGATCACTAGGGTATAGTCAATCAATTACTATTATGAATAACCAATCGTTATAATATTGTATATTTATTAGATGGATTTTTTTCAATTACTACGTTTGTTTGTGGTATATTTTATTTTCACGTTTTATGTTATTAGTCTTATTTCAAACGTACACAAAATTCAATCGCACAAATAACCACATTTATCAAAATGTCACAGTTCTTAACACATGATAAATTGCTGATTACGCATGCTACTGGGATATTGAACTTTTTTCCTTTTGTTCCTCTGGGCAGTCTTTTGTTTCAAATAATATTATTGATGTTTCTTTAATGAGCCCTTGTGGTTCCTGGCCTATATTTCTAAAAAAGATTTTAATCTATGAAGCCACGGTTTGGGATTTGACAGACATGATTTAAAAATCAGATAGCGTGAAAACGTTATTAACAGTATGCACTCCCAGGAAATGATGTCGAATTGACCCGATCACTTAGTGTTCCAGGCTTTCCCTTTCTCGCTACGAACATCGGTCATATTTACCCTAGTGGAACTGCAACTAACGTTAAGGCCTCCATTTTAGGATTTAGGATGTAGGATTACAAATATTGACCAGTTGGATAAATAATTGAAAGCTTATTTTGTGGTTCCCTTCGAATTATAATTTTTGTGGGTTACGTAATTTTGTTTCTTAATGAGATAATCACCACGTTTAGAGCTAGAGCTCTTTTTTGTCATGGCCATATCATTAGTACTTTGACAAAACTTGAATTGACACCATGCTTTAAATTTCTTTTAAGAATTGTGATAATACAGATCGTATCATCTATAGAAACTTCCACTAATTATCGATGAACATGATAAACAGAGCATTATTCAAGTGAATAAAAGTAAAATGAACATCAGAATGACATTAACCAAATCATATGTACCTATTTATCAAATCAATCGTGTTTGTCCTCGAAAAGTAAATTAAGTCATATATATAAAAATAAAATATAAATGTTCTCCTGAGATAAGTATTTATTTCAGAGATATAATTCAGTCGGGTGGAACAATGTATTCTAATTGCTTGAACAATACATACTAAAAACTGCATTGTCAATAAATATCAACAGTCACGACATTTCAAATATCAATGAACATTATTAGCTAAGTGAACTATTCGGATTTAGCAGCAAAAGGTACTGCAGGAGATAAGCAGATTCTGTCAGGCAACCGTAATCGCTGTTTTAGTCTGGTTAGAACTGAGTCACTCATCCTTAATACTCTAGACTATCAAATAGTTAATAAATGTTACTAATACTGCTGTGTCGCTGAAATATTGAAATGGCTTTGCCCCAAATATCCGCTATGTGGACACCATCCGAAAGGAACGCTGAGTTGACAATTCAGACGAATTCATTTTACATGGAAAGAATACGTTGATTAATATATTTTATGTGATTGTCGATACATTTCCGAGATTGCAAAATTAATGTGGTTTACATTTAATACGCTGGTTAAATATAATAGCCAATTCTGATTGAAATGATAATGTTCAATGCCCATAACATCTTTGTATACGGTAGTTTAACACTGAAAATATGGCATTGCAAATTTTGATAAGAGTGAAAATTTACCTTAAAATAGGAATAGTGGGATAGGTTTGTTGTTAAAAGTGTCAACTTATTTCAACATGGACGGATGTACTTCAATAACTAGGTTATATTATAAGCTAGACACTCTGTTTATGCTAAACTCTAAATGACTTCCATGCCTGTAATTGTGTAAACTATGCCAACATTCTACTAGATGCAAAAACACAAGCCACGTGGTATGTTAGTAGTTAAAATACGGAATTATCTGGTGCCAAACAAAACTCTTATTAGATTAGCTTGGCTTACAGAACAAATTTAACTCTATTAATCAGAGAAAATTAATTAGATTTTTATAATTATGCACATAGACTAAATAGTTTTGGTTGAAACTAAGTTAATTAATTCAACTTTTTAAATGATACCTGTTGCTTTCCTTCATTATTATAAATGAAATGACGGTTTTGTGGATGTTATTTTGATAAAATTCGCCATTGTGCACTTATTTATATTTTGTCTTTTGTATTTTATATAAATAAAAATTGGGTTATCGAGTACAGAATTACAAAATGTAATATTGTCAAATTATTTTGTCTCGATATTTTGCAGAACTCAACTCCAATTTCAAAGAGGTATGAAGGCATACAACCATTACATTTATATGAAGGAGGCATGATAAGTAAAAGAATCTACAGAAATAAACTGTCGTCGTCATTTCTTCTTTGGCCCCTTACGCGACCCTTTTTATTATCGTGATTTACTGAGTGATAGAGTACCACCTTTTAAGAGAAATATCAAAATTAACCTTTCTAATCTTACACAACTCTTATTTATTCATACGAAAAATAAGTTCGCTTCCAGCGGATGCTGATATCGCGAACTAGGTAGTTGGTAGTAGTAGTAGTTGGTAGTTTGATTGGTTCAAATTCGATGATTCTGTGTTGTTGGTTTGGTTGTTGATTCTTCGTTTGACTGGTCGGGTCGAATGACATGGCGGTGAAACTCGGCCCTGAATGGTGGGGCGTGAGTTACTCGATCTCCTTCATTCTTCCAAACTCGTTCTGATCATGGTATTTCTTGTTGGTTGGTAGTCGAATGGTAGTCGTTGGTTTGGTTTGGTTTGGTTTGGTCTGTTGGAAAACTAGAAGACTTAATTAAAAAAGTGTTAAGAAACTTTGAGTATAAAAAGCCTATCTGTTCAAGACAGATTTGGTTATAAAATGTAAGACTAGTTCCATTATCGTATACCAGTGGTCCGTGGGTGGAACCAAAACATTCTTTATGGTGAGTGGTATGCCGTTGGTTTCCAGGTACTCTGTCAGTGGCTTACGAGCGGGTCTCAGTTCAGTGCATTACTGATGCGGATGCCTTTTGCTGGGATGCACAAACCGTAACCTGTTGCGGTACTAATCTTGGAACCATCGGTGTAGATCTTCAAATGGTCGGCGTACACGGAATCAATGAGATCAAGAGCGCGAGCTCTTGCTCCCACTGGGTTCTCGTGCTTGTTGGTACTCTGGATCAGCTGTGTGTTGACTGTCGGGTTGGTAACCTTCCAAAACGGAGTAGCCGATAGGCGGCGTTCAAGGATCGTTACTTGATCGAGCTGATGCTCTCTCAATAGATCAGTGACCGCTTTCCCGTAAGAAATACTCCGATTCTTCTGGTTATTTCCTACACGAGTAAATCTTCTGATGCTGGAATACGTTGGACAGCTTTCGGACAAATACTGAAGTTTCCCCCAGAATTTGAGAGATAGTTCCTCCCTCCGAAGAGAAAGTGGTTTCTCTCCCACCTCCTGAAGTAGCGCCTCATTCTTCGTACCTACGGCTGCCCTGGTGGCAATACGTATAGCTTTCATGTGTAGAACGTCGAGTTTCTTCAGTTGAGTATCACTTGCTTTACCATAGGCAATACAACCATAATCAATAACTGAACGAACCAGTGACCTGTACATCATCATTAGAGTTTCTCTGTTTGCTCCCCATGTGGTACCTGAAACATAACGCATAACATTTAAGATTTTTGTAGACCGGTTACAGATATAGTCAATGTGCGTACTCCAAGTCAGATACATGTCAAAGTGTACTCCCAGGAACCTTACTGAATTCTCATGCTTAATCTTCACACCATTCAGTCTAAGGTCAATACTGTCGTGATCTCTCTTTCTGCTACAGAACAGACCGACGGTTTTAGCTTCCGAGTTATTAAGCCCCAGTCGTTTGCCCATTTAGCAACTTGGTTATTAAGCAATGTGGTAGTGGTTTTATAGTTATGGACCATTAGGAATATGGATAGTCCCGTACGACGAAATCTTCCAGAACTATTAGTCGAGTTTGACGTTACTGCGAAATACATCGAAATGGAACAATTTATTATTTTGTTTTGAATCAAGCGAAAGTGGTTGTTTTTCTCTTGAGTGTTTTAGAAAAAGGTGGTCGTTTGACCAGGAATCATCTTATTAACTCGTTTGATGTGCTGTTAAACGATAGAAAGCAATCTGTTTGAAAGGAATTTGTCTTCAATGAAAGACGTCTTAAAAGTTCTGAAAACACCAAAATCCCATTAATAGAACGGCTTTCTTATCACAGGAAGTGTAAGCTTTTAGATAGTTGACATGCCGACATCTCAGTTTTACTATTTGTCTCTAGAGGTCTGGCTATAAAAGTTTAGTGTCATCTATAATAAGAATGTTACAGAGGATTTTTATCATTCCAACAATTTTATGCATATCAAATCTTGTTAAAAAGCTCTTAGAATTTGTTTTCGGGACTTTGGAACTCGACTCACGGCGGGAATATCACGTATTGATTGGTTCCCCAGACACTGGTATATTTGATTATAACACTATCCAGTGTGTCTGATATTTTAACTATCTAGTTGAGAATATATTATTAATGATGGTCTAGTGCTTTACACTTTATTAAATATAATATTGAACCTAGCTAGACGACATTGCTGATGTTGAAATTACTTTTCTCATGTTTCATTTTGTTCTATCCTTCTCTCTTAATTAGAAGGTAATGCCAACGAAGTAAACGACAAACAATTTCACCAAAACTACAGTTTACTTTTAAAACCATATCCCGATGGGTCATTAATATGAAGAAACTATCATTGCCCCTGAAAGCAGGACGCATTATTAACCTCTTTTGAAATAGCTTATCAATCAGTGCAAGTCGAATGAATCATACCAGAGACACTTGTAGGATAACTGCTGAAATAGTTTCATATTAATGAATTAATGAATCCAGTCGGGTAACAAAGCGACACTTATGTCATTCGTCATAAGTCATTGTCAAAGTTTACTTTCGAATTTAACACTTCCTCTGAGATGAAGTTTCAAACTCTTCAAATTTAATGCTCTATACCTTATTTTAAAGATCTGGAAATCTATTGCTGAGTGGCTCGAGAAACGTTTGGATTTTCATTCAGGCCCCATTCTGTTACTGATACAGATTCAAGGCTTTGATAAAACGTCTACATAGGTAAACACCCCTTATTTGGAAATCTATCAAGGCAAATCATGACATTGGTCTTTTTTCAATATTATATTCAAAACAACGTCCCATTTTGAGAACTTTATTTCAAGTAAATTAGTTACAAGAGAATTCCACGCCATATTTTCATGCATAGACATATTAAAAATATACTTTAACGAAGCGATGTTTCGAGATTTCCCTTGTCACTATAAATCAGATCTTTCTTATATTCCAATTTCTCGATGATCTTCTAGATTTGTTTATAACGAGTGGCTACCCACTACTTCTATGTATATTTAATTAGTTAAACACCATTAAATCTACAATAGATCCTTTCATCTATCGATTGCTCAACTAACCAACATCTTCTATTATTCATATAGTTTTCTTATTTGAAGTTGACAAGCAACTAAGATACTTAATAAGCGTACAACCTTGCTTTCTATAACGTTATGTTGTCCTTATTGAGGCTCAAAATAAGATTAATATCGAGAATTCTAGATTAAATGTATTTGATTTTGTACATGTGCAATGCTACATGAATTCTATTGATCAAAATTTGCAATTGAGTTGTGTTAATACCAAAGTTGATAGTATAATCAAAGTAAATGTAAACTAAAAGTCAATAGATTGTTGTTGCAACTAAAATAATGATAGCACTGTATTCAGCAATCATGTTGGTTACTTTCAACATTTAAATTGGAACTTATAATTGCTTATCCTATATATGTCGTTATAGGTTTGCATTATGCAATATACGTTTTTGAGTAACAATATAATACTTCCGGTATTACATTATCTTACTTCCGGTAAACAATTTTGCAAAATTATCCCCAATTCAGAATTGTTTGGCCTGCATTATGTTGAATTTTTTATCCATTAATTATTTTTTTGGTTTAAAAGCTAGTTTTGTCAGAATAAAGTAAAGTTAACGTTTACACTTTTGCAAAAGTCGGCCTGCATCATGTCGTTTGTTATCTACCAATCCATTATGTGGATCAAAAGTTCGTTTTGAGTTGAAAGCATCATACAAAGTATTATATTTCCTGTATTATATAAACCAACTTCTGGTACACATTAACAGTTTTGCAAAATCATTTATAATTCAGAATTGTTTGGTCTGATTTATGTTGCTATATAGGTTTGTTATCCACCAATCTATTTTGTGGATCAAAAGCTCGTTTTGAGTTTGAAACAACGTGAATTGTAACCTTTAGTCGAATAGTGTAACATACTTCCAGTTTCAGTTATTCATACTTCCGTTAAACGTTTAGAGTTTTTGCAAAATCATTTTCAACGTCTAAAATATAAATCATAAATTTTATGATATTCATAGCTTTAACAAGATTTTTGATTTAAGTCTATAGAAGATCCGATAATGATTAAAAGTTTTTATAAGAAAACCTGTAAATTTTCATCAATTCCGTCCGTCATAATCATTAGCTTCAACATTTAAAGATTGCATAGCCTAAGATCAGTAGATGGTAAATATAACGTAAGACGCCACTACTGATCTTTTAAATCTTACTCAAGACTAGCGAGATTTACTAACATTATCTCAAGTAGTCAATATCAGACACGATAATTCCCAGTTTCTCAAACAATCTAATAACTAACATAATCTAAGAATTTATCAAAATTCTTTATTTAAGCCTATTTAAATTCTGTTTGGATATCGATGTCTATTTGGTTATGCTATGTTATGCTGGTTGTTTGACCGTTTTTAAATATGTTCCGGGAAGTTATTAAAAATTTTGGTAGTTCAGTCACATGAAGTAAACATTGCAGTAACACATGGTAAAACCACTTGGTACCATTGTACATTTTTTTTTTGTATTTTGTGATCACATTTACACACGAAACATACATTATTAGTCCCCTTTAAACTGTCCGGTTGACATCATTGGCATCAGAAATTCGATTATATTAGCTTGCTAGCGGAATCTTTCACAGAAATTTTTGTTGCAGGACTCAAATGGTTACACTAATTGTGTGAAGAATGACTATGCATGAACCGCCATGTACGCCAGCAGAGTTATCGATCGACCCGGGCTAAGCAGAGGAAGCTTTGCTGTCTGCATCAACATTTGAATTGGAACTTATAATTACTTTCCTATATATGCAGTATGTCGTTATAGGTTTGCATTATGCAATATACGTTTTGGAGGATTAACAATATAATACTTCCGATAGAATACTATCTTATTTCCAGTAAATGTTTGCAAAGAGTGAAGTTATATTTATTTTATATATTTATTCAGCGAAAGCCAGTTTAGAATGTAAAACTAAATAAGGATAAATCAGAATTTATTTGTATGAATGAATATACATTTGGGGTGTGAAATAACATACATTCACATTAGATTAAAACCTGTATTCATCTAATACTTAACACGTACTTCTTATTAGACCTATGATCAAAGACATTACACAAACAGGTTCATGATTATCTATCTGATGAATTTTATGGATAACAGGCTATTTGAATGGTAATGACGACTCCTGGTTGACCGTATCTGATCATCAATGTCCGTTCTTTAATTTGGTATGTCAAATTGTGGTAGAAGTTAGCAAGAAATCCAATAATATTCAATGTTAAGAGAAATTTGAGGGTATATCACTAGGGGAAAACAGATGCATCAACGAAGTCATCAATCACTTGTAGTTAATAAGGTGGCTGGTATCTCTAGCATGACCTTGGGGAGGTATATCAAGCAACTTAATTAAATGATCGAGTCAATAATCGGCTGCTGGAAAACGTAATGTTATTTTCTAATGTTTTTTCTCCGTTATATTGGGTGTGTTTATTGATTATGTAATTAAAATATGTTGATTGTATTTCTGGTCAATCATAAGATGTTTTTTGACAACCTGTGTACTTTGTAAAATATGTTCTAATATCATTATTCAACAGTAAGTTTACAGACGCCAGGGATATTAATTGCAAAGGTGAATGACAATTCAATGATATTTTCAATTAGAAATGGGATTAAAAAAAAGGATACTGTTTGACCAATGTTGGGATCGTCCCCCGGACCTCAAAAGTTAAGGTGCTTTAAGCAATCCCCCATATAGTACATAAACTGATTTTAAAATCCCAAAATTGGAAATTGACTAGACATCGTCATGTTCCTATTATTTCTATTTTTAATGTGGCCCTCATTCATGCAGTAAAAAAACCACCCGTTGAGTTTGAAGCACTGCAATACTTAAAGCTAGAGATTAGCAATTATCAATGTTTACAGTCAGACGTACAGCTTCCCAGTCTTAAAAAGCATTTTGATAAATTAGAAGTTTGAAAGACAAAAAGTTAGTTTTTATCCTACATTAGGTTTTGATGATAAATGAAAGGTAAAGAAGATGTTAGAAAATAAGATAATTCCATTGAGCAGTTAGCGTGTAATAGACTAAATGACAAAGACAGATGTGAAACTGATTTTATTTAGCTTGGAAAATATAAAGATAGCCTAATAAATGACAAGTGAAAAGTCTCAGAGGTAGAATATCTTATACTATACATGTCGGAAGAACTGGTGCGAGCTCTCAAGTTTCCATTCTAAATACCATCTAATTTATACAGTTAAGACATCAAATTAGTCAGGAGATCAAGGCAGTGAAAGGCTGTAGCTATTGGGGATTTGTTCTGAATTTCTTCAGCGAACATCTCTTTATTTATCTCAGGGAATGAAAAAAAAAACTGCGTTGCTCCTAGAATAACATAGAATTCTATTCATCAAGACCAAATGCAGTTTCTTTTACATGATACCGTCTAATAGACGTACTGTGAATGACATAAATAAATCTAATAAAATGAAGAAGTTTTAAGCACACTCTTGGGATTGTGCTGTTCATGGCTTTTGACTGCAACATGCCAGTAAATAATAAGAAATGGGTTTTCCTTGTCGATATAGATGATCATTAATGAAACTACTGATGCCAATAAAATTAGATAATCTGAGAATGTGTTTGAACATGCAAATGCAAGAGGCAATGAATTAATGATCTGAAAAGAATATTGATGGTAATTCTAAAGTAAAAGTTGAAATAATTAACGAAGTCTTCGATAATTACTGCTGGGACAGCGATTCCGTTTACAAAATAACTGACAAACTTATTTCTTAAAACTCATTTTCGAAATGTAATGAACTTTTTGACAATGCAGTGTTGAAGCCGGCCTATGGTACAGCCAAATCAGAATGTCAAAGGATCATTAAATCTCGTTTTGTGATCTCTCCGAACGTTATTTCGACTCTCTCGCTACGTCATGCATCACTAAAAATATAAAGATCTTCATGAAATTGCCTGTATTATTACTACCCACGTTCATTTCGTATTAACCATCAAATTACAGGTCTTGGAATCTTTCATTTCGACATTCAAACGACACTTAAAAGGAAGCCGAGTCGCGATCCAGCATTATAAATCATTCGATATTTACTGGGCCATATTTCTATAATCAATTTAATCACAGACTGAAATATGCCAAATTAAATATCGATAGTTAGATTAAAATATGATGTATGGTGCGTGTAGCCTCTCCATAAACTCTTTAGCTCTAGGCGGAAAGTGGCAGAGAAAATGGAAAGGTAATTGGATTGAAAATGGAACTTAAGAAATGCACAAGTCGCTTGTTGATGGAGAAATGTAATTTTCTTCAATTTAGATGTCAGAACAAGCTGTGTTCGATTGATCGAATATCGATCTCATTGACTCTCTTATCGAAGAATGGAAGTGAGAGGAGTGGGGTTTAATAGGCCTCAAGTACTACTCTCACAAACTAAACAAGAAATCAATTTATAGTGAACAGCTGCTTGAGAATCAGTTTTCACCTACTTTATATGAAGGAGGTGGGGTTTAATCTTTATCAATATTGGTGAAACAACACAATATTCTCTCATAAATTACCTCATACATCTAGAGTCCTGAAAACCAATATAATGAATTTAACTAAGTTCTTAGTAAATAATGTTAACTGTAACGTTTTAAATGAAATTCTCTGAAAGCCTCTGATCTACTGCTCTATAATTTGTGGCTCTTTCAGTCGAAGCTATAAATACGACGCCAGGAGGTCAACATGTTTGGTTTAATTGGACAATATCTGTAATTGATTTACACCGGAAGTAGTGAAATATCGATAACCATTTTGTAAGGTGCTGAGAATTAACTGGTAATTACAGCTATGACGTATCCAGACTGACAGTATTGTGGAACTGCTTTAGGGAAAAAAGAAATGAAAAGAAAAGGAAAATGGTAGACAAGTTTCATCGGAAATTGTAGATTACACTGATACAACTGAAAGAACGATAGTCAATACGTTTAAATATTTGAAATTTTGATAAATACGTTGTTTTTCTATCAAAAATGAATTGTCATTGAAAAATATCAGTTCAAAAATATTTTAAAAGTGTACAAAAATACTTATTTCAACCAACAAGACTTGTTTATTTTTTTCCATATACAGAGTATTTCTCAAATAACTGTCAATTGGGTGGTTGAAAATATTCATTCCTATGCGCCCTTTTTCTGGTTATTTTAGAAATAAAGTTTAAATTGATTGGGGTAGATTTCGTGTTGCCCTGGACCCACAGGTTACGGTTTGATAAATTAATGTGACAAAAATGGCCAACGACTGCAAACAGTTCTACTCTAGTAAGGATGTGAGCCTTTTATAATCCAAATGATTTATACAGCAGAAGCTATCATAACATATATTTTTCATTCCATGAAGACGTTCAGTTCAGAAGATCTATGACCAATTGACTGTATTCGTCCTCGAGTTTTATGTAAGATATATCGTTGTATTTCTGGTAGAGTAAACAGGTTATTGATCTGAATCCAGTCTATCAAAAATCATATATAACACTTTTAATGTTCTGACAGTATTCAGTTCAAACCAAGCAAGAAAGTTTATTTTGAAAATAACGTTAAGAAAATACATGTAGTTTGTTAAGAAACACTCGGGTATCTGTTGCAGATATATTTTCTTTTCAATTTCCACCAGATCACTTCAAGTACTGTGTTTATTTCATTATATGAGATATATGGGGAGAAAAGATGTAAATATTGTAACAAAGAGAAATAATTTACACTGCTGCTCAATTTTAAACAAGGCCATTGCAATTTAATGTTCGGTTCCAGAAGATTAGGGAAAAACTAAAAACTAAATTTATAATAAATGTCGTCATTAAAATGGGATCATTGGAGTCTTATGGACATCAAAGTTTGTACGGACATATGTTTCCTTAAGTAAAACTGGACATTCTATACCTTCAAATCCAAAATAAATTTCTATGCTTAAGGTTCAATGATAATAATAATTGATCATGAATTACTTATTTCAAGGCATCTTAATGGCTTTATTTTAACATGCTTCCTTGATTAATGGTCAGTAAAATATTCATAAGGTACTGATTCGTGGTAAACATAGGTTGAGGGTTAATTAGAGAGGCGTCAACCGGGTGTTTTCTCTAGACAATTTTATGTATTCTTATTCTTTATGCCTACCTTTCCATAAATAACATTGTTAACTGCTCGATGCATCTTGAAGATTTGTTATTTGTTAGCTGAGTCCGGTGGCAAAATATACCTGTCCCTTCATGAACATTACCATGCTTTCACAAATAACAGTGAAGATTACTGCTATGGAATTTTCAAATTCTGGCTCTCTTAACTAATGTATACGATTTCTTTACTCAAGATACTAGCACTTTGATTAGTATTTAGAAACCTGATAATTAAATCAATCTTAATTACATTTCTTTTCACATTATTATGACTGCCAGGATCATTTTTAGAAATCTTCAAAACCGTTTCAGTTGATTAATTCTCTATTTTAGAAGCGGCGTGGGTTGCTTTTACATGAGAGTATATAAGCTGCAGGCTCGTGGAAGTGAATTATATATAAACTGTGTAATAAAGTCACGCCAAAAGGTCCCCAGACTCGATACCTCGAGACTTATTCTTTCTTATACTGGAACATGTCTCAGTAGACGTGTAAATAATTTACTAGATTTGCTACTAGTTTTTAGTCAATACAGTTCCAATGGGATAGAGTAGATTGGTGACATTTTGGGTAACACTCGACTTCTCTAATCCAGTTTCATTCGTTCATGTGCCACACCAACTATTAACCTTCAGTTACTTACAGTTGGATGATCTATCGAATCGTACTGTCATTATGTTCATTTGCCACACCAACTATTATCCTTCAGTTACATACTGTTGGATGATCTATCGAATCGTACTGTCATTATGTTCATTTGCCACACTAACTATTATTCTTCAGTTACATACTGTTGGATGATCTATCGAATCGTACTGCTTTTATGTTCATTTGCCACACCAACTATTATCCTTCAGTTACATACTGTTGGATGATCTATCGAATCGTACTGCTATTATGTTCATTTGCCACACCAACTATTATCCTTCAGTTCCATACTGTTGGATGATCTATCGAATCGTACTGCTATTATGTTCATTTGCCACACCAACTATTATCCTTCAGTTACATACTGTTGGATGATCTATCGAATCGTACTGCTATTATGTTCATTTGCCACACCAACTATTATCCTTCAGTTACATACTGTTGGATGATCTATCGAATCGTACTGCTACTATGTTCATTTGCCACACCAACTATTATCCTTCAGTTACACACTGTTGGATGATCTATCGAATCGTACTGCTACCATGTTCATTTTCCAATATATACAAAGAATATTCTCTTAATTTGTCTTAATTCCAATGTTTCTGGAGTTGTGGAATAACCTGAATTGAATAATGTTTCTGCACTTTCCAAGCTTAGGACGTATTGATTTAATTGGTGAACTAAGTGTACCCTAAAAGTGCTCGTGGTTAATTTCTTACAACTAACATAATTTTAATTTTTAATCCAAATTGCACATCGGAGACAAGTCGCTTGTTTATTTCTATTGACAGACTCTCTTGAAATCCTATTTCGCAATATCCCGTTTGGGATATCAATGTCTGCAACAAAGAGCTTAGCCATTAAAATACCGTATTAATTCTAGACAACTTCTAACAAAAACTTGAAATCCGTATCACATAAAAATTAGTCTCGTTATACAGACCTAATAACCAATTATACACAATGACAGCTGGTGGAATATTTTTCAAGTATTTTGATAAATATATCAGGTGCAAATCTTATCGTATTTATAATTTGTTGAAGTGTTTTCACAGTTGAATTTAATCCGTGTCTAAGTAAGATTGATACGTGTAATATCGTGTTGATGTGAGGATTACTCTTTAAGCCGTTTAGAATTTCGATTATTTATAAAGATTCCGAAATTCAATAATAATATACATAAGATTTAGAAAATTTACTTAAACAAAAAAAAAGAAACATCGCTCTGTATGTATATCGTTGATTGATCTAAGTAAAACGCATCTTCGCACCCAAAAATTACCCTCTGCCATTGCAACAAGCATGACTTAAGTGACACGACAAGGATGGGGCAACTTATGCTATCAACGTCCTTTTCATAATGTATATTTTGAATTATTTGTAAATAAAATATTGTTTACAATAAAAAAAATAGTCCAGGGGTCATTGATAAAATCATATCCAGTGGTCGCAGCATTAAGTAGCTGAGGGGACTGTACAATGCCACAATGATTGATCGTTCACGCAAGAAGCGAACAAGGGTGACAAAGGCTCTTCACTTGAACCGATATCACTACACATGTACAGAGAAATCTCGACGCCGATATTGAGATATTACAGTCTGTTTGTCGACATCTGCAGTCATTACTAATGACTTCAAACCAAGTATTTGTGGAATTAGGCGGCTGAGGGAACGGTAGTATGCACCAAACAAACTGTATCATTGTGCACAAGGAGTGCAGCAGCACCTGTACAGATACAACTTTCGGGATAATAAGCTTGACATACCAATGTCCCTTTCTCCTAAATAAGCTACCGTTATTGCAAATACAAGACTATTTTTCCATATTATTGCTATATTTTGCAATGTACCGAATTATTTGGTAACAAGAAGAGGTGAAAATAATGGTTTCTTATAACACCAGCTAAATCATTTTTTTACGGGAATTATCATCTGTTTAATGATGTTAATTAACCAATGTGACAAAAAAATTAATCCTAACTTGTTCTAAGTATTGCCTTGAACTTATTGATAATTGCTTTGCTTCTGCTTAAACAATCAGAAATATACAACCATGTCGTTTGAAATCTGTTCTATAAATAATTGAATCATCAGACCATGACAAAACAGAAAATAATGATATTGACGATTGATAGCTCAAGTCAACTAAAGAACATCATATCTCTCACTTCATTATACGTAAAATTATATCTATATTTACTTGATGCGTTTTCACTAGTGTAAATTGTGTATCTATATCACTATTTATGACAACTTCATGTTGAAAGACGGACCGTGATTGTTAACAGCCATGGTTTTTTTGGATATACTGGTGTTTTTCTTGGTGAAATGAACTAGTATTTACTATGGTTCATTGTATTGTACAAGTAAATAAACAGAGATATTGACGATGAAATTATCAATTTATGTTATAAAAATAACAGTAAAATACTCAAACAATTACTGTGAATGAGCTGTTTTGGTACGGTACAGTGCTAAGACTAGTTTTTTTTCAACATGATCAAATATTCTGCCACATATCCTACCAAACAATAAAAATAATCCCAAAATGCACCAATACTATTTTCACTTATTCTAGGAATACCAATGACTTATTTTGTATTTATTAAGAAGCTCATGCATGGATTCTTTAGCCAAGATCAATGTTTATGTTCACCATTTTTCAAAATGTCATCTGAAACGTGTCTATTTGCAAACAGGAAAAGGCAGTTGCATTCAAAACATGTCCACCCTTTTCTCTGTGAAGCTTTGTTAACATTAAGAACCACACAAAATTATGTGATTATTGGCCTGACATGGTGCAATATACCCAGATGCATAATTATCTTCTAATATATCAACTGTTATAAATTAGCTGCTGGTACACTGTTAGTGTTGGTTAGTTTGTCATGTCGTAGAATGTAAGGGTAATGATATGAGAAACTATCATGTAGGGTACAGGTTGAATAGACATAGTACGGTGTCCGGTGTGGCTTTGCCTAAACAATAAAAGTCAATAGCTTCCGCATCGTGTTGGAAAACCTAACCTGCGTCTATATTCGGTCATATCGACAAAACCTCTTCAGTACCTCGCACCTTAAGGTGTAACGTTACGACCTACTGCTACATAGCAACGTAGCACATAGGACGTTCGATAATGTTCAAGGAGTTTTCCCTCCGATGGTAAGGTCAGTCTGTAGTAAAGTCACTAATGATAAATACTTTTAATTAACAGTACAGAAATGTTGACAGTACAGTCAAGGTTTCCAGAAATTTTCTTGCTATTCCGTTAGTTAGTGTGTCTTAGTTACGGCTTACAGTGGCACAGGCGTTTACAGTATACACAGGCGCTTAGAATATAATAACGCCCAGTTATCCATATGGTAGACCATTCATTAATAGATAAAACCACTGCAATTTCTATTATCAGATAAAACCAATGCCAGGAAACAGTAGAAAATGCTGAAGTTCAAGCTTCCCATTCATTTCTAATAACCACCTGGTATAAACCCTCCCCTACACATGTTCTCCTGTTTATTTTGACAGTAGAAATGCGGAAAGTTTCTTTATTTTATAAGAGGATAAATACAACGTATCAACCAGTAAAAATTAGTGTATGTTATGACTTTGATAGGAGAATTGATTACATAACATGTGCATACATTTCTTCTGTGGACCCATTTAATATTATTATTAGTTAAAATTTGCAATAAAAGGATACTAAATTTCAGATAATTTCATGTACCTTTAACATGATTTCTTGTATTGTTAAGATATTTCATGTATTTTGCGAAGAATTCCATGTATTTTAATATCGACAAGACTGTTTGACTGCAATTGATTGTTACAGGTTTATTTGAAGTTAATATATACTATTTGCCCCTCTCTGAACAATGAAATCTGACTGCGGGGCTGAATCATATAAAACAGAATCTTAATGTATTATGCTGGTGTAGATATTTTCATTATTGTATTTCAAATCATAGTGCAGCCACACACTTTCATAATCTGTTTAGTTGCATTACTAACGCCGACTTTGATAAGAACGTGCCTAATGCAGTCCCTAGTGACCAAACAAAATAATATTTTGATTATTGCTAGTTAAAGTTCACATGGAGTTAGTTAGACAATCTCCAGAATTGACATTCAAACAACGGGTCGCGTTTGATATACATATCCAGGCTGTTGCTTTACTAAACAAATGTGTGGAAACAACGGAAATCTGTTTACCGTCTTTGAAAGATCTCATCTTAAATGACCTTTCTACTCAATGCATATGTTGATCTGCTTCGAACATGCCTCGAAAGTTGAAGTGGCATATTGTAGATAGTCGTATCTTTAAATAGAATCCAATATGTATGTTAGAGGAATTTGACTATGGAAGACATTGTCATATAAATTGTTTGTTGTCAATTTTTAGTGATTTAACAGGGTAATCTTTCCGTATTGTATTAAGAGCGCACTTATCTATTGCACTTGTTTTCATAGGGCAGATTGTTTAGGTCTGAGATCAAATACACACTATATTCAGTGAAATCATTTCCCCCTAAAAATGATTTGCAGCTTTCCTTGACTTTGATTTTAAGTTCTTTTTCGACAGAATACAATGTTTTTTTTAAACTGACATTAATTTTATCATTGACATTTCAAGACTATCGTACTTTCAACGCTTTCTGCAAGCAGACAAAAGTCCGGATGAAATCAAGATGATATTTGACAATAAACTGAAGTGATCAGACAGGTTTATTATCACACTTAACCCTTCAACCCCTCTTACAACCACCATTCTGATCATTCAATGTCACACAAAGATTGTTACCAGACACAAATAAAACATCTTCCTTCCTGCTTCGATGGATTTTGACGAGTAAATGTTAAATTATCGGTTTGTTTGACATCCAATTCCCACATCGATCTTGAAATAAAGAGACATTTTAAAATGAGGTGAATAGCAATTAAAATCTTGTCTCTTGTGAAGCGAATCAATGGAAAGCTTTTATAGAACTCTCTGATTACAAAATAATACCAGAGACAAAATCAATCCGAGGTCTGTCATACTGACAAAATCTTGTCAATGTTGACAATTCTTCGTAACCTCCGTACTGGAATGCTATCATATCACACACTACACGGTCATTGACCATTACCGATTTTCCATCTTGTTTATTACACTCTAAGGATAGCGTAAGATTTCAAATGCCATTCCAGAGCATCACGAGGCATTAGAGGCAACTGGTTGACTGATTCAATTGGTTTTTAAAGACAAAAATCGTTTTAACATTTGTTTTGCCAGAATGACGTCTAACTGTCTACATTAATTAGAAAATATACGACGGAAGTGACATACTCCGATATTACAATTTTTCCATTATGACGCCATTGACATTATCTACGTTACATAAGAAGGTGATAATAATGCCCTGAAAATTCAAATTATCTTCCTCGGGTAGAGATGTATTTGATTGTAGGCGACCTGTAGCCTAATGTTAGCTGAAATACAGCTGTTTCAGCTAGGAAAAGCATAAAGATGATATCCTTACATTAATTTGATGGTCACATTATATTCAAATTTACTACCAAATGACACTGTACAAAATTAATAAATAAATAAATAATAAATTGATTCTTCTCTACTACATGAAAATTATGAAACTGCCAATTAGCAGGCCCATTATGAAAAAGACTGGTTATGAAACGCTACTTCTAGATTTGTGCTATACATGTGTGTAAGAATGACAATTATGAATATCTTGTTAGTACAAAAATCTACTTTCACGATGTGTGTAAAGTAAACTAATAGTTTTATATTCCATGTTATTGAAATATCCATAGTCATAAAGACATAGAATAATATTATTCTTAATCTGAATTGTTGATCGGTAGTTAAATAAATCCAGACTTGTTCCCTCGGGCGCCACATTGATCAGCAACTAATAGTCGGTGATTACCACGAGATACAGTCACCGTCTAGAAATACAGGTCCACAGTGTACTAGGTTATGATTTATGATTGCAGTGTTGAATAAATCAAAGATAATTGAATTACCCCCTATTTATTTTCCACATTACTCTCTCTGACATCTATATTACTGGCTTGATAGAGTTCTAGGATTCAAATTATCAAACATCGGGAAGTTTTCTTGCAATAAATACAACGGCATTTAAAACAGCGTTTGCCATTAAGTTTGGTTTATGCTAACAGACGATTCAAAGCATAATTATATCGAGAAATTCAACCACTACTAGCGTATACGATTAACTGCACGAGGTAGACGCCCAAGTCGTCAACAAGATGCAAAATTGGGGTAAAAAAAAACAACTGATAGCAACAGTCGACAATATGATGCTTGATTGCTCAATGGGCCGAGGTCGACATAACTTATTCTTAAGAGATTCCCTAAATTATTACCCATAAAGGTAATCTTCTGTATTTAAAAAAACCTTCCATTCTAGTTAAACCACTGATATAAATTCTTATCAGAAACATTATGATTCAAAGATAAAACATTTTCTAAATACATTTAACTCAATTCTATTTACACTATAGAGCTTAGCACTCAATTCTAATAGTATTAAATAAGATTGTGAACGATCGAAGTGGCGTCTGTAGACTTCAAATTATTTTCAATTTAAAGCTGAATATAACACAACCTGTCAACGAGATTGAAAACAAATCAAACTATATAAAGAAAACATGTTAGAAACCAGTCATTATAGTCAAAGGTTCGGTGCTCTGTGCCTAGATTGTTGCAGTTTGCGTTCACGGTAGATCAAATCCGACAAATTTTAAAACAGGATGTGAGCTATATTCTGGCGTTTGATGTTCCAGTTTCTTCCGATCAATTCATTTTCTTTGTACTACAAACATTTGGTGGTTTATTTCAACAGTCATTAAGCACCCATTTGATTCCAAAATCAGACTTCTCAGACCTTATTCTTCATGACACCCTTCTTCACAAGATTTGTTCCATTATTATATTTTAGTTGTTTTCTAGCATCGAATGAGATTGTTATATTTGGCTGGAAGACAATAAGCTTGGTAGACTATCTATTATTATAATTAATTTACTTAATTTACATTAATTAACCTCATACTATTATGCCTTTCTTTTCATGATGATAAATGCTATTAAACGTAATGACAAGAAAGGTTGATTTTAAGGACTATTCCACACAATGGGAAAAGCATCAGCACAATTTACGCAGATAGTTTAAGCATATATGGTGCAAATTCTAATGTTAAGGACCAATTGAATTAATTTGAAGGCTATTTTAACATCACCTAGTTATCTTCTAGATAAGAAATACATAGTTCCATAAATTGTAGCATTGTACAAATCCATGCAGATACTCCAAATAGCCCTGACGAACATAATACAATTCAAATTCCACTGCCAAAAATCGATATCATTATATTCTTTGAACTAGTTATCTAGGGGGATTTCAAATGTTCTGTATTGAAAAATTTGGTGGGATTCATTACAACGATCTTTGGAAACCCTTGGTATTTGATTATCTACATTGTCTTATTTATCATTCACAAAGTATTCTATTAAACATGTTAAGTATCATGAACCATGTCTTATTTATATATCTTACTATAAGAAATGTTACCGACTTAAAGCCAAGAGTTTAGAATTAATGTTCATCGTCTAGAATTCTTCAATGATTAACACATCATGTTGTCTAACAAGAATATCATTAAAGTCTTACCATTATGTGTGCAATTTAATATGATGTTTTTCTCTTCTGTTTATAAAGAAAGAACGTTAGTAAAACGTTTTCTCCATCATGGAGACTGTTAAACAGATAATAGGTGAAAAACAGCCGGAAATAGGAGAGTAAAAAATAGAAACTGATACAGTACGAAGCTCATTTAAACAATCAATAATTTGTAGAGAATTATGTCTTAAGTGAAAACACACATTCCTTGACTTAATTAAAAGTAACATAATTTCCTCCTTACTCTACCAGCAAGTTTCTCACTAAATAAGCAGGTTCAGGGCGAGAAATAAACATAATCCTTTACCAACTTTAAAATGCTAAAAAATAACTATTTGCAGACGTTCTTTAATCTTCAGAATACTGAATCAATTTGCATATTTCTTCCGTCTGAAGTTCTCTAAATCGTAACGTATGGAATATGGGTGGTTCTCACTTCTGCTTTCTTGCCATTATTCATACGATCGTTTAATTTAATGGTTGTCCATTAAATATGTTACTTTGTAAGTTCTTTAATTTTAGGGAGTCAAAATGTTTTACTATTAACTCAAAGGTTTGGGATTGAATGTCTGTTACGGTCCAGAAAAAACGGTTTTCTCATATGAGTAATGCGGGTCCAAGAGGCTTAAATGGGAGATATGTTCAGTCGTAAATGATAATGCAACCTGACCGATTTAGGCTACAGTTTAGATGATGTACGTCAAATATCGACAGTTGAAAATAAAAGCAGAAGAAAATACCACAAATTCCCAGCATTGGCCATTGCAAAGCAGAGAATTCACAGAAAGTACCTATTTTACTGTATTCGCTGCATCATTAATTACTGGTTAAATATTGCTTATTTTATTCAAACTTACCGAACTAAAACATTTTTGGCTTTTTTACAATCTAATCCATCAATTTGGACGAGAGCTTTGCATGTTAATGCTTAACAGACTACGCCACAATACCTTTAGTGTAATTGCAGTGAGATCATGATGGATTCCTAACATGCATGTGGTATTAGCTAAGAGGAATTTAGTGTTTTTGCTAACCAATAACACGTCAACTTTGACGAGAGTATTGTTTAGTAATGATTAACTGTGAAATCGGGTCATGAAATTAGGAATGTTGAAATGAGCGGAAACAACTTTTCGTCTCTAACAACATCTTTAAGGTGATCAATTTTCAGTACTTTCTCCTCAAGGATGTTCTTCACTCTTTATCTCTATAAAACTTCAAAGTGGGGAATGAAGCCTCAAGCAATGGCTGCCAAGTCGATTCATGTGTTATTATTGAAGGAGAGAGAAAAATATCCTAGGAGACGCAAGGCGAATACAGCAGTTAAATCAAATACTAGAAGGGCATGTTTGCCTTCTTATCAAACGAGACGATGAAAACGAAATTTAAGCGCGATGTGTGCCAACGGCTAAATAACTCTACGTTTAGCACTAAAAACTTTGATGAAATGTAGAAAATGTCGACACCCATTTTCTTTGCTGCTACAAAAATTCTAAAAACGCGGAATATTGTTTTTGCTGGCAGGCTTGTTGAATGTTTAAAAACTGAGATTTAGCATGTAAAATAACAAGGTAACAATGGCGAAAATGATGTAGGTCTGTTCTGTTATCTGTTCAAATTCTAGTCTTGTCTGATGTACAAGAAACCAAGTGGATTTCTAGATGGAGGTATAGTATTCAGACCGACCTGCAAATTTTTATTTTCTCTAACATCAATGAATTCGGAAGACATGTCCAAAAATCAGCAAATGAGACAGGTACAGATAATAACACATGACCTTGAATTCTGTTAGGAAATGGCGTCTTGTTTATAAATTTCTTTGGGGTTAACGCACTCAAATTGTTCACTAAAAATAAAAACTTCGCATTAACCGTAATCATTTATAGGTTCAGTCAGTGAAAGCATTATCAAGTGTCACTAGACGGAAAACGTTTCACAATTTAAACAGATCACAAAATAATTGGCATTCTCGTTAAAACAAAGTGACTGCAGCAATTTACTGTTACGCCTATCACATATTACCTGCTAAACAATTTATCTAATTATTAGCGTTAAAATAGAAGAGTTTGTAAGATAATTAACCAGATCTTGAACTAAGTGACTTGATTTCAACCTGAAATAACTAACAGATGATATGCAGCATTAACACTATTTCAGACTGAAACATATGGTGGTTGTATTTTTATAAAAAATATAATGTGTGTTCTAATGATATGGCTGTTGAATTTATAATTTAACGGTTCAAAAAGTTTTATAAGGTCTAAGTAAAAGCACTTTGATGAAAATTCACTCCACCAGCGTGGAAACTCATGTAGGTCTCTATTTTTGTGGTTTGTCATATATCGCTGTTGAGGAAGACAAGAAAAACATTGGGTCAAAGTCAAAACGTAGTATAATGAAAATTAAGTGTACGTTGCATTAACAACGAAACAAACAGCATCATCTAAGTTTAAACAGTCTTAAGGGGCCATCAGACCATTGCGATCACCAGTTGCGCATGGTTATGATTAAGAATAGAGGTCACAAGTTTTAAACGCAACTTTCATGCAACTGAGTTGTAAGTTACGTTCGTAACTCATGACCACTTGCTTTTTTTACATACCATACTCAACTGGGGATCGCTATGGTGTGAGGACACCTTTACTCTTATTGCGATGCACATAATTCAGATGCCCTTGCACTCTGGCATAATTCAATGATTGTCGATTCAGCAAATCAACCTTGTTGTTCTTGTTCCAGACTGACGACTCGTCAAATGACATTTTATATTGGTTTTCATTTCAAAGGCTAAATTGTATATGAATATCATGACTACAAATTATAGAAGGAAACGGTCTTCTAGACGTATAATTGTTAGTCTAAGGTATAAGATATTTTATGATCTACGTAATTTAACATCGTCTGGTCAGTGGACTTCATTCAGAAATAACTGATAGGTAATTATATATTTTTGGTCAAAGCCGGCAATAATAACAGAATGGAAAGATTGACTGGTTTTAAGCAGGATAATGCAATCATTTCGACGATACTATTGAATATTCTCTTTTTGATTTACATTGGTGTTTGTTAACTTTATTCACTTTCTTGTGATGTACATATAAAAATACATTTGGCTTGAAAAATAAACTTGATAATTCGCTGACAAAGTCAAGAATAGTTTTTTGTTTGGCTTACCATTGTTATTAAAATATTTTTCTGTGACATCAAAGAAAACATATTTTGAAAAGGTACAATTCAATTTTATTTCATTCCTACAATAGATTTTCATGATCTTCAATTTTGTCGCCGCTCATATGTCATTTTGTCACTTGAGAACAAAAAGGAATACCTTGTATTGTTGAGAATAAATGGGTGGTCAAGTCATTCCAGTACTGTGAAATTAATATCACTTTCCCTTCTTACCTCCGTGTCACAATAGACAGGAATTTAATATAGAACTTCATAAAAACATTTAGTTTTCTCGTTTATGAATCGTCATTGTAAGACAAGCATTATAGGCAATAACATTTGTCAGTAGACATTAAATCCCAAGCAAATATAATGGCGGATTTATTCGCCCTAATAGAGAATTAAAATAACTAAGGTGTCAATATGGAGTGGATTTTATAACAAGACTTAAGTATTTGTTTATTATTCAAATCAGGTAAAATGGGAAGATTAAAGCTACCGTTGTATGTAAACAATGAAAGGGGCGAATTAGTGTATATGTAAACTGAATTTCAAGCCCCGGTCTTGACATCAATGGTTTTAGTTCACAGGTTGAGGTGTTAACTTGTGTACAGTTAAACAGTTTCTGTAATTTACTGGAAAACTCTATACTACCACACAAGGCGGTAAAGACACATGAAACATGTAAAATGTGCGGTTGGTTGATAGGTATTCAGTTCTACAATGGTCGAATATTTGTCATACCTTTTCTTCTTAAAACGGGTAGTAGCCCAAAAACATAGATGGAAGACATCGGATTGAAATGCTGCAATTCTGAGGTCCTATTGATAACCTGATCTGAGCAGTACTTAACGATATATATTTTCTTGTTTTTCTTTGCAATTAGTTAATATTTATTTTAGACAATATAAAAAGATTGTAAAGTAATAAGTCATAGCTACCCTGGTATGACTGGAATAATATGCTTGGTGACATTAAAAAAAAGCACTTGGAAATCAGCATTGTAGCTTTGTAAGTTTTGACGCAAAAAATTCATTTGTCTTTGAGCACTTCTTAATGAATCAATATTTTTAATTGCTATTCTGTTGTGTTATCACCTTGAGTATTTCAAAAATGTATTGTATGCTGCAACACTTAATGATATTTTGAATGATGTTTCCTCAAAAACCACCTTCTACAATTTCTTTTCATTCTTTTTGTTAATTCGTTCCCAGTAGTTTTTATTTTGCCTTTGTTATAAGATAAAAGGGCATCTCGAGTTGTCTTATTTTAATATTTATGACGAGAAGGGATTCTTTTTTTTGGCATATCTTGTCATTTATGACAAGTCAAGGTCTTTAATATTTAATGTTTTCCACTTGAAATGTGTAGGAGTTAAATATCACATAGTCTATCTATACTTAAAGTGTGGTATTAAGGAGAGAATGGTATAAACTAGGTACTACACTGTAGTCAAGTAAGACATGATTGTACTGCACCATTTCATTTTCCATTGCAAGATCTCAAGAATTTCACTTTCTAGGAGAGAGAATCGAAAATTTGGAATTTAGACAGTCACAGTCTTGCCATAATTTCTTAACTACAGTTATGTCATTACCTAAATACAAGAGAAAACAGGCATTTATATGACTTTTCAAAATGTTATCATGTTGCCGTGTTCAACTTGCTGCCTCTGGTTTGCTCCGAATCGATACTATGAAATATTTGTGCAATTTTCATTATATAAATTGGCATACATATTTCATATAATGAATATCTTCTCTAGTAAATTGTGTTCACACAGTGAAAGCAATTGGAATTAGTCATTTGATTATGTGATGTTTCTACACATGCTGCTAAGTCTTTGTTAGTTTTGAATGCACATGGTGATGCATAATATAAGCAAGTTGACTGTGTGTGGTATAAGAGTTGTGAATAGTGAAACAGTAAAGAAAGTATCTATGACAAGTTGTTTGAACTTTATGTCCAGAGCTGGAATGTTGAGTAGTCGTATTGTTAGGTTAAATTGTATATCATAGTTATATCATTATAACTTTATAATAGACCCATTTAATATGACATTCAATAGAGATCTGCATTCATATTATATTGCTTTAAAGAATCATATCATCTAGTTTACATAATATACATTCAGTAAATTAAAAACCCATTATATTTAATCGGACAAACTACAAGTTAACAATATTGTACAAATAATGGTCTTACTGCAGTGATGGTTTTCAATCAAAAAACGAAGGATAACCATCAATAATGATCTATTTGTTTCTTTTTATCTTAAACATAGGACATTAATTGCAGATGAAAATAATTTAAAACACTTTAAGAAAATGTGCATACTATATTTATTTAAGGTATTATATTAAGACCATCCCTGTAAAAATGTTTTTTTTTTTTACTTTTAATTACGGTTTAATCTGGCGACATCAGGGTTAATATAATGTGTTAATGTTACAACTCTTAACAATTTACTTTTGATTATGCGTAATAGGAACGGTAGAACATATAACAATGTGTAATTTATATATAAGTTCAATGTCCTCAGTATTATGGTAAATGGTATTGATTATTGATATATGTAATACGTGCTTTTTATCTATTACTTTACATCAGAAGACTGTAGTTTTACTGACAGCAAACTTTATAATATAAAAATACATTCTTTACAAATACCAAATTGCGAGAAGGTTTGGTGCAACAACCATAGCTGGGTTAACACATGGAAACTGTTTTAAGACTTGTCATTTTGATCACGATTTACTCGAACATTTCTGTTGTTGCATTTGCCAATTATCAAATAACGCGGGGTTCTACAGAACCTATAGCCTTCAGAAGAGTCTGCTCTATGTCACATGTACCGTAATAACATAATAAGCTAATATGCAAATTGACATTTGCTGCATTTCATCACATATTATACAAAGAGAAATTACGATCTAATAGGAAAATGTAATATTGACACTACATCAATCATAATATTTGTATTTCTGCAGAATAAACAGTTAACATGAAATATATTAATTGATACATACTGTTTAATATTCTAAAGAGCACACATTCACAGCTCTTATATACAGTATAATGTTATTTCTAACAAAAGAGGTGATATCCTTACTCCTCTTATTATTAAAAGTGTTATTAATTAAAATGTACAAAACACTTGTAACCTGCTAAGGGTTGTTTGGTTTTATTTTCAAAAAAACTGGAAAATGGATATAAGTACTTTGAAATTGCCCGAGTTGATGTTCTTGGCATAAGAAACTGCAGTTCCATTGTTTAAATTGACTAACAGCGCCAAGGGAAAGATTGTTATTCTCTGCCACCTTCTTCGGAGGGATCTAGGGTTTATTAACAATACATTCGCGCAATTCCTTCGAAGGAATTTTGCATATTAGATATAAAAACACACACTTTCATTCGATACAATACAAACATTTTGTTAGTGCTGAATTCAATAATGAAATTTATATAAAGTATATTTTGTATTTTCAGAAGTGGATGCCGGTAAATCCAGAAAGAGACAGCTCAAACCAAGTTTTGTGTCTGATAAAACTAATATAACAGTACATGCTGGTGAAGAAGCTGTTTTACCATGTTCTATACACTATGTCGGCACACGAGAGGTAAGGCTATTGTTCATGATGATTTTAATGTCCGTAGCCATTTCGATAGTAATTCAAAATGTAGACTACAAATCGATCTTGCCAATGACGACGGCTCTTTAACATTATTGAGACTTTCCAGAGTTTCTTCTATAGATTTTTCAGAAGGTTTTTTTCGAAAATTATACAATTAATTTTATTCTCAAATCATCCTGATAAATTTTGATTTTGACTAATCATTAGAAATACTGGATCTCAAAAGGGTTCATTTTGACTTGCAAACTGCGATGTGATACCTCTTAAATTGAACCCTGGTTGATCTGCAAGGTTATAGCCGGGCGTGGTTCTGTTTTGACAACCACAACTTTGACTATGATGAATATGAATTGATTTCCAGATAGGTATCGTTATGTTCTTTTGGATGATTTTACTCTTGTTTCCCTGGCCAGTGATGTTGTGACTTGATTAGACAAATGCTTTCAGTTCGGGGATAAAATATGGAAAAATTTAAATGATATTCCAACATTTTATTCAATGATTTTATAATGTGTAGAATTCCAATTAATAATTTTAAAGAAAACACTGATCGCAGTATACTTAACATTCCATCTGTATTGATCACGACCAAGAACACGTTTATTATTCAGTTTTACAGTGGATTTTATGTCAGCAAGATACAGTAATAAGAGATGCAGACAATTTCTGTCACGTTTCAACTTTTAAGTAATTTGTATAAGAATTTTCTGCAATCAATACCAGGTTTCAGTTTTATGTTTATATACTGATTTGTTATCAATAGTTACCTATTGAAATAACTGTAGTATATCGATAATATTTTTAATATTTTAAGTAGAAGATAAACATGATTTAATATCATCAATATAACTCTTATTAATTCCATCAACTCTAATTAACTTTATCTTTATTTGATCCAGCTTTTGAAATGGTTGGAGAAACCTTTATATTTGAGCATTGTTTCGTAATAAAACGCAAGCTAATATTGCTGGCGATGGTAGGTCACCTTTGGATACAAGTTTCTATAACCTTTTTAACACCTTAAATTTTCAGCTAAGACCATACTAATACATTCTATGACCCAAACAGATAATTGATATAAGCATAATTAGCAGAGTAATTTTGCTTTAGCAAACCAGGTCCTTAAAGAAAATGTAGTACAATGAACTAGTGAAGCAGTGCTCTTCTACTAGACTTCGTCATTGTAAGCACCGATGCCAAACAATGTTCTTTACGATAGTATATTTCAGACAGTACTACCGTGGTAATATCTGTAAAATCAATACCAATATTATCCTAGTAGTTTTTATAATTGAAAGTTCACAGTATTTAACCCTTTCTGTTTTCAATATGCACAAAAATTCCAATAGCATTGAAACCTTTCAATTAACCCAATCTTCAAAGTTTATGCCTTTCAGAATGGTTTTAACAAAATATTTCTCTTTTCTATTATTTATTAAGAAAACAGTCTTATACCGTTAAATCGCTTTCATTCCAAATAAATTTCTTGGATGAGTAGAGAGTAGAAAGAGATCTGTTTGGACAGTAATAATGTAGCTTCAGTTGTTGATGAGATAGTGGCAAGAATAAAATAACATTGAATTTCTCAATCCGTCCTAGTTTATTTTATTTTCATGGAAACTAGTCTTTCTACAGTAATAGAAATGGAAACCAAGTCTGACATCAAAATAATCTAAAAATTAACTAACTCTGAAATTGATCTTCTATGAAATGAAATTACTGAGATTGCCAAATTTTTGAAGAGTTAGTCACGATCGGTTCGAATGCTAATTAAACATAGTTTTGAATTAATTCTTGATAAAACACACTCTCAACTTCCGTTGTGAAAAAGACGAAGTAAAGAATAAAATTGCGACTATGATTAAAAAGAAAATTTGGGCAAACAGTTATTGCATTTTATTGTTTTTACCGTAATATATTTCTTCGTTCATGGTTTTATTGTATTCTTGAGTCACTGTGTCGTCCTTAAACTATCTTATTTTGTAAAGAAAGAGTAATATTATTTAAAGTTCACAATAAGTAATCGGGTTCTTATATTCTGTATCATATAAAGCACAAATTAATCCAAGATTAACATTAGCTTATGATAAAGAATCTTTTAAGGTTTTAAAGCTACATGATCCTTAGATATCCTGTGTCCTTCGGTTAGAGTGCAGCTCATGAAAGTGAAAATAAATCACTGTTATTCCCACCACGAATTATTAGATGACTTGGTCAATGCTGAACCGTTCTGGACACCTCTGTCATTTCTAAATCTATATTACAGGTGTCGTGGAAGAGGAAAGGTGAAGATTTTTTTCTAACAATAGGATTATTGACGTGGGCTAGAGAAGATGAGATTAAAGTTGACCATAAACAACATGCAGGGGAATTGAGTGATTGGAATTTAGTTATTAATCCAGTAAAAATGGAGGATGCAGGAATTTATGAATGTTCAATTATTGCTAAAAGAAAACAAACACATAGAATTAAATTAAATGTATTAAGTAAGTAGAAATTATTGGTAATACATTCCTTCTAATAATAGGTTCCAAATTTCGAATCAAATTTGGTTACTCAAGCTAAATTCCTATTCAGATCATCAAATTTATATGAGATATAAAATTATTAGCTACACTCACGGAAAGTCAAAGTACAAGTCTAAGTATTAAGTTTGGGAAATTTAAGTTTTAAAGTATGAAGTGAATTCTACTATCAGGAAATCCGGAAAATGCTGACGTTTTGTTCAGCAGACCAGTAACATTCGCCTTTTACCACATATTTGAAAAATATGGACCCATTCACTGATGCTGCATATCCATTTTAAGTTTTAATGAAGGTGGCCCCTTTTAACACACTGTGTTTCATCAGCATATCCCTCTAGCGACACCCGAGAAAAACAACTTTTTACCGTGTTACTGTTACCAGGAAATAGTCAAATTCTAAGACTCAGAGAAATATTTCATACTATGTATTCATACGAGTTTTGTTTTATTTCAGAAGCCAGAAAGAAACAAGAAGGTGAGCAATGTAAACTTATGATATTTTAGACAAGATAATATAGGGTGAATAGGTTCGATTAGACCACAAACCAAACTTTTGATATCTCTTTCTAATAAACCTTTAAAGTTGCTCTTCGATTAAGAAAGATGGCAGTTGTATTGGTCTAATTTCACTATTCCACTACTTGCCGATTTAGTAACGAGTTTAATCTACAATGTTATACATGTATATCTTTTCTGTCGATCTAGAAGATAACGATAATGTACTTTCACTTTGATTAGAGACGTCTTGGCAGTAGTGCTCAGTATTGTAATGCATGTTATTTATCAAAAAAAGAAAGAAAGAAACAACCACTTTTGTACATTTGTTAGTGCTGGGTCTCGCCAATAATGCTACGATACGATACATATCGCATTATGGGGTAATGGTATATAATTTAATACTTGGCCTTCAAAGTTTCAATAAATATTATTTGATAACCGATAAAAATTCTTTTAAATCAATTTTATTTGATGAATGGTATCGTCAAGTATCGATACACGAACTCGCGATACGATACGCGTATCGTGGCATATTATATTACGATACACCGATATATCGTGCCTGCACTAAGCTTCGTACTGTTAGTTTGACTGGAATAATGAGGAAAGGTGGACGTTTTTTTATGGCCCACCGAGATTAAAACCATCATTTCAGCAATCTAACTGTGCTACTGTCTGTACTCTATGCTAAGTTAGGACCGAGATTATGTCCACTTTGTATATAAAATGCATTACAATCAGATTATACCTACTTTTCAGGTATGACGTTAACAGGTAACAGATTTATCAATTTGGGTGAAAAGGTTGTTTTATTGTGTAATGCTACAGGAGGACATTTAATACCAGAGGAAATAGACTGGTTTAAAGACGGTGATATTATTCATACGGAACTTGATAAAAGTGTCAGAATAAACAAAAAGGTGGATCTCAAAAGTAGATCTTTAATCAGTGAACTTATAGTGGAAAGGAGTAAAGTTACCGATTCTGGTACTTATATTTGTAGAAGTTCAAATGAGGACATCGATAGTTTGGACGTTACCGTCTTAGTGGGTAAGGCTTCATATCTTGGCATGACGTCATCTGGCACTGTTGAAGCGACTATTATCATTTTCATTCATGCTTTTGTCATTGTAAGCTAGCACATTTTATACCAACGATGCTTTTGTGCTTTCATTTTCCATCGCTTCTTCATATTTATATATCCGGCAGATGTAAGTCATACATATATGCTTGTTGTTTTGTAAGCTTGTTGTAGACTCGCTTTCTGTTGTATTCAAAGCTTTCATCATTGCTATATATAATACAGGGACAGTAACTCTATTTAGTAGTTCTTTTTTTTAGTCTTTACGCTTCTTTCTTCAACAACAACAGGCTTAACATATTATGCTATTGTAATGTGCTCTTTTGCCTAAAATTATAATAATAAAAGGGATTTTAACATAATATTGTAAGTACTTTAAATTAGTTAATTGAAAGGAAACATAATCTGAATCTTACGTAATTCAAGACCACAAATTTCATCATCATGTATACCATGTCTTTAAAATAATGTAATTCTAGTTTCTAATACTGATATTTTTCAATTTCAGCCGATTCATCAAATGTAAAACGGGGGACAGATCCACTGGGTGGTGCACAAACTGATCATCATTATTCTAGTGGATGTTTTAAACAATCTGAATCGTATGTGTATTTAACAACATTACTGATGTGTATATTAACTTATCACAATGTGATACTCTGGCCTGATGACGTGTGACAAAATGTGATTCATGTAATCTATATGTGCAATATTTGTTGTGAAAATCACTGCTAAGATATGTGATAAGTCAACCGGATTGAGAAATGGTGAATGTGATATGTGATGGGCTGCTAAGTGATAAAATGAAGAAGAAAATGAAGAGAAGAGAGTAGAAAACTTATTGTAAAATAGACGCACGAAAATATTCAAATTAGATCGCGGTATTTCAAACTTGAAAGATGTGACGCAATAAACGAACGTTTATCAAGATTTAAAATAACTCCAGAAGCCATTTTCTTCCCAAAGAATGAAATAAGATGAGTTACATAGACTGAAGATTACTGTTAGTTTCAGACTATAAAAACATAAACATGTTAATATCGGGTAAACTGTGTGCTTTTTGTATAATTTAGTATATTATGTGTATATTAAGATTTAGCATTTATTTCATATTATTTCGTCCAGTGACTAGTTGTGAAGCGAAGTAAAAAGCATGGACGTTATCCTTATAAATGAACAAAGCAACATCCACTGTTTGACTTCTCTTTTAACCAAGACTTAAAGAATCTAGTCAACATTATCCATAAAATGAAAACCTGCAAAAATGAGATCCGAATCTTCGTCTCATGCTTCATCAGTTTAAATGTTAATGAACTACATGACGTTCAAGGGCTATCTGCTTTGTGCTACTAGAAATGGAATGTAAAACGCACATAGGCAAATTTACAACTTTCTTGTGCAAAATACGAATCTCCTAATGTTTAGAAACAATTTACTTCAACTATTATAAGCAAATCTAAAAAGTTTTCTAAATGAGCCTTAAGGGTAAACGGGATGTTTTCTCATCTTACTAACCAATGCCAATGCATGTCTTGCACATTCTACCTGTACCAAATTAATCATTGTATTGATGCGAAGCTATTGCTTGGTAACATACGGTTACTTTGGTTGTTCTGGAAATCCCCGACATCGTTACGTTACGTGGTAGCCCGACGCATGGATACGATTAGTCCTTTCATTGTCCAAACAATTTCAGATAATACTATAGCCAACTACCATTGTAAGGGTAACGATCCTGCTTATTAACTCGTGTACATTTGCATTTATTTATTTATTTCTTCAGGAATCGTTTTGTTTATTATCGTAAAATATTGTTTTATTACCTATTGTAAATATATCACCAGATATTTAGTACTATCACGATCACATCACATCACGTTATCACAACATACTTACTTTTTTATCGTGATATCTCATTTCAAATTAAACAGAAACTTTATATGAAACTGAAACGAAAATGTTACTTTGGCTTGAAAATAATAGCACGTTTACCAAATAAATTTCACTTTATACCCAAATTGTTTGATCCATTGAGAGGCCAAAGGTGTTATCAGTTCTAGAATTGATGGAAAGGGCATTAAATACGTCCAAGGTTGTGCTGCAATGATTTCATACAGGAAAATTCTTGCTCTTCCAGGTGCTGAAATAATTATTTTGTGTGTCATACATAGACCGAGTAGATGCCGACGTGTGTGGTAGAAATTTAAATATATTCACATAGTCATAATTATGAATAGTTCATATCACATTTGCACAAAGTTAATCAAATGAAATATTTTCAATCATTCACTAGTCATGCATTTCTAATTAAATATTTGATCAAATTAGCACAATAAATGATTCACTAATATTCATCCAGATTTGTACATCCTTATAAAATATTGAACCCTAATTTATTGTTATTCATCAATAAATCATATAAATACATTCATTGCTTCATTTATCATGGTAGCCGAGAATTATCAGCGTTTTGGTGCCTCCTCTTTAACATATGATACTGGATAACTGTGAATTCATCTCGGTTTGCTCTGTCGTTTGAGCAGGTCGTTCAAGATGTATAAAGCGTCTATTTGTCCGAGTGAGACACTTTCCGACGTCCATCGTACAATAGGCTCTGCGCCTTGACAGCTGGAAGTCTAAGTTTATGTCGTCTCCGTAAAGTAAGCTCCGAAACCGTTGGAGTATCAACAAACATTATGTGAACCATGATAAGTATATACATGTATTAGCTTGTTGAAGCTTCTTCGTGTGCATTTTTGGCCACTGTAAAATGTAGAAATAATCTAAACGCGAAGGTCCTGATGGACAAATGAACACCAAGCATTGTTTCCCGAAAACACAGGGGTAAAATTACTATTATTGTACTACATGAATTTCTGATATTCTGGCGTACAAAATTATGAAATCATGAAGGTGTACTTTGGTCGACCTTGCAACTGTCATAATCTGGGATCAATTGGATTTTCAACTACTTCTTGAACCGTAGAGAATCTGGAAGAATCTGATATGACGCTTGATCTAGTCGACACCTACGACTGAATTTGCAATAACAGTCGTTATGTTTGCAGTGGCAGTCAAGCGGATGTTGATAAAATGTATTGGTCTACTTTCAGTTTGGCTAGCTCAAGATTTTCATGGTCATGATATTTTGAATTTTTGTCCTGAAACTAAGCATTTGCCAGGCTTTGATCGTGTTCCTTTCACACCTTTGGATATATTCCATATCTATCCATTGGTTGCTCATTCCCATAATCACGTCATTAGAGAATAATAACCTCCCTTGGCAGACTACAAGTCATCAATAGGAATCTCGCAACATTTGGTGTAAATTGATAGCGATTGCAAATAGCGGCCTATATTGAATTATCGGGAATTTTGCAGTTTCGCATCAGAGATTTCAGAGCATTCTAAAGCTTCCGACCATTTTTAATCATTTTTCAAAGTTTTCAGGTGGGATTTTTTCAGATAAGGACGAAAAAGAAGGGGAAATTAATTCATTGGTCTAGCCGTATGTCATTTCAAATAAATATGAATATTCTTATGATATTCAATTATCTAAATTATCTAAAAATGCTAAAAGAACATGGGCTTTCATGTGACAAACTGGAACGTTTTCAACGAGATTTCTTGATAAAGTTACAGAAGGTTGAATTTGGTGATTTAACATGGAAACGAGTGGCAATTCGTTGGTCCGGAAGTCATTTTCAATTTGAGTGTAACCTCCCCTTATAAAGATTTTTCTATTTACTTATTACAACATTATTTGCTGCTTCTTCACAATATAAACTGCTTGATCTAGTCGACCCGAGAAATGACAGACAAATTGCTTTTGCTATAAGTTACCCATACCCATGTTCATTTTTCATAGAATTGAACCTCAAGGCGACACTGAAATGAAATGACAAAGACATATATAATCCATATTCAAATTCAATGAGCTAATATAAGGTTAACTGTTGGAATTTAATTGTAGACTTTCGTGTTTATTTGTTTTAAGGTTATCTCCCTTTATACAGAGCTATTTATGTGACGCTTTGCTTTTTTATTCAATAAACCTATTGATTGTAAATTTGAATTCGACTCGTACCACAATGAACTGGAAATTATGGTCGATAACTGTTTGCTGTGATTTACATGAGAACCAGACGTGAAATTCTAATTCTGAAAAGTGAAAGCTAGCTCAAATTTAGTTGTATCATCTTAAAAACAATATTTTTTTTACATCATTTGTTGAATGGAGAAAAAAAATATAAATATAATTTCCCTCATGTCAAACTTGACAATGAACATGATGGATTAACTGTTGGTTTATCATTCAATTTATTCATAGAATGTCATTCTATTGTAATATTCTTCATCATTAATACATTCTGGATTTCATTCCACAAAAATCAATTACCGGTTTTTGTGTTACAACAAAATAGTCTGAATGTGAATGTTAGAATTAAGTAATGTGTCAATGACCACATCACAATCACATCACTTTACTAGTCATGTGAAATCATCAATTATGTTTGTTTGCAAAGCTGAAAAACAGACATTTACTATCAAATGGATTGTTCGCACAAAGCTGGTTAATATTGTTTTAAATGTTTATACGCCCACATGGAAATATGGGCGTATATTGCCGTCGCCCCTGTCCGTCGTCCGTCAACAATAGAGAATTAAGATCATGAGATCTTGGATTTTGGAGAATTTGACTATTTTTCGATGAACAGTTTTTTGAATTATTGCCCTTGACTTAGGAAAAACCCGTCAAAATTTATCATGAGCACAATACAGACTAGTGTTCACCTGATTTTAAATGAAATATAGTGTGATCATTTATATTGATGAGATCTTGGTCAAGTTCAAATTTGACGACTTTTCAATGAGAGGTTTTTGAGTTAGCCCTTAAATTTGATGTGATGATTTATGTTGATAAAGGAAATGAAATGAATAAGAGTTTTACGTCTTTTTTTATATTGATGAGATCTTGGTCAAGTGTGAATTTTCGACAATTTCTCTCTTAACAATTTTCAGGTTTTTGCCCTTGATATGTAGTTGGGTTATTGATATTGATTTAAAAAAAATTATGCAATTGCCTGCATAAATAACTGATTGTAAATATATATATATAGATTTCAAACCAATGAAATTTCTTCAATATGAGAAAATTCGTACTTTTGTCACCAAAGACTGTTTTATCATTTCTTACAGCTGCCAGTGCGCGTATGTTACCTTGCCTGGCAAGCTATTCCACTTGGAATGGTCCGTAAGCGATCGGCATCCGACGAGAATGAATCTTCATAGCCAGGGGAATGAATCGCAAAATCAGGAGCTATGCATGTGTCAAAAAAGTCGACAACCAGTCTTTGAACACGTTGAAAATCATTACCCAATTAATGTCGATCAAAATGAATCTGCAGATTCTGGAAACTTGAAACGTGTCGTGTCACGAAGAACGTTGCAGCAAAATTGTGATATAATGTTTATAGTGTTTAAAAGGATCAATTCTCATATGCATTGATACGTGAACGATAAATATTGCATTATGCATTGTGTATTGTTTATTTGCCTGTCGACTCCCTCGATAGTATCGATATTAACCCCTCGCATAATTAATGAAATAATTTCCTTTTTTAATCCTGATAAAATAATATCGATTAACTCATCGTTACGTAGACGTCAAATTATAAAACCATTCAGATCTCTATCCAATTCACAATTCAATTTTTATAATGGTATTGTACATTTTGAATGTGTATTGTTGACAATGGTTCGATACAGAAGATTGTTAATCGGATAAGCATCACTTACTAAAGGATATTTACAACATCTATTACGGTTTCCATCTCAACGCCTTTTATTATTTAAATTAATGGGTTCACAAGATCCAAGAAATACTATTAGAAAAACATTTTAAGAAACATAAAAAGTAATGTCCATTAAATTTATTTGTGATGTCAACTGAAATCGTGTAAATTTTGTTTTATGACTTTCAGACCGAGATAGATGGAAATGTGTTCTTTTGAAATTAAATTATGAAAACAGCACATAGGTCGACATCCATCAACGAAAAGCAGGGTAATAGCAATACCATTTAAGTTCAAAGTTGCATTACACTGGACCTTCCTCTAACAAGCACATCAGTGATGTCAGGTGGCCCAAAAGCGTCCATTTGTTGTTTATTCGTCAAGTATTATCTTAACAACATAGATTATGGTCCAATTAAGCATTATGATTTATCTTACAAATTCGAAATTACAAATTGAAATTGCGACTTAAATGATTTGCTAACTTAAGGTCGGACCTGGTGGGAACACGCTAGCGAGGGGTCACAATTCAATACGCGTGAAGCATAAAATGCAAGCTGGATAACATCCAACTAGAGTTCGGAAACTTTAAATTAAATGTAAACTGCATGTTTGTAAAAAAGATAAAACCCAAAGGGTGTATATATTAACATGCATTGGTATGTGCGTGGGTGATAAGATGACTGAATCTGTTGATCTCGGCAAATTCCTGAACGCTGTTGACATGATACTGCGCAATTCTTCCTTTAAAATTACATTGAAAAACAAATGGCATTAAGTCAACTTAAGATCGATTCCTAATCCATTAGCGTTAAATTTGATACTTTACTAGCTAGTCACATTCGTCAATAAATCACAAAATATTAGAAAAATATAGAGCAATTTGTTTCAATAAGATAAATCCACATTCTATTTGTTATACCACGATACAGAGAATATGTGGCGTCAGTGATGGTATTGGGATTTTATTGCTGTGAAAGCATGATCGTGTTTTACTTCCTAACCACCTTGTTTAAAGATCAAATATTTGATTTCTAGTTTCATTATCTAAATATTTAAACTAACTTCTTTCAAAGTTATTTTGAGTTTGTGGATGTGATAAGAAATAATCTTCTTTCTTTCCTTGTAAAAAAAAGTTGATGTTAAAATGACGATTATAAGCTTGGTCACGTATTATGCGTTAATGCATCAAGTGGTACCCAAGGATTCGGCTGTTTGTTTGCAGTGGATACTAATGTTTCCACAGTCTAATTAACTTATCCTTGTCTATCAGGCAAACAGCTTATATGAACACAGACAATATTTGGCGTGTAGCCTATACGTGTAACGAATACGCTATGCAAATATGAATTATCGCCAAAGTTACACCAATGAATCTAGTGTCATGTAAACCACTAATTTTTACCCCTGCTTATTGGATGACCAACATAATCTAGAAGCAATCGCGACTCTCGAGGGTCTAGAAATACACAACTCATGGGATGAAAAGTCCCACAACTAATTTTACACCAGTAGTAATGGAAAGCTTTGTTTAATTGTATGTCTACACGTAACTTGTGTTAAGAATTATTGTGCTGTCCAGTAAGATTTGTTAACCAGTACAGTAGGTATCCAGAAAGGATGAATTAGTCTAGACAGAATAGCTACTCATTAGGAAAATTTCGGAAATGATAATGAGTCAAGTTGCTAGATACAAAGTAGTTCTTTCATCAAACAGGTTTTTAAAACTTTCACATGATCCGGGGTGAAAAGGTATTAAAGTTTATCAGAGAATTGGTTATTGCTATGAATCAAACCTGGAATAATACGGCACGAAACCTACGATTACTGCATCAAATAGCGTTCTTGAAATAGTGAATAAATATAATCCAGCATTGAAAATGTCGTATGTCAGCACACCGGCTATGGAGGAGTCCACCACTATACACTTTTACTCTCGCTTATGCCATACTTTGGACGAGATTTTAATAAACGCTATTGTCTTGCTTGTACTCATTTTCATTAGGATCGGAACAGTTTGGTTATCGGGTGTGTAGCTACCCAACCATACAATACCGCTTCAATATTTGATATCAACTAAAAGTTACGTTTTCACCTGGTTGATGAGGTTTTAACCTAATGTTAGAAAATGGTTGTTTGGTTTCCGTAGAGTTGTCAATTTTAACAAAGCGTTTGATGGCCATAATTCTTGTCTAACAGCTTGGCAAATCCTTCATGTATCGAGTTATGCGGAATTATAACTGTAATTGTTACACACAGATCATATTTAATCCCTGTAGGTTATATGATATTGTACATGTTAAATACAGGATTAAGGCTAGGGTAATTCAATCTGCTTGTCTGTAAATATTGACTTACCATCAATAATATAACTAATTTTCTGTCATGTTTGGATTCTAAATATTAACAAATAACTGCACAAAACATATTGAAATTAATGATGTTCTATAATAGTCCGGAAGAGGCTACCTTTGTAAGGTTAATCTTCGTTGTTTTATATTGTGTCTGCTGGCTAGGCAGTCCAAGGACAAAATTCGAAGTATATACACAGGCAGGTGTCGCTAGCGAGGCAATACATGCCCACCCTTCCTTTGGAACACCTTATGCCACTCTGCAACTGGGTTTGTCAACTCGGTGCCCCTTTCGGAGAGTGGCTAATATTGGTTATTAAACCTTTGTATAAATAAGAGTAACATGTGAAGCGTCGTCTGTTATCATGTACAAATATATTAAGCTTGTAACTAACTCATGATATTGAAATGGGCAATTAATTTTATGAGATATTATACATACATAGTTTAGGTACTACCAGTTATTTCAACTTAATTGCTATATTTTTAGATGAAACAGATATGAGTCTAATAAAATTCACTCAATTGCTTGTTTTAATGTGATTCTTTACTTATACTAAATAAAAAAAGGATAACTTATTTTTCGCCATTTTCTAGACCTAGACAGGCTAAAAGCGACGATTAATTTCAAGAAATATACCTCATCCTTAGCTAACGTTTCATGTTATATGGAACCAAAGTTCCACATGTGCAGCTTGTTTCAATTCTTTTTTAAACGTTTTTCTTACTAGTTGCAAGGGTTAATTTTTTAATGTTACAGTTTGGGGCAATCCTAAATAAAACGGAATGTACGTTTGAGATGGTTGGTGCCGGATGGAAAAACGTAACGATCCGGAATTGTTTCACCCTTCTGATCAAAGTTGATATTCCACATTCCGCATAGTCTTATAACGCGGACGACGGTATTGTTTTTGAAAAAGACAGAACATAACAAAACTGAGAGGTGACGTGTAGGGTTCTGTATTGGGGGGTAGTGCAAGAATACATAAATCTTATAATTTGTGACGGTTAACGACGACAATCCTGATCGCGATTTACCTACGGTTTAAAATGTGATTTTAAAGGTCGACGGGTACATGGTGTAAGTGTAGCATATAACATAATTTTCAAATTAAAGGACACAATCATTGGGACACACTTTTTGTACCGGTACATGTGTACGATAACGAAATGCTTGCGTGTTTTAGTTTTAAAACATAGCGACTAGTATATAACATGATATGGGTAGTTACCTCAACACGAACTTGGCACCACATCAATCAGCTTCGATTCAATTATTATTATGAAAGGTAACAGTACATGGATGTTATTCAAGGGTTATACCTGCACTGGAATAGTTAATCTTGATTGGTAGTAATGAAAAGTTATTAACTAATTATTACTTCACTGTTGGGAGTAGTCTTTGATGTTACATCTGTATATAACACTACACTATCAACTGCATATTGCAAATTAAAATCGTTCAGCTGCTTTACAGCAAAGTAAAATAATGCACTCGACATGATGGAACCTCAATGATTATAGCCATCCATTAATACATAATGCATACTGTGTAAAAGTCACATAGACTTAACGTTTTCATATTTCCGTTATGCCTGATCAGTTTTACGAAAGCATTCACTACCTTTCTTCTTGGGAGCCGCGGTGGCTCAGTGAGTTAGACGCTTGCTCGCTAACCTGAAGGTCCAGGGTTCAATCCCGGCATAGGTCGAGATAATACCTTCGGATTTTTCAACCCGGTTTCCCCCTGTCAGTGATGCAGGTAAGAGGGGCTGACATGAAAAAAGCGTCTAGTCGTTCGGATGGGACAGTAAACCGAGGCCCCGTGTGCTACAGGCTGTGCACGTTAAAGATCCCTCGACAGTTGGAAATCATGGCACCCTGCATGGCGTTGTCCGTCTTCATTAGCCCACAAGGTGCAGAAGAGTAGGACGTAAAACTCCATTCATTTCATTTCATTTTCACTACCTTTCTCATACATACGCGCACACTACAAAATGCCAATTCCCAGTTATGCTACACTAGGTTAGGGGATTACCAGATCGTTTCCCCCCATCTACTCACTGCTCACTCCTCATGATCTTTCTAACAAAAACGATACCCGAGAAAACCACAAAGACGACGGAGATGCTGCTACGACAATAACGACCCTGAAATAACCAGAATGTATGAAGCGAAGGTTTTCTTGTCTGTTCGATCATTCCAATCAGTGAAAAGAACTTGATACACGGCCCATTACAAATGTTTGAAGCTTTTATTATTGGGTCATCATACACATAGGTATATATGGAAGGCTAGTTTAACTTTGTCATTGATCTGATTTTAAGTCGTAAGTTTCATATATTTTGAAAAATATGTTAACATTCATCCAAATACAAACATCGTAGGACGTGGAAAATATGAACCTTCACATTGTTTTCAGGTAAAGGTCTTCGGTAGAAACAGTTCTGGGTAACTACTTGAAAGAAGATATTTTATCATTTAAGATAAATACACATTTCTGATTCTTAAGCACTTGTATATTTATATACAAATTGGCATATTTATATCATCACCATTATGAGATAGCCTATCTTTCTCTTATATCATAGAATGGTTATTTCTATATACATTTCACGCCGTACACCTTCTGTCTTTATTTACTTTATAAAATATGAATCGAACCTTAAATCTCTTTGAAATTTTGCCTATGTGTTGATATGAGGTTTTATTTACTTCAAATATAGACAACTTTGATCTGAACCGAAAAAAATATAATCAACATATTAAGTCTAACATGCGAGTAGAAAATCGACGTACGAAAATGATCAAAAGAATAAATAATTTTGTGAAACAGTGAAGTCTCGTCGCTTAGATGAGAAATTACCAAATGATGAAGACTCTGTAGGTTAAAGGGCTCTGAAAAATGCACATTGCATGGTGGTAAATGAGCTTATTGGAATCGGACATGTAAGACTTTCCCGAGGAAGTACCCTAAAGGCTACGTATATGAGTAGTGAAGTTGTTATCTCGTGTCCGTGACATACCACTTGGCTTTTGATATACGTTAATGCCTACACGTATATGCTAAATCCAATTTTGATTGTTATATTATATAAGAAATGGGCGTATGCACTTTAAAATAACTGCAAAATAAATTGACACGAACAGGACTCACTTTCGTGACATTAGTGCAGTAATATTCCTATTCACAAGAGAGGAGATAGTAACGATATCTATTCTTATCTTGACAAAAACTCTGGAGGCGCTTAAACTGAAAATACCATGCTAAATTACATTTGCCAAAGTTAACAGTTCATGAAGCGAGTATTTCGAGATGTGAAATAAAAAATGCTATTTAGTGTCTGTAAAAATTTATATCGTTTGCAGCATGACAGGTAGCGTTGGCAGCCTGAAAGTAAATGTAGACAGTTCAACAATACAACAAACCTAACAACTAAAAATAGGAAATCTGGAAGTGCTTTATAATCACTAGTCCATAGTAACAGTTTTGTAACATTTTATGCATCAAATATGATATAAGTTTTTAATTCAATATGATTGAGCTTCTATTGATATTTATTTCCACTGATTTGATACCGTAGTTTATCAATTAAAAATGACATTTCTGAAATGTTTTCAGAACAGTTTTTTGCTCCATTGATGTTTAATCAAAGTTCCTAGATTTCAATAATCTGAAAAGATTTCTTTAAATGTCGTTTTAAAATTCAATGAATTAGGGTTGAATGATGGAAAATAACATCAGATGACGAAATCGATCTTCATTTCCGCGTCAATCTCAACTGTCATTCTATCTGTACTTGATTTAATTGATTAAACAATTCATGTTGAAATTAGAACACTAATGAAGCAAGTTGGCTTGGGATTTTCCAATCATAGAAAGTCATATGATGTGAGTCATGAGATGAGATCGAAAGGTTTCGAATTGTGATATGGATGAGATGAAACTTTATCCAATGGAGCGGTCGATTAGTTTCTTTCACTTAAAGCATTAGGTGGTAAAATCATAGTTCTCGATGTAAAAGTATTCTGAAATCTTACATTATTACTCTTAATAAACAAATACGACCTCTAGTGAATGTTAGATAATATTACTGAAAGCTAGGTCTGCCAATAGTGTGGATATCGAATAAGGGTTACAGATAAGTGTAAAATATTTCCCCGTAACTGTCAGAATTTGAAGAGGCAAAAGAAAAAGCCAATAAAAATTCACACTTAGCAGGTGTAAATATCCATTGGAACTATTTCCAGCACGTGCCAATTGAACTTGTAAACACCCTCACCTGGGGTATGTGAAAAGACAACCATAATGGAATGCTGCAGTGTTCTTGATGCATTAAAAGAACTGAATTGAAAAGGTATTTCTCAGATATACGTCTGACACGTGTCTTTAATGAATTCTTTTAGCGATTAACATAGCACATCTTTATAGCATTGAAGAAAGAATTTTATTGTTATCGGGTGGTACTATATACTAAGATTATACTATCAAACATTAGCCTTATATTTTACTTTCACTTTAGGGAATTCTAGAACATTATGGGTTAGGTAGAGCTGTACATATACTTATATTAAGACCACCTACCAAGATTTAAACGTTTTCAGTCTCTCTACACCATACAGCAATGTGTTTTAATGTGATATACACTTTTCTTTTTTTAACTAATTTCAATGTAAATCGTGTTTTGCTTGGAACGCAATTTACATACAAAAACTTCTGAAATATTGGTCCAACCAAACAAAGGGAAGATTTACATGCCACCTGCCAACAGTAAAGAAATTTTAATTATTTTGATCACGCAATGGTAAACACTTCCCCTGTCTGTTTTCAACTGTAATACCTTGGGAATACAAACGTCCTCATTAATTTCTTTTACAATGAAAATTTTAAAAAGTTTTTCTGAAGCAAAATTTTTGAAGAATAATAAAATAATTAGAACACGTGCTTCCAGATTTCGTTTTCAAAATGATGGCTCGAAGATTTCTTTGATCTAATTCTGCTGACTGATTAGCTGAACTAATAGCTTTGATTATATATTAATTATTTAGGTGTTTGAAGCTATCATAACATGAATATCAAAATCCAACAAAATAATAAAAATCTAAATTGATGGACATTCTCCAGAAGAAATTTAAGATTTCTATCGGTTTCGACTCAATGGTCTTGCAAGGCGTGATGATGCCCTTAAGGTCATTTAGGTAAGAATTCCATTCTAGTACTAAAAATGCAATAGGCTTCTTAGGCTTTTGAATCCAGACACTCTATAATGCTAATTTTTGCGAGGAGGTGGCATTAGCCTGCAATATTTTGTATCCGGTGATTTTCAGTGCATACAGCCCACAACACAAGGGGGCCTCAGTTTATTGTCAAAGTCGCTATTTCAAGCTTAACCCATATGATCCGCATTATTGGAAACCTGGTTGTAAAATTGTCACTTCTTCCTTCCAGAAGCTCGCTCAATGTTTGCAAACATTATTTGCTGAAAATCAAATGCATTATATATTATATCTTATTATTATTACTGAAAGGCAGAAGAAACGTCATGTAGATGTATCATTATGCATATCATTATTTTAAAATTCTTGTAAAGACACACCAGATAAAGTCAAGTCTTAAAAGCAATGAAAAGAAGCACTAGAACGTATAATGAGTTTATTGACCACAGAACATGTTATCACTGTCTGTTAGGTTTCATCTGTATTTTTATTTGAGGTTTTTTTTTGTCTTAAGTACTTAATATGTTATTCAAGACTACTATACGATTCGATTGAAGGACACTAACCGATTCAGTTTATCGATAAAAGAATTTCTAAAAAGATAAGGCGCCAGTCTTGTGTTCAATCTAAAAGAATTCTGTCTGAACTCATCTCATACAACATGTTTTAGTATATTTTCCAGATGACAACTTGCCAGTCAATCGATATCAATCTAAGATATTGTAGGTAGTTATTACCAATTGATCATGTCTAATGAGACGACTAAAGTATTTGTCTAAAGTGTTAAGTGCTATTTAAAAGATCAAGACCTATGGTAGCCAGGTTTAAGTGATTTTCTTCTTCAATGTAATGGAATTCTTCTTTTCTATCACCACCTTGTTTTTATACATAACAAAGTGACCTATTTCTTTTATCTGTTGTAATTCTTTCTGGTAAGTAGTCACTGTCATTTACTATCTTTGAACGAGGTGAATGAAATAAAGTGGAATTTAACGTCCTACTCCAGATTGGGATAATTCAGCCACATGAAGTGTGCAATAAGGGCCACTTTGCCACGACATCAACATTGTTCAACACTAACTGTCGAGAGATTGTAACTGTTGCTCCATCCATTGCTTTATTCGAACGAAGAGATGTTTACAAGGTCGACAAATTCCATGGTCATCTTGACCTATATGTCGCTTCAAAAAAACTACCCCACAACTACCACACAAAAACTTAGCCTATATACTACCCACGAGACGACCCAGAGAGTAAAGACATGCAATTTGCGTGTACATGCAACTTGAAATAGCGACAAAAAGTCTTGTGCATTTCTTCCATACATTTGTTACATTGTACCCTCATTGCAATGGAGATTTACCAGTTTCTAAAGTGCCTTGGTCAAACATATATTACATAGGCCCTACTGTCGTGACAATGTTTGCCTTTTACCATCATGTCTGTTTTGTCATTCCAACCTTAAACATTCAACACATAAATCATAGAATACTTTTTATAATAATAGAAAGCTTTCACATTTTATGAATCACCTACAAATTGATATGGTGTAATTAGCGTTTCTACGATACATAAACTGCAGCAGGGAAATGGATTTTACTATCAATTACAATATAGACACGAATAAATAATTTACAGCGTGTAGGTATACTGACAACTGGATTATAAATGTATAAAAGTCTTGCTGAAACGTGGCTATAAATCTCATAAACCACATTTCTATCACTGATTGGTATCCATAACACACGGAACCGTGGTTTATCTGTAATATTTAATTAATTCACTGCAGGAGCAGTCATCATTAATATTATAGCCAAATTAATGACCATAAAATATCACTAAAACATAATGAATTCAACTCTATGATGGACAAAACACACGTTTAATTATTTATTTTATGAAGGTGATTTTTAGTGCTTAATCTTTTATAAAAGATGTCGTTTTCGACCTACTAAAAGGATATACCATTATATTTCACACACTTCCGAAATCCAACTTGGTTTGTTTATATACAAATTCCCACAATATTCAAAAACTATGTTGTTCTATAAATATTGACTCAGATGCCACTTATTGTAAATGGATTAAAAGATTTGCACATTATATGTTCAACAGAATGAAATAGAGTTGAACGCCCTATTTTGATCATGTAAAGGACCTATACCAAAAGCAGGAAGTTTAAAAAAACTTTATTGGCGAGGATCTAACTCACCGCGGCCCCGTTTGCTATTCGCAGCATATTGAACAGATTACTGCCAACAATTAGAAGCTGGCATAAGATATAATTCACAAAATTAATTACTTATCATGTAATCGCACAGAATGTACCTGATTTCATCAAATGATTTTCGATTCTTACGGGGGAAATGTTCTGGTCTTTGTGTCTCTCGCAATAAGTGTTTCTTATTCCCAATTCAGATAATGTATACTCTAATCTATTTATTTTCCTCGGTGTAATGTCAAAAGCTACATTTAAAATTGATGCAAGTGTAGATTAAGATATGGATTTTTCAAAATATGCCAATCTTGTCATACATTAGTTTTACGTGAAATTGAGATAAATGAATTTGAATAATTCCATCAAGTTTTTGTGTCTGGTTGTCGATTCAATTTTGCAAAACATTTATGAAAAAGCATGAAATGGAATAAAGATAGGTATCAATGATATCATGAAGAATGTGGTCAAGACATCCAAGATAATTGATTTATTCGAGTACATTATAGAGATCACCCATTGTCTATCGATCCGTACTAATTGCTTACACGGTAGGACAAATAGCACCTGCCGCTAAGCACATTATTGACAGTGACGTACCTATTACCAGTAAGTGTCAGAATTGAGGATTCTTATCTTATGTCTAAGAGTCAATTTCGTTGATTTCCGTTCATGAATTATTGACACCTTCAAATTCCAATGTAATTATTACAAATCCGTCAAATAAGATTATAATAACATTTGTTACTATTCTGATGATACCACCAACATGTTTCTGTTAATATTATGGTCTAATTTGTTGTATGCAAGAAAACGTGCAATTTAGGAAAGAGTAAACATGTTAATACATATCACTTTGCCAGAACCTTGACGAGATCCAACACTTAAGCGATAAATCACAACTTTAATCTTGTAAGAAAACGGTCGCTTATGTCAAGGTATTATTAGCATTGCATTTATTAAAAGCAAGCAACTAACTAAAACAATTAAGGGCTCCCATTCTTCACATGAACCGCGTTTCCACTGAGAATTGTAAAGCTTTATTGTCAAAAGCCTTGTGTTTACACTGGTTCCCGAACAATTTTAGCCTCGATCACAAAGTCGCACATTATTGAAAACTCGTGATGTACAAGAGTACCATTTAGACCATTAAGAAATGAAATAGACCGGAAAGACCAGTACCCTATTGCCGAACGAAATAAAGCTGCCTTTTTGCGTTTGCACTGTGTTAAGTGAAAGCCAGCATTAAGCCAGCTTTCATTTGGCCCCCGATAAATTGCAGAACACAAAAGTAGAGGCCTTAGGTTCCAGAACCGTAACGGTTCGACAATTTGCCCGGTGAAAACACACGAAAGCTAGCTTGAAGCCGGCCATTTCCCTCAATGGAAAAACAGGTAAAAGAAAAAAATAATCAAAGCTACGTAAAAAAAAACTTTCGTATGTTCATGTTCAGTGAATAAAAACAATGCAGTGAAATTAAAAAAAAGCAATATTTTTCTATGTTTGTTCTTGATTGATTTATTGATAAGTTAAAAAATAATCTTTGATGCTCACAGTCGAATTGAAGACATATTTTATCATGTACTGTGTGACTTTGATGTTAACTAGTGCATTATTTCATATCATACAATTAGTGACGGATGTTAAATTAACTATATAATTCTTGTATTAAATAAAATATTTGAATTGTTAAAGGGATAAAAAAGACTTAAAAATTTACATTCAAGCTAATTAATCCCAATTTCAGCTATACATGTATGTATCACTTAAAGATGGTTTCCCTTATTTTCATTTATGAAAATGCTAATTCTTATATTAATAGAAAGTAGATGAGTTCTAATGACTTGGAAAAATACCAGTTTGTCTCATAATTAATTCATAATTAGCTAATTAATTTGAGAATTACCAGCAGAATTCCAATGAGTGGCCGATCAAGAAAGGTCATAAAGTCTTTTTATTTTGTTTATCCAGACTGTACATACATTGGCATTTATAATTGGTTAAAACTCTTGATATGCAAAAAGAACATAATGATATGATTAAGAATACATGATAATTCATTAGAAACACCAATTAATCAAATAGTTTGCTTAACTTGAGAGTAAAAAATGAGAAAACCCATCTTTAAAGTGCACCAATGCACTTATGTGAAGATAAGTATGAAAACTATCCGGAAACGATTTTGAAACGAATTGTGAATTATGAATTGCTACAGTTGATATTGAGCTCTATTACCTTGAAAAGTCAATATCTATTTCTATTTCCTATTCGAAAAATGCACAAGAAGAAAATTGACATTTAATGAAATATGTCTAATTCTAAGGGAATCTCTTATCAAACGATCTTTTCAAAATGTAGCAAATAAACGTTAACATACTCAATCAGAGTCAAATTTCATGTACTTTCTATGATATCCCTTATTCTGTTGTATACATGCATCCGTATCTCTTTTCACCTCAAATTCTTGTAAAATTTTACATAACGAGTGTTGGCTGTTGTTTATTAGCTGTAATCAATGAAATGTGTGCTATCAGGTACATTATCGTTGTTTTGACTAGCCGTGACTAATACGAAAAGTGAAAAACATAGTCAATGTATTATATAACATAGGAATATTTTCACTTATCGAGTTTCAGGTGAAGTGGAATAATGGTATCGTAATAGGTACTAGTTTATCGACAATGTTCCACCTTTTATGTACTCATTATCTGATTTGATATTGAATATGTGTCGGCTATGTTTATTCCTTAAGGTATATTTCCGTCATTTTTGCTATATGTATTACAATTTACATTTATAAGGAGTGGTTGAGTGTGGTTATTGAAAATAAAGCTTGAACAGGTTCGACGAAACCTTTATTTCTGTATACTTATAATATCTGATACTTGATGGTGATGCCTGGACATAAAATTAAATTGGCCATTTCGTTACATATTCTTTGCTATATGATAAAGTGGTAAGAGTGTGTGTACTGTGGTTATTGAAAATAAACCTTGAACAGGTTTTATGGAACCCATCGTTGTATTATAATTAGTTGTTTAGATTGAGATTTTGATCATCAACAAGACATACAGATTTGATCCTTATCGTATATGACAGGTGATTGGGTTGCGAGGCTTAGAACCAAAAGTTTAGGCGATAGGCAACATTTAGAGAAGAGACTACTTGACCCATTTAACTTGCTTACACAAATTCGATAGTCAACCAGGAAGCTAGTATAGAATTTATTGAATCATATGGATTAAGTGTTTATAGATTAGGAAAGTTTTATTGTTATTAATTCCAATATGTAGATTAATATTTCTACTTTATTACATTGGACTTCTATTACATTATAGTAATTAGTATTTCTAGACTTCTATACTAACATAGTTATTGGTTCAAACAATTTAGTAACTAAAGTAAGGAATTGGTTGTTAATTATGAACTATGTTAGATAAGTTTAGGTTAATCATCTTATTTCATCTTCTAATGAAGTCTACATCTTGATATTGATTAACATTTTCTGTGATTGTGCATGAGATAATATTGACAATAATTAGGAGGATCAATGTCGACCTGAAACATTGTTACTCACATGACATTGGGCTGGTGGTCTAATCTCACCCCTCCCTCATTGAAATTGGCTAAAATTGAACAAAAATCTTTTCTCTGGAAATTGAGGGAGAATACTCTTAAATGTGTTATTTGGTTACTATGATGAAACAAGACATGCTCCATTTTCCACAAGCCTGGTGCCATTTAACGACTTGGTCTGATTCCTGAGTGATTGTTTTTTTATGCAGTCATTTCATTGTTTGTGGTGACTCGTTTGTTTTCGTGGAATCATACTGTTTAGATACAGTATACCATTTGAAATTAAAAGCTCATACGCCCTGCAACTAAAAGGCCTTTCCTTTGAGGCATTCAATATGTTTTAATATACAACAAACACAGTTTCTGCTTTTAATTGTGGACGTAACGGAGGAGAATGTAATAGTGACTGATTTCTATATAACATTATAAAGACCAGTGTGTTTACATGGTCAACATAAAATCACTTAGAAGCGTTCTTGTCAAAGGTTGAACCAGTTTGATGTTAGTTGATTAAGTTTTCATTGAAGACATCAAAAGATATGATATTTATTATAGGACGTGAATAAAGGATAATTATACCACAAATATATGGTTATTGACTTCATGGATTGTTAATTCAATACCTGAAAGAACAAGATTTTAACCCATTCACTACCATATTGATTCTATTTTTTTTTATTATCACATAATTTTTCCACAGAATTTGCTTCCAGTTAATTTCTAACGTTTGGCATATTCCATCAGCATCATTAGCACTCGATATTACATCATATTCCACTCGTCACTCTTGATACGATTTAGCATGCTCCAAGAGCATGAACGAGTCTCAAGTACTGTGGGGTCGGAGTGAAGCCTGGACTCTGAAAGGGGCTTCTTTATTTATGATGAATTCAATATTTTGATATAATGATTATGATTCAAATCATTTATGATTGCCCAACAGTCGAAATTAAATAGAAATGTGTAAAGTAAAGTCTAGCTATGATCGTAATTGAATAGCACAGCAATTTCGTAAGTAACAAAAGGTTAGGTGAACATAATAGACGGATGACAGAAAATGGACATGCGCTTGTCTGAGACTCACACGAAGGATAAATTTTACAAAGGAAATTACAAAATTGATATAATCGAGTAAGAAATTTCTGGACCATTCCAAATATTCCAGAAAAGAATGTTATGGAGTAATGCGAATCAACCAATCGAGTAACTTGTACCAAATAACTCTTGGTGTTTATTATTTGTAAGCTGTGTACGCCTACGTTCTGAGAATATATATACTGTACACCGATAACTTCTAGCTGTTCTCATCAGTACACATGTAAAATGTTTTCTTGCTAAACACAATTACTAGAAAATGTCAAGATTTCTTTTTCTTACTTTCATGTAAAGAAACAAAGACGGCAAGGTTTCCCCAGTGATCTGAATAATGAATATCAGTGGTATCATTCATGTCAATTATTTCTTTCTCTGCACTCAGATTCTTCTGATATTTTAGTTTTTTTTACGAAAAAAAGTTTATCCGTCTATCAGTAAAAGCGACATCACTCATGGTTGAGAGCCCATGACATTACTAGGCACCTGTTAGGACCCTGGTTCCCAATCTGTAGTTTTCACCCCCTGTGGGACTTGGGTGTTGGGTGTGGCCAACTGGTGAAGGAGAAAAATTTATTTTGAGTTAATCACCTGCTGCAAATGTGGATGGTGTGAACGGTCCACGTGATTGCTCCAGAGGTGTGACGGCTGACCACTGTGTTAGGACAACGTCATGTAATCAGGGAAATTGTCAGGATAGAAACATAAGCCTGTTTTTTCATAACGTCATAAGAGTTCATTGTATACCTGTAGCACATTAGATTTCGGTTTTATAATTCCATTAGAACGACTAGGCATTAAATCTGAAACGAAGAGTAATTTATTAATCATACTAAGTTATACTCGTTATATGCGTCTTGTGCATGGTTTGTTCACTTTTAACCCTTTAAAAAAAGATTGATAGTATTTTAAATTTGCGAGCGAGAATCTTTTGTACTTCGTGACCAGATTGGAAGGTGGTTGTTTGAATGTTTATTTTCTCCCAAGTTTACTCACAGACAATCTGTTTATAGAGGTTAAGACAGGCTTTAACTTATTAATTCTACTTGAAGAGTTTCTTGATAATTAGATATTTATTAACTTCTATTATTAGACCAATAGAAAGAAGATACACGATGATTTTCACTTTAATTAAAACTAAGAAAATACACTTATTGTCATTTGAACTCACGAAGGAAAAATTATGATTAATAGATGACTTACGAAGTAATCAATTGCTTTGGCTGAAGGCTTTGAGTACGTGGACCTGTCCTTCCCAAGATACCAACCACAGCTGAGTAAACATACTTACAATCAATGTTAAACCCTCGTATTTAATTCCCTTACTAATCAAAACCATTCCTGCTTATTACCCCAATCCACCCAAATCTTTAATTAATTCCTGGAGATAGCATTCTGAGGAATGATGAAAATGGTGATGAATGTTGTATATTGTAGGATGTATAGTCCGGACAGTCTTAAGATTAAGAAGTATTTGAGAAGAAGATAAGCATTCATAAGATCTAGGTAGAGTAATCTTCAATAAATTATGTTCTGTAGAAATATCCATTTATATTAGACGACAATCATAGTTCCAGTTCACAACCAATATGACACACTGACCACATTCAGATTTCAACATTCCAATTTCCGTGTATCGAGCTTCGAAATCGAAGTAATTAGTGACAACTTCCAGTACCGAATTGTGTAAAAAATAACAATTCGATATTACAACTAAAGCCAACCGAAACTCCTTAAAATTTTGATGTGTCTACATTGTGTGATATTCAATTTTCCTATGATTTCCAAAAACCATGCCTAGATTCATATGATATATAATAAGTAACACATTGGAAGTCCGTTTATAGCAGGTATTGTGAAGATCGTCGAAATGTGCGATTTTATAACATTCTGTAGGGAATTGGAACTGAATATCCAGCACAGAAAGTTCCTGACTTAGACAATATAAATAAATAAATGTATGTATTTGAATTATTTATCTCGGGATTCAATTATCACCTGCCTAGACTCCTTTTATTGCGCTTAATTAATCTTTAATTTATTTTTAACACGCGATGCTAGTTTGGCTACGTCTACAAATAAATATATGACGTAAAATATGGCAGAATATTTTTGTCTTCACATGTAGGTGGACAATACAAATGCTTCATTTCAAAATCATACTTACAAAGATACCGATGTGCGATCTTTTCTACCAGCTAATTATTTGGCAAACTTTTTGGCATTGATTTTTTCCCGAGCATCCAATTTACAGCTGGGTCGATTGGAAAGACGACTAATTCAAGGTCACGAGACTTTCACACTTTCGACTGAGATAAGAACCCACGACCACCAATTTGCTCGACGTTACCAAGAAAATTACTTTTTTAACATTTACAACGCTCTATGCAAATGGCTTTCGACTTTGATTTTGTTTAATGATTAGGACTTATGTATTTGTTTAATTATTTTATGAACAGCTTATCTAATAGATTGATGAATTATGTTCTCATATCTCATGCCTTCAATCTTTTATCGTATACATTGTTAGAGATAGTAACAGACATTGCACAGAGTCAACATCACATTATACAAATTGTCAATTTAGAACATAGACAGATGATGAAGGCCATTAAAAGGCCACAAGAGAATATTAGTAAAACTAGTATAGTAAAAAGGTTAAGTGAGTGGTCAAATATTGTTTATATAAAATCGATGACTGACCACAGCACCTCATAAAACTGTCTGGTGTGGGTTAATGACCATAAATAAGGTGAAGATCTCGATAGTTGTAAGGTCGGATTAGCCAACAGTATCGTGGAAAATCTATAGCTGTATGCTTGTAACATCCGACCTAAAGCTGTATCTTGGCAGTCATATATCAAACAGAACATTATTATCTCAGACAAGACCTATGTTCAATTTTAGATAAGAGATTCTTTTGGTAACTGTTGACGTTGTACCATTTCTGAATAATATACATATAGGTTTTGATTACTATGCCAAATCAGCAAGTTAACCCAAGTGGAATACCGAGTTGACAGATCCAGTCATAGTATGGTACCAGACATTTGGTAATTCAAGAATAATCATATATCATCATGAAATCAGAGAAAAAATTTACCTAGATTTCATTTTGCTTTACACAAATATAGTTTAAATAAAACAGTCACTTCTCGTCTAAATCTACGTACTGCAGTAAATCGCTTTGTGAAATAAGAACCAATGTCGTTCATACCGCAGCCGATGGGTGCTTATATAGCTGATTCTAACCGCTCAGGACCAGGTCCGATATTAACCAAAAAGTAAGCATGTGAAACTGATTGTAGCTGATTCTGCTGTCGTCGGTGTACGCAGGTTTACATTCTGGGAATTTTATAAGGGCTAACAATTGTTAGAAATCGCTAAATAATCAGTTTTTGTCAGTTTTGTGTCTAAACATTAATTATTTCACCAAAGCTGTACATTCATTCTGATTTTCATAATAAGGCTAATGATATGGGACCCAGTTATATTCCTATGCATATCTGCTTAGATATTAGTCAGGTCACTCTACATTTTGTTTTCTTAAACACGAAATTACCCTTTTCAAAAGATTTAAAATGAATCGTTCTCTCTTATATCGTAACATGTCACAAGTTCAAAGAATTCAGTTGGACAGTAGTGATGAAAATTAATGATCTGAATTTCTTTAATGATTATTTTATTTATTCAGCTGATGAAAGCCATCGACCAGTCCAGTCGATTATCAAAGTGCGGAATTTTACAGTATCATCAATAACTGTGGGTGGTACCACTGAACCTCCAGAGTTCATGATACTCCATAATCGATTTCCAATCACATTCATGTTCAAATAGCAGCTTGAAACGGGAATACATGTATATTTCTCGATTTAGTAAGTAATCCAAAGCATTGTTGTACATGTACATTTGCACAGGTCGTAAATGTCGGACATCCTATTTAAAAATCTTCTCAAGCTAAATTCAATATTTTTATGCCACACTATATCTTAATACCTGACAAAACTCATGGCTGATTCCTACAAGCCGTGTAAATTTGTTAATGGTACATTTGCGCTGCGTATTGATGTAGCTATGCAAATAGTGAATAGTTAGAATCTGACAAAATCAAATGAAGTAACCGACTACTGAAGATAAAATTAAGGGAAGAAATCAATGAAGACAATCTGAAAATATTCAAATTTCAATCCAGGGAGATAAATTAAGAAGACATTGTTCATTTTGAAGTACCATTCCACGTTCTTAAGAATTCTTTAGTCGCTCATGGTGTGATTTAATTCTACAAATCTCGAAGGAATAACTCAAATCTTAAGAGATGTCTTTGATCAAATAAAAACCTAATGATGCAACAAGTGTGAAAAAATAGCAGAAAACGTAATTAGACGTTAATGGATTCTGACGGAAGTTGTCCGTTCAATCAATTTCCAAAGATTCATTCTATCGCAGAGATCTTAAGCTATAATTAATAGAATCTTGTAATCTTGTCCTTAAAATGAATAGGATACATGTTACATTGAGACCATGGTTTTTATACGTCCTTTCTAATTCATCAATTCAGTACAAAACAATAGAATCCACCTGGTTAATATCAATGCGATTTCCGTCGGGAAATGCAGAAACATGATCCATGGTCCCGTTGTCCCTCTGCTGTCCATTTTCCTTTTCAATTGATTGGAGACATTTAATGGATGGCACTAAAAAGAAATATTGTTTGATTTATTCTTCAAAGCACTGTGTTCCAAAAGGCTGTCATAGACAAGCTTTTTCTAGAATTGTGATGCGGCGCACAGCCAGGACTAGATCTTAAAATGACGGTTTGGGATTAATGATACAGTAGACACTACAGTAGGACTGAATAGTCGACACTGATCTTACCAACTGTCCTTCAAATATACCATATAGTCAAACCGAAGCAAATAATTTTCAAATACATAAAACATTGACATGGAGATATAAATAGTGATTTATTTTATATTCAGATACTTTAAACTAAAAGAAATAATCGATTTTCATGTTAACTGGGACTTTTTGGGACCACGAACATATAGGCAACATCTTGCTTGTAACTAATTCCATAATAAATTTATTTATTAAGCGCAAAGAAAAGGTCGAGTGTATGTTCTCGAGACGAATATCCCTGCAGAGATTTCAACCAACGTTTTTACATTTATTTGTTCAATGACACGAATGAAATAACCACAACGCTCGAATAAATCAGTAAAAAGGAAGAGAAAGTGGAATTAATCTGTATTGATGAGACTCTCTGATCGTTATCACTCTTATCAAATCAGACAAATTTATGTCATTCGCTTCACAACGCTATCAAAATTCTCTGGTCTAAATCGATATTATTTTCTGATGTGAGGCTATTAATGCATAGAACCAGACGTCCATCAAATATATCAGAAACCTCTTAAAATACCTCATAAAAACTTGAGAAAAGATGAGAACCGACAGCCTCAGATTATTGCTTGACCATTAAACATTCCACTGACACTGTTCAGTTCTTCAACACCAACATAGTTTATATACCACGGGGTTTACACTATACCCCATTATAAATAGAGATAATTCAATTATTACACCACTAAAGTATTATTTTTGGTTCGAAAATAGATCCCTACTATTCAGAATGCATCTCTCTCGGTGGTAACCATGTAAAGGTAGTCAATATAGATTTGTAACCTTAAACTGGGAATAGGTGGTAAGTAATGCTTATAATTGTACCATTATGATTTTCGACGTTTCCAATCCAAAATGTGTAAACTTCAAGTCCCCGATACACATACAAACCACTTTATCCAAAGTTTGCTAAGATGAAAAACATTGCATATTTCAATTTATTCATATGTTATTTGTAATTATTAGGAAAGACAAGTTCATTAAGTATTACCATATTCGATTTAAATTCCTTTCTGTTCTTATTTGAAGATGATCTGATGTGCAAAAATTAGAAATTGTTACACTGCATCACACAAATCGATCTACGAGGTGTGTCAGAAAAGTTCTAGGACTAGTGTCACAACTTCGCTTCGTTTTGGCCACTCGCATCATAAAAAGGCGCCTGCTCACAAAGCCCTGACCATCCAACAGTTCCTGGTTGAGAGGAACTTCACCGTGCTTGAGCAACCTCCCTACTTAGCCTTCGTGTGATGTTTTCTTTTCCCTGAAGATCAAGGACATGTAGGGGACATATTGTGAATACGTGGACGACATAAAGGAGGTCGTGACGACGGAGATGCGGGGAATCCCTGAAAAAGGGCAGAGGTGGAGTGCGTCAGTCTCAAGATAAATTACTTCGAAGGGAAAAATTTTCAGTTTGTAGTTTGGATTCAAACTACATATTCTGTTGTGACACCAGTCCTGAAACTCTCTGCCACACCCCCTATGATAGAGATCACTATTGTAAACTGGAGAAATCAAACGACCGGCCCAAGACGGATAATGAGACTTGTCGTTGTGTATGATGAAACTAATGATATCACTTTATCATAGTCATCTATAGATTCAATAAAATCATCATGGTCTTCGCACCATCTGTTTTAGAACAGATATCCAATTATTGCAATTAATTTGACTGTACAATAAGACAATTCGCCAGTAAGTGAGTTAATAGTCAATAAGAAAACCATCCCCGTGTGTTTTGAGATTTTGGTGTTGATGTATTGTTAATAACATCATATACATAGACTATTCTACCATACCTGTTATAACTCTTTAAACTATTTATTTCAACTCGTCCATGATAATAGTTGTTTAAACCATCATCATTAGATCTCTATCTTTCAACTAAAATAGAAGTCTGGCACTAGTTACCACTGAACTAAAATAAAATACTATTTCGGACGTCGGTGCTCCATTTCAGAGGCTTATTGAGATTGGCCTCGTTTTGCTTGATTTGTAAAACTTCACGATGCATATTCCTTAATAATATTAAAATTTCTCTTAACACAATTATTCACCCTAAAGAAACTCACTCAGTTAAGCTGTATATTCCCTTCGCATAGATTTACTTGTATGATATTTATGTCACTGCGCTTTTCTCTATATAAAACATTTCTCACTAAACTCATTACCTGTGTCCCAACCCCAACTCCATGCAATTTACATTCTCGCTTCAGGAACAGTGCCATGTAGAGCTAAACCTTTCTACTAACAACTTTTTGTCAAATCCACGAACCTGGAGCATCAGGAATTCTTTAATCAAATGAATGGTAAACCTAAGATTTCCTCGCTCTTTTCAAATATTATAAACAAAGCACATAATTGGATTGCCCTCGTGTAACAGCATAATATTATTTCTGTCGACTCATTAGAATCAATCTGTCACGTTTCGTGGAGCAAAAAGACATCTTTTGTGTGAGATTGAAAGAACTCTTTAAATTTTTAGCTCGTTATCACGCCCTGGTAAATGGTGTAAGGGCCATTGTCACCAATAATTACCACTTTTCAACTATTTTAGCTTAATATGCATGAAAATTGAGTGGTCATTTAGGTTTTGAGAAGAGACAGCTTAGTTATTGATCTTAGGGTACACAAGCTCCATTCTTGTTCAATGAGATTCTGTTACTATTATTTGAATTTCAAATATCGTGTTTTAATGAATTCATAAGAGGTTTTTGGTAAGTAAGTATCAAGATCCATTACAGCTTCTGTTTGCATTATTATCCTTCCGTTAACCGTAATGCCAATAATAACGTCTTCACCATCGCTCATCGTTTTTAAGTCAAATATTTACAAATGTAAATCAAAATGTGGGCCAGTATTCTTTGAATTACAGGAACGACTGATGCACATAAAAGCTATGAGTTTCCACTTAAAAATCCATATAAAGTGAAGTAGAGAATAGCTAGGACAAATTAAAAGTTTTTCAAACAAAAACGAAATATGCGCCGTGAGAAGCTTCTTACACAAATTCTTCGGTCTTCACATGTCTGGTTTTAGAAAGATCGATATTATAGTAATAACAATATGTCATTGATAAATAGTACCATGATTATCCTATCTTCAACGTTATTAATTAGTTATTCCATCCAACAAAAGACTGTTTACTAGAAATATTAAGTTCTTGAAATTGTCTGGCAAGTTGGTCAATTATTGTGGAATTGAAATAAGTAGGCTTTAATACCAATAATTTTCAGGATATAAAAACGACAATTGAGAAAATAATGTGTTGAATTTCATCTCTAGATAGATTTTCCAGACATTTTATCGATTTTACTAACAAGCCCGACTTGTTTTTTTACTACCCTCCATCTGATGAATATGTTCTCAGAAAATCATTTTTCTGTTCGATGATTTCTGATAGATAATTATTATTTGTGAAATATGATCAGACAGATTGTGTCAAATATTATTACAAACTTTTCCAGGCTCTGTTGACTTGATACATGAAAACATGGTCAAACTTGTACTGGTTGCTCATATAAGTATATTATAGTGTGGCATGAGCTGTTGATCATCAAGTAGGAAATGTCCCTCGATGGAGGTCACACGGATTCAGAGTTATTTGATGACCCCTTTAAGGTAGTATACTCAGTTATGTATGGTTCTAAAACTGATCTACATCTCAAGCGACACCCGTTGATCTTCAAATACACCACACATTTTCATCGTATCTCTAGTTATTAAGTCAGTTGTTTTAAAATACAAAGTTTGTTCAATTTGAACGGATGTTACTTTTAACATTTAACTTCAATTTGTGAACCAGGTACAGTCTGCCAATACCAGTCCAATTTTAACATGAAACAGTACACAGTTGAGGTTTACGCCTTCAGGCACTGATGTAATATTTAGAAAATCTCTCAACACCCTTTAATAATAACAAAGAAATCTGAAATCGTGTTTAAGATTAACCACTTCTTTCAATCCACTCGCTAATATAACAATTTAGCCCTGGGCTGAAACCAAATATTGTTAATATATTGAACTTTAAAGATTTCAGCCTGCAATAAGTTTATCTAACTTTCCGGCCGAGTTAGTTACTAAAAATTGGTTCCTGGAATCAAGTAAAAACCCTTAAATAGTCAAGGTTAGGACGGTTCGAAAGGTAACTAATTATTTTTCCAGGTTATGGTATGGGGTTATTAAGGTGATGCTCAGAATCGCGTTTAGTTAATGTTAAGGCTAAATTGAGTAAATTGTTCTTGATGTTGACGAAGTAGCTTGTATGCAGAGGGGTCATTTCATTGTTTTAAATGGATTGAACAGAAGGGTTTTCATCTACTGTAAATGAGCGTTGACTCACAATACACTTATAATATTAGCTTCACTATGATATCTGTTATATCTGAAGTGTAGTTATGGAGGGATTATCAACTTTTACATACATTTTTCCTATTAACCTCAATACAAGCATTTGTGTATAATTTGAAAATAATCCGACTATAGCCTAAATTGACTTAAAAGATTAATGTCGCTTGATAAGTCCAATTTATTGTATGAAAAGCGAATATATCCATTGCGAATGAGTATCTTTATGTAATAGAAAGTTTCAAACTATAAGACAATTGAAGCCCGTTGAAGGATGAAGCAGACAGTTTTATTTTTTTCCAAATAGAAGGTCTTTAATGTTAATCCTTCAACTGAATGGTTACTATACAGCTCATTTCACCAACTGATTAGGAGGGTGCTGAATTTGACGTATTCTCAAAATAACTTAGCTTCATCAATTAATTCCATTATTTCTTTATAAGCCAGGTATTTTCATCTTAATAACAATCGTGTGAAAATTGTTTTATGGAAAATTGTGTCTGGAAGGGAAATCTTTTAAAATAATTAATTACGTCAAATGGTATTTTTATGCTGGGAACATAATCTTGTTTATGCTGTAACTGATGGTGTTCTACTTGCTCGTGATGTTTCGCAGATCTGAAGAGACGTTTATGTTTAAGAGGTACGCGACTTGTAGAGATTTTTGATTTGGATTTGACTGGTCTTGGATTACATCGACGTGTATTTAATGTATTATCAAGACTCATTTTTTATAACCTTTAAAGAATTTCAAGAATCAAAACAGTGTATAATATGTATGTTTTGCTCTATGGTATTATAGATTTTCTTACTTATATACTTTTTTCTATCTTTTATTTGACGTGTAACAGCTTGAAATATTAAAAGAGAAAACAAATGTACTAAATAAATTAATATATAACTATTTTCACGAGTTATGCATGAGTCATTTCAAAATATTTTATGACATGTTATTACTGTTTAATATATTAAAAATTATATTATTGTCTTTTGTAATTGGTAGCAGAAGATCAACAGTGATAATTTCTTTATTTTCGAATGCTTATATATGCAAGTAAAGACAATGGAAAAAGTCGGTGTTTGACACTCATCGAAATAAACAGTATAAACAATGTTTTCAGCTAATTGTGATCTTGGAGAGGCACTAGAAGACCTCGCAGCTGAGGGTCCAAAATCAGTACCTGGTGTGGCCGCCATGGGTGGCGACTACAGCAATACATCTTCTGTACATGGAGTGGACTAGCCGGTTGATGGAGGCCATTGGTATCTTAGCCCATAACCACAGGAACGTTACACGCAGTTCTTCTGTAGTTGTCGGCATTGGGCGCACTTCATTGAGTCGGCGTTGGATCTCATCCCACAAGTGTTGAATTGGATTCAAATCAGGACTTAGAGCAGATGTTGTGCTGCTGGAGGAAGTCCCTGGTGACTCTGGCAGTGTAGGGTCGGGCGTTGTCCTGCTGTAAGGTGTGGTTTCGGTGACGGGCAAAAGTCAAGATGTGGGGTCTGAGGACTTAGTCAATGTAGCGGAGAGCTGTGATTCAGACCAATTCCACCCCAAACCATGATGCTTGGACCGACCCACGAGTCCCGTTCTATGACACAAACATCAGCATAACGTTCGCCCCTCATTCACCAGACCCTGACTCTCCCATCCGCCGTGGAAACACAGTAACGACTTTCATCGGTGAAGATGATTCTTCTCAATTGCCGTTGACGCCAATTCTGATGCTGACTATCCCATTGCAGTCAGACCTGTCGGTGATGATCTCTCCAGATGGGTCCACGAACAGGACGGTGGCATTGCATTGCTGCATGTATTTGCTTCAGATCTGAGGTACCCCAAACGTCATATAACCGTATAAGCTTCCATTATTCACCCGTTTTGGAAAACATGGAGTTTATTTCACCAAAAATGCATGTACATGTATGTTCTAATGATCTAATTTCTTCTTCTATACGATTGTCGTATCGTTGTAATTTGTTAAACTTTTAAGAAATCGAATCTTCTTAAGTGAAAAGTAACAGAATCCATGGCACATGTTACGGACGTCTCTGTTAGCAAATGTTATGAAATTGACACACAGACAATAAAATACATGGAATTCTTAAACTTATTCCCTCCAGCTACCCAATACTTCCGTCAAAGGATCGAATTGCCTTTGGTAAGCTCTTGTTTCAAATTTACTTCAATCAAACAGTCTCGTCAAGTATCCCTTGGAGTTAATAAAGCAAGTCAAATCAAATGAATATCTTATTGTAATTAAGAATAACACTATTGGGCGTTAACAACAGTGTGTCGCGTGTGTTGGGTGCTATCTGATTTCCGGGACATCTGTCGAGATGTTTATTTTCTTCATTAGTGCCGCCTTTTCCTGGATAACAATAATCACGTGAATGAATACAATCCAGACAATAATTGTTGTATCTCAATATGAAAAGACTTTGAAAGAAGTACGTGTAATTAACCTCATATAGCCAATAATATATGTTGGCACTCAATATCACTTTTAATTCCCTTTTCTTATTCTTAGTTGTAAGGCTAGTGTTGAGGTTTAGTTTCTATTAAATTGTGAATTCGTTACTGTATAACCCTATTCTGTATCTTCTCATAAAGGAAATGTTCTTTGATATAATACAAAATTAAATATTAATGTTATGGGTACCAAAAAAAAATTTAGTTTCAATATAGAAACATTGTCTATTTCTCCAAGTACTTGTGGTTGATGTAAATCCCTCTTAGACCAATTTTCATTAAACAAAGTGTAGACAAAAAGTTGGAATAACATTTCTAATCACCGTCCCAAGGGTGATTTCATTAATTTTATCAGCCCTCCTATCTCTATAGCTCAACATGATGGGATATAATCATCCTAGATAAGGCCTCAAGTATTATAATGTATAATTGGACGGTGCAGTATTGGTTGGTATCTGACACACTCTCGAAGATAGATATTGTATATTATTAATGAGATACTTCATAGTCTTCAACACAAGAAATTTGCCGGTTTATTTTTTATATTTGTCTTTTGGATCCGTAACTCATTTATAGAAACGCTCTGATCATCAAGCCTCTAGTCTAGCATGTTGTCGAATTCTTTCGTTATGCAGCCAGTTCGCTGAAATTTAGAGTGATCTCTATTCATGAAATTTAGCTGTCCTAATGAGGATTTTGTGGTCAATATACATCATGCGATGACCTCAGTAAAAAAGCTTATATTTTACTTTAATACAAGGTATTTTGGCAGAGCTTTAAATCGACGTTCGCTTAAGTAAACGAAAAGCTATCGATGCAATATTGGTGTGCATCGTAGATAATTAACTTCAAGGCCAATATTTGGTTATATCGAAGATTGTGAACACTATCTCCTAGTTGAAAACACTCACAGTTGATATAGTTTACAAAAGACAATGGTTGTAAAGGAATTCTTAATCAACTCGAATCCTTCTGTTCCAGTCTTTCTTTATTGATTGAATACTATTTAAAGATATGACAACCAGCGTCTTTATTCTTCGACTCAATTAAAACTACCACTCAAAGTCAATTCAGACCGGAATCTCGAGGACCTTCCGTATCCTCGAGAGAGCACTTCGTGAAATCCTTTTCATTATTCTTTCCTTCTTTAGTTTCTTTCTTTTTTTTATTGACAGTACTTAATATTTTAATACCCGTGGGTTTTACTAAACGTGTGTACATATTGGTCATATATTACTAAACTAAATTAAAGCATTCATAACGTTTCAATAATGGATAAAAAAAAGATAATGGAGCGGGGCAATAAAAATAACGGGTGGGAATTTATTTGCCATTCTCAAACTATTATGTCTTTTATTTCTTAACCAAACTTTACTTTTTATTATTGTTTAATATTTTACCTCTGATCCTTTATAATTGATGGCTAAACATTAGGTGGTAGTTATGTTGTCAGAATGTGTAAATATAGGACTAATATAGTGTTGGCACAGGGGATGGTATGCTTTGATCATATTTATATATATATTTACTATTGTGAATACATTTCCAGTTTAAATTATCTGGCGTATAAAACATCATTGTACTAATGTACTGTGTATTTTCCACTAATTTTTGTACTAGTCACCGCCACTAAGAGTGTTTATTCGAGACCTAATTTTGATAAATATTATAGAAATCGTCCCGGAATACCGAGCTACAATCTCAGAGCGGGCTTGGTCGTCGTACACAGTCGACGATTAACCGAGAGTTGGTCACGCCTTGGTCTTCCGTTGTTGCACGTGGTCGAGGAATGGTCTCCCCAACAAAGAGATCTATCTCGATTTTTTTCGACCATAAAGTCGTACAGAGACACATTGGTGGGTAGACAATCGAGACTAGAACGGGGATAAGCTATGCTCAGTCTTCTTGACCGAGAACTGATTGCGCTGACAATCACCAGCCACCGATCGCCGGACCTTTCTATAAGATCGCATTGGGTCACACACAAATCCTGGCGACAGAGAATATGCGCATAGCTTAGGTGAGAATCTGTCTAAATCGTATTGATCGAGGATACATTGCAGTCGTACGTAGCTAGATCGGTCAAAGATCATAGTCGCGCACAGTTGCGTGCGATTTTTCAAGATCGTACTCGGTGAATTGACCCCTTTAGATAACTCTGATATGCAAAAATATCTAAATCGTTGAAACAATTAACAAATATAGTCACGCTGTCAAGTGCTGAAAGTAAGTTGTAGAATGAAAATATAGTTATAATAATGTCAAATGTTTAAAGTCTTCAGTAAACGAAATATAGTTGAGATTTTGTCGAGTGTTGTAGAATGAAAATATAGTCATGATAATGTCAAATAAGAAAAGTCGGCTGTAGAATGATAATGTAATAAAAAGAAACTGTAGAAAGTCATAGTTAAATGATGTAGAGCATGAAAGAGTGTTTTGTGTAGAATGAACATAAAGTCTTCTTATTTGAAGCAAGCTGAAACTGTCATTTACATCTGATGATGAACAATGTACAATACTTAACATTAAAGGGAAGTAGAATGTTGCTTTTCTTTGTATATTATGGAATGTTAAGTAGAATATTTAAAGAAAAACTCGGATATTGATTTTAAATGAAGAGGTTTGACCTGGTATTAAACTAGAACATTTATTTCATATTTAACATGATAACTATCGGGTTAGTATAATAACAGTCTTGTCAAGGGGAAATTAACTTTCACTAACAATACTGGAGAATTGTATTACCCTATTCGAATGGTTGACCTTTTGGATATTCAAGATGCAACAAACCCCTTGGCTTGCACTACGATATCACTCGTTTTCTTTTTTCTCCATCATTCCCTTGCATTTTCAAAATTTCAGTTGTTTAACAAACTTAAATTTCTCGGATTGTACTGGTACAGTAGGTATTGAAATGTGAAGGTAAGTTCGGGTTTTGACCCCAAATTTTTATCTTTAATAGTTTGAATTGGGTATAGATGATTTCCAATCCTGTGGTAGCGATATATATGAAAAACATTGTAGGTTACATTAAAATTTCTTTATTAAAACTTAACAAATATTATGAGTAACACTCTATGTTCAGAACACAGATATACGATATCTCCGTCAGCACCATTCATTTAAAAATGTCTTTCAGCAAGAATCTAATGTATACTGTCTTGTAAACTCATCCGATATCTATATCCGAGTATCAATATTTATTGCACTTTTCCTTGGAATAAAATCGGTCCATTAGTGAAGTTTGGTCAGCTGAAAGTAGAAAGAATGGAAGTTAGAACATCTATAATTGAAAAAAAATGGTAAGTGTTGCCCCCACACAAAAGTGTTTTATGGATTTCGTCAAGAGGTATTTTATTTATTTTCCCATATTGCCCTTCATTTCCAGACAGCTGATGTCCCATCGAATGAACGTTTTCGACTGGAGAGTCACACTGTAATCCATTGAACGGGTTTTAGAGTTTTTGGGCAGTTTGTGCTGAAAATTGTGTTAACTTTTACCATTAATGGTTATGATTAATATTCTTTGTGGCCAGTCACATTTAAAACTATTCAATATCGTGTAGCAAAAGCAATCCTTCATATATAAAAACTTACTAGTGTTACTTACCTAGTTTATGTAAAAAGTGTGTTAAATATTCCACATCCTGACGAAACTTCTTAAAACATGATTATCAACTACGAGCAACCACTTAAATGTTAATATTGTTTCTCTCTATAGGTTCTTATCACAATGATTTATATAAATAGAAGACAAGTATCAGACTTTTCAATAGAAGCAGTAAATTACCGAGAACAGATACACAAACATACAAGTAAATAAATTGATGTTATCTATTCCACAATACCCATATTAACATCACTGTCACTGATTGTAATACTAATACTGATTGTTTACTGCTGGAATTTTTCTGTAAGGATCCTGATTCTGAAATGTCAATATCTATTGAATACATACAGTTTGAAATACAAGTTACCATACAAATAAAAACTGGATGAGTTCATAATCAAACCCGACAAAGCATCTTTCGCAGGGTGAACAAAAATATCTTGCGTTTGTGGCTAAAGTATTCTTAATTGATCACTGCCAAGCTCATTGTTAGCGAGATAACTAAGCTTGAATTAACTTTCATGATGGTATTGTTTTCAGTTTGATTGAAAAAAAAACGAAAATGAGTTACTGACTTATATAAGTACACTGCCGCCGACAAACACATTAATAACAGTTTTTTCCACAAGGACGAGCATAGCCTTATTTGTAACAGACAGCCAACACAGCAAAAGCTGTTTATTTTTTGGACTTTTTACAGAGATAATCTTTAACAGAATGTTGCTGAATGCCCTATGGCAGACCAGCAGTCAATGGATCAGTCTAAGTTATGTGGTATACAATATCATAACTATTTATATTAGTAACCCAACAAATCTATATACTTACTATATAGTGGAGTCGAATGTTTCCGTCGTTCTTTTTTCAAATCTTCAAACACTGGAACTTAGAAAATAAGACATAAGCAATATTATAAAACAGGGAAAGAACAAGCACATATCCATGAAATGTATGCATTACTAAACATGTTTTATGATTAAGAAATCAAAGAAGTACCTTAACCCCTTTTACATTACCAAACTTATCCGTTATCAGAACGGAAAGGATGAATTGTGTGTTATGTAAACGGTCGAGCGCTCTGAGAACGCTTCATAGCGGTCTGGTGTAAGGGGCTATAGTTTTAAGTTATGACCCGAAAATATATAATGAAATATTATACTTACTTCTTTTAACATGAACTGTGTCACCTGAAAAATAAATATGTGACGTTGAGTAAAGGTATAACAGAAAAACTGCACAGTCTGCAGTTATTTATCTACTCACTTGTGTCTCTGTACAAAATCGTCAACAAACGATTCTATGTACTGTCACTGTCCACAGAAATCACAGCAGTGCAGCTCAAACTTACACTCAAACTTAAAAAAAAATGATCTTCGACTCGAATGCTTTGATATGATACTACATGCTAGTGACGGTTGTTCGAATTCACTAGATCACAAGCTGAAAATTCAACTCGAGAAGCAAATCATAAATAACTTATCCTACCTATTTGCAATCTGAATTTTTCCTTTACTGCATCAACAGACAGACTTCTACACGTATATATCCCAGTGTCAGAAAATACACTTTTATCAATAATTATTTCACTAATAAATGTACTTAGTTTATCTAATTTCGAGACGTATTTTGTTATTATCACATTAGGAAAGTCTTCACTGGTAATTGAATGACCGTCTTTATACCATTGTATATCTGTTGGGATATGTGGTTTTCCAGTCACATTACATTTAATATAGATTTTATCACCTCGATCAACTGTTCTTTCACCTGAGATGCTAGTTTCTGAAAACACAAAATATACCAATAAATTATGTGAGACAATTACATGCTCGAGTAGATCATTGCGGAAAGGAATTACGGAAAGTAGGCAAGTTTTCATGCCTTTACACCTATGGACAAATTTTCATATTGAGAATTAAATTAACAACATGATAAGAGAAGTGAGATGGTACAGGGTTATTTTAGGTTAAATTCATTCCTAGAACAAAAATTAGTTATGGTTTTTTGAAGTTTAAAGTACAGATATAATAACATTTTATAGATTCTATCGTTAACACCAAAATCACCTAAGTGTAAGTAAGCTGTACTGTTCATAAACGTTATAGTTTTCAACTTTATAATCTGAACTTAAATCACATTCCACGTGTATTATATCTGAAAGAGGACTACTGATCAAAACATTATATTGGCTAAATATGAAAATATCAGAAATCGTATGTGAAATGATAAATGAAAATTTGAATTGAAATATTGGTCCAATTTAAACTATCTGAAAAATGATACCAATGATTAACGATGTCTTTTGAATTCAACTGATAAATTCATGGCGCTAATTTAGTAATTGGGAATTGATATTCTATCCATCTTATTTTCTTTCGGTCTATCAAAATTCAATCTATTTGTGAGACTAGACATGGAAATCAAATAATCCTCAGTAGAGAAGAGAATTTAAGAAATATACGAACTAATTTGGTTGTAACTGGGTGAAGCCTAGTCAAGAATTCTAAAGAAAAAAACTTGCATTGAGAAAATGTAGCAGACATGAAAATTGATGTTAACAACTTTCAATCTAAATATAAAGAGACAATCAGATAGAAACCCTGGTTCCCATTGAAAGCTACTCCAATGGATAACAATGGTGATAACCGAACTTACGAAAGAGTCATGTCTTCCGGAACTCCGGGTTCTGTTCACAAAAAATATCTTGCATTGAGTTTGATCGTGAATATAGTATTTCTTGATGTAAACTTCCACACTTAAGACAAATTAAGACATAAGATTTTGTTTGTGAAATACATCTCTGGTTTATATTTAAGAAGTTTGATTACTATTGTGTTTATATCAAATTTAAGTTTCCAGGAGGACTGTTATAATAGTTATATGACTCCGAACCACTTTGCTAGTCGCATCTTTATTTCACGTGGAAGACGTGTCTCTCCTGGGTGCCATGTTGCTCTTGGTGGTTTTGTTACCGTTGATATTTAGCAATATGTGATGTTATCTATTAGCTGAACAAATAGCAGCTGTCTAAAGATCAATTTCTAATAGAAATTCCCATCAATACCTTAGAAGGAATTACTCTCTTAACCTATTAATCTGGCTTTGTAACAGAAGACTGAAAAGTATAGAATCAAAAATAGGTCTTCAAGACTCAGAATTATAAAGATATTGAAATAAGCGTGGATAAGTACGAAAGCAATTTCAAGTAGTATAGACTTGGAAACCTTGATGACTATTAAACTATCTACTTTCTGTTCCAAGGCATTTAGCTTACCTAATATACTAAGTTGAACTCTGCGTGTTAAGTCAACTGTTGAGGTTATCTGGCATTCATAAACACCGCCATTCTTAAACTGGGCATTTTTAATTAACAGATCCCAATTACTGATATTATTGGCCTGCGATAAATGTTCTATCAAAATATCGGATGATTTCAACCAAGTTGTCTTGCCAATTGTTAAAAATTTATCTTCATCTACATATCTCCACGCAACCTGAAAGAATTATACAAATTATTAATAAATTGTAGATATTAATGATAACATTTATACAAATTATATCCATTAAAGAGTCTGGCGTATGGGAGCAATTATTTCCTGAATAGTTCGATTTATTACAAGATAGAGATCAGATAAGATATGGGGTATTAACAATATATATGACTAGTAGCCCGACCTTCGATATAAGGCACATAGGAAACAAAGAGTCAGGGCAGAATTATTTTCATAATTGACAAAACCTGTTTAGGAGGCTTATTAGGAGGTTGATTATTTAATGTTGTAAGAAACGTTGAATAATGTAAAATGACTTAAGAGACACAATCATGATAATATTACAGAGTACACAGACTTAAGTCGAATTGGCTAAGTTAATGTTTCCATGTCGTGGCAACATTAAAATTCTGAATAGGTATATTCGTATGGTATATCCCTTATAAAACACAGGGGTTTTCATCCTCTTTCTTTCTTTTTTGTTTGTTTATCATTTTCATGTAGTAGAATATAGTCTGACTAATAAATAGGACGTCTTACATTATAATTGTCAAAATATCTTATGCTATACTTCAAAAGGCCTCATTACCCCTAAAAATTCTCTAGATCAAGCCCTTGAGGATAATAACCCCTGCCTTAAAATATATAAATATAAATACCTGTTTATCTTGTAGATTCTGTATAGAACATGGTAATACAGCTAATGCTCCTAGTTTAATAGTTATATTGGTCACTGATGGCAAGAATATTGGTTTGATAGTTGTCTGATTATTACTACTTTCATCTGGAAATAGAAAATTATTCCTCATAAGCATCTTGTGCTATATAAACATTATTTGTTTCTATTGTATTACAACCACTAATGCTATTACGCATCCTGAATGAGTGACTTTTTGGTCACCAAATTGTAAACGAATTGTAAACTTTCAAAAATTAAACGACTGACGTAACAGAAACGGGTCTAGAACATCAGGCATCTCGTTATAAGTGGGTGATACCTTTAGGTACTGTAGTAGATTTGGAAGCTGTATGATGGCTTTATCACTGTGTTGAGTAAATACACTTTAAATCGTTTAAGTCCGTGAAACATTACAATGTAAACTACTGTAACATTGTTATTGTAAAAGAATGCTGTAATTTCATGAATCATTTTAAAAACAAGTTGAGCAAACACCTAGAATCAATACAAAAGACAAATTGACGAATGAGGCAAATAGTTGAGAAATAATGTAAAAAGATGTAGAGGAATGAGCCCTGAGCTATTCAATTTAATGTTCCTCGATGGTTCTTATTAAAGAAAGACGATGTCAATTTGGATGTTGTGTGCAAGGCTTTCAGAGATTTATCATCGGAAACTTTTCAATTAATTATAAAGGCTCTTGGCGGTGAGGTGTCAATTGCCATTGACTTAAAGTAAAGGATTGTGAAAAACTTCTTTTTCATGCATTAATGCTTTGACTGGTTTCTATTGCCATATTTAGAACAAATAGTTTTTAAACCTTTCACTGGGGAATTACAGAGGTTATAACTTTGTGGGTGTACTGTGTTATCAGTTGAATGGATGATTCCGGAATTCGCAGACACCTCCAAGGTCATTTAGACCCTTTAATATTCTTAAGGCCTCCAGACATACCATGAAGAATAACTGCAGTATCCTCCAATATCGTATACAATTTAGTCCAATTGTCTACAGTCTTTTGATTATCAATGATGTCTTTTTCAATTGATGTATACAACTCCATGAAAAAATGTTCTTTCTTGTTTGTTTATCTCACTATTGATCATCTAATGTATCGTTTTCTGATGTTGATACAGCTTACAATACAGCTTTATACAGATAAAATTAACCCTATTTGTCAATCCAATTCATCTCTTAATAGCGATCCTTTGCCTTACAACCGTTTGTTAGACTTTGGTCAACTTCATTACAACCATAATAACTACAATCGGTTCGTAGTTTTTTTTTACCTTTCAATTAGCGGTAATTAATTGCTCAAGGGGATAAACGTCAATAATCGATTCAAGATGAAAGAAAATAAAATCTTTGAAGTGACAAGGTGAAAATAAACTGATGATAATAAGAACGTTAGGTATTAGAAAATAGGATCATTTTCACTCCACAATACCTTATTACAGGTTTTAATTATCTCATTATGTACTTTTTATTAAGGGTTTTTAAAGGGTGAAAGGGGTGTATCCGATGACCTATTTATAGTTTCACTGAGAAGAATCGATGTATTTTATTGACAATTCGTGATAAAAGATACACTTAAGATCTGAATACTTTACTGAACCTTTAAGAAAGAAAATACACAAACTAATTGTAAAACAAAGTCTTAAAGTATGGGCGCCCGCATATGTCTATTCTTTCTCACTTTACAACTATCGAGTGTACATGCATCTGTATGCTTAGGACCTGGCTTTCTTGTGCCAACCCGACAATTGCGCAGTATTACATTTTGATCCTGTGTCACTGACATGGGAAATCGGGTTAACAAATCCAAAGGTATACATTTTTTCCTAATCAGAAGCAAAGTCCAGGGCAAAAAGCCACAAAACTGACCCCTACACATGCAGGATAGTGACAGTATTATATGTAAAGCTATTATCTGGACCAACGTCGCCTCGAAAGTCAGAAGCAAACACCAGCATAAAATCGCCATAAAACTAAACCATTAGAGACAGTGTAATTTATAAAACTCGTGAGTCTGTTTTCTTTGATATTTGTCATTTTCATCTGAGTTCTCTTGTTTTTCATTATAATTATCTTAATTTTTATAAGTATTGTATTTAGTCGACAGAGGAGCTAACTATACTTCACAATAATCAAATATACACCATAATTTGTATTCTACGATCATTTTGCGTGCAGTAAGCATGTCATTTATTGAATAAAATTGTTTTATCGGACAATAGCATGTCGGTCGAAGAAAAATTGTCTAAATTGATACGATAAGTGGCATAAAATGCTTTCATAAGAGACTTTAAGGCTGGGAAGCAGGGCTCTAAAAAATAGATATATTACAGTATAAGTACATCAACACGACAAAAAAAGTTTAATTCTTAAATTGCATCAGACGTTTTTGACAACCTGTGCGAAATCGGCGTCAAAGTAACGAAAATAAAATTAGCTTGTTAGACACAGGAACATGTACCCAATACAGCAGTTTGTTGAATTCATAATATTCATATTGGTCATTTATGAGATATTACCAAGTTTGGGTGAAAAGTCTAGATTTGGACTTTTAAATTTAACAAGGTTTAGAATAATATAGCATGTTCCATATCAATCAATATAAGCATACCAACTTCGCCCAAAAGGGTCGAAAACTTCTTGTACCACGTTTTAATGAACACTTTTTCATCGAAACGTCGCCAACATGATGTTTTAAAGTTTCTTAAATATACAGTAGATTTTGCATGAAAAAAATTGCGTGTTTTAATAATAAGACAAGAGCCAGACACGCACAAATCGGAAGTAATTTGAAGATGTTTTTGAAATTTCTAGACAATATTCCACAGTTGTTATTTCCGGGAGGTCTGGGGTTGAGAATGAACGTAATAATATCGAATATATTATTACGGCCTTCAATCGCTGTGGTAGTTTAGTTACAACACCGCGATGTAGTTCATCAACGCCAATAACCCCAGAGAAGGTTTTCTGTACCCATGTCACTAGGTGACGTTATTGCTTGGCGTTTCGGGCTGGTGAAATGCCCCATCATGGGCATACGCGCTTCATGTGCCTTGCAGCTGTAACGCGGCGTTAAATGCCGTGGTGGGTATAGGTCTTAATTCTTTGAAAACGTCGAGAATCTTGTACAATTAAAGTAAGCGAATCTTGCCTAACTTAGAACGTTGTTGAAATCTATTACCAATTAAAATCATTTCATGGGACGTCTTTCCCTTGATGGCAAAGATCATAAGAAAACATATAAGAGCTGTACTCTAACACAGTAGTCTGAAAAGCCAGTTGTTTTAGGCATAAACCAAAAATCGATGTACATTACATTCCAATACCATCAGCAATGAGGACAAAGTCATCGGCAAATAATACCGTCTCGTTTGGTGTCACTGTAGTGTAACAATAATGACCATATATTTTGGTAACTATAATGACAATGTAGTAATAGCGTGTTTCTGGTATTACTATAATCTAGTGGGATTTAACAACAAATAGTCTCCAATCATTAAAACTCAATAAGTCACATTTTCCATTTATCCTGGACAATACTGTATTACAACACTAAAGTCACTTATTGTTGTCCTTATCATGTCTTTAACACTACGCCTTGTAATTCAATCCAAATGTGACAAATGAAGCAATTGTAAGACTATAACCAACTGTACAAGATTAAGTACAATCCACAGCAGATTGTGTTGCATATTGACGATTCCTTATCTGATAGTAGAGTTCATCAACATGTCGAGATGAAATATTACCCTGGGTTAGCTGTTGGAGTGATTAATGTGATCTCTTCATTTAAAAAGGAGAACCCTGGTGCCGTATAAGACATATATCGCTTCCAACGCTCGGAATATATAGTAACCTATTGTACATATACGATCTCGGTTCTCTGTCTAATCTGAACAACAAGTGTGGATAAGTACATGGCGAAGACTTACAAAACAGGGGAAATGTTGATAATTTCAAATTTCACAGATTTCGAAAGAATTAAAATAGTTGGCAAAATATGACGTTTTTGTTTACCATGACTATTTTCTGACGTTACATCTGAAAGTGTTTGTTCTAAAGGTCAAAAGCACGCAGATGTTGACTTCGTCTACAAATTTTGCCTATTTAATCTTCAAGGTGCTACGATTTAAGAGGACACTCTGTCGCATTTCGAAATGCTCGAAAACGAGGCATGAGGCAACGAGTAAAAAAAAAACGGCACGGAACATGCACTAAAAAAAAACTGTTTCGATCACACGATCCAGTTGACGGTCACCCAGCTGTTTTTTTGTTGACAACCCTGTTTCTTAACTTTAAAGATAATATTTTCGCATCCTGAACATTTCCTAGCAAGTCTTCATAATTGTGATCTGAATGGACTATGCATCAAAGAAGATTAGAAATAACCAAAGCCTGTATTGAAATGATATTCATAGAGATTGTAATCCTATAACCATATCAATATCTTCAGCGTTAGTCACTGGTCTTCAATTAATATTTCAAAAGTCAACTGACTTTATTTCGTTCATTAAGACTATTAAATTATCTTGGAATGGTTGGATTAATTAAGTCAACTTAGAATCCTAAAGAAATGGGAGTGAAAGCGGAAATTATGATCGATGGTGTCACCTGATATCATTTAGTATTTCCCGTCTGGACATTATATTAGAATATTAAATGACTTGAGACAATAATTCCTGTTTGCACCAGTTTGCACCAGCGGAAGGGTGAATTGAACAAGACTGAAATGGATGTTTGTTTGGAGGCCACTTTAAGTTATTACATGAAAATTCTTCAATATCAAACCAGTAGTTTGAAGGCATCGACTTTCAACAAGAGATTGCTAAACAACCTCAACCACATTATGTGCATTGTCCTTGATATGAAAGATTGAATCTGTTCACCAAATAAATTTCCCAATTACGTTGCACGTGATTCACCAATTAATGTAAAGACAGTGATAAATTCATCAGAAACAATGTTAGTTTTTTGCCAATTTTCACACCGCCTCTTATGATCAATCAGAATTTTAAGAGAAAATCGTGAAATTATTAAGACAAAGAACAAGGATCATTCACATATTGAGAAAATGACCAATATCGTACATTATCCAGAATGATAAGCATGGTTATTTTTCGGCAGTCTGCAACGAACAATCTGCAACTCTTCAGATATAATATGTTGGACTATCAATTTCTTTCTTGAACGAGAGTATCCATAATTATTATTCTTAGTCCTAATGTAACACGTGTCAAATGAAGTGTATAATTTGGAAGTAAAGGTGTCCATTGAAGTGATTGAAGCTAAGACAAGCTCACGAGGTGGCCATCTCTATTGTGAGTGTGTTTAATGAACTTGACTTAAAACCCACAGTCACTTTCAATTAAATACAGTCCTAAGTTAATGAACATAAATACATTATGTCATTTATTACGTTAACTGTAATTCAATAGACTATAGGCAACTGGAGCCTGCTGTTTGAGTGATTTACTTAAGTCATTATGATCGTCTTTAAATCCGTCTTCTATGTTATTGTGAATAACACCTCAAACTGGGTATTAAACAAGAAGCTTACTAAGACAGAAATGAAATACATTATTGACATATTTTTGTTCTATCAAAGAAATAATTGCCTCTTTTACCTCACTAGTTTTTAGAGTTTTTATTTCCTGTAGTTAACTAAGCACAGAAGATTACAGAATTCCATACAAACGATTAGAGAGTTTCACGAATGTATGATGAAAACATATAAACGAGAACATTACACTATATCTAAATGTAATCTGCTCATTGCCAATTTAACCGTTTACAAAGTATGAAATTATTCCAGTTGCACTGCTGGTGCATAACCATTATATGATGCAGCTGCAATAATCAGCATGCTGTATAACATTTGAACGTATTAAGGGTTAATATTTTGCCAGATTATCATCCATAAAATTGGCTACTGGCACTTTAACTGCAGCTTGAGAACAATCGCCAAACTTTTGAACCGTTTTGTAGTGAACCAATCATCTAGTTTCGCTCCATTGATTACAAATATAAAACAGATTTCTTACCTGATAATACTGTGGTAATCTTTGTCAATAATCCGAAGAGTAAAACACTCAGATATACTAATAAATGATAATAATCCATTGTTGCGTATATAACATAATATAAAGAGCACTTGTTATTTTGATTTCATTTACATGTTACCATTTACATCCTTTTTCAAACGTAATATTACTTCTGGATCAATTCAATTCTCAGTCCTCCTAAATTTTGGCAACACCATCCGCAAATCTATAAATAGAAAAAAGTGGTTCGTTCAATGATCATACCAAGCAACCCCACATTTCTTAAGCAGTAGGTAGTAGATTAAAGTTAACGATCGCTTGAAAACCACTTATTTAGTGTTGACGGGTATCGAGGGCGAAGCAGGTATGCTTATTCTTTTCGACAGACCTAGTAGTACTTCTTGTACTCTAAAGTTATTGCTCAAGATTTTGTCATGCTTAACGTAATTGTTTTGCTTGTGCAGATTTCGTATGCTAGAACGTTTCTGGTCTTTCAGTGAAGATTGCTATGAGAGTTAAAGGCAGAAGGTATTAGGACCAATAAAACATTGATTATCTATATTGGTAAGACTGGAACATGATAAATATACTGAATTCAATTTAACGTCTAGAATTCTAGCCTCGAGTCATTTCACTAATACAAATCATGAATGAGGAAATCAAGAAGATAATTGACTTGATCTGGTCGATGACTTTATTTTAACAGAAGATTAGCTTGTAGGTTTCTTATTATAGAATCAGTTGTTTTCTAGATGTAAGAAGGCGGTTCACTTAAAGGTAACTTCAGAAACAGAGCAAATATTCGTAGGTTATCAAGTTTTTATCCGAAATGAGAAACGAAGTTAACATGGGCTGCTTAAAGGACATTTCAAACTACTTCTGTTTTGATATTATACTTGTATGTATGATACTAAAATATAGGTACAGAATCATACAAACGATCGATTTGGAATCACGAGTCCAACCTAACCTACCAGAAGTTTGAACCAACAGTGTTCACATTAACCTAGTGGCATATATCCTTAACTAGCAACTTGTACCTGAAATAAACCACTGTCTTCTCTGTAACATGGTACCTTTTACTTACTTAATAACACTATTGGTTAGACAGCATGTGGTTACCAGTTGTTGGAGCCTTTCCTATTAAATCTACTTTGATATAACATCTGCCAAACAAATTTCATTTCCACGTAAGAGAAGGTGTAAATTAGGCAGTATCTTCTTTCATCGGCACCGTATATCACATTTGCTACCAATAATTTATTGGCACAGTATATCATTATAACTCTATCATAAACCTTCGCGGTTGAGCCGGATTATATCGTCAACTTGAATGTTGACAGAAATTCAATATTTATTGAGCAATGTTACCTTTTATCGATTAGCTGTTAATACCTTTTTATGACATTGAACCATCCAATAATGTCAAATGTATCGGTTTGGTCAATTGGTTAAATTATATAGACTTTACTCATTATGCATATATATACAGTTAGATATACATAAATATTACATTACACTTGTAAAGTGACAGATGTGAAAGGCAGTTACATTTTCATATTAGTTTATGCATTATGCATATAGATACATTCCATTTGAAACCTGCTGTAGATCATTTATAGATCCCAGACACTGAAGCATGGATATGATTGTCTCCTTTTCTGTCATATAGTCCAAGCCAACTAGATTGCATTATGAGCTTTTTTTTATATACAACACGTCCTGTAAACTGCAACTTTTATTGATTCCAAAAGGGCTTTCTGGTTTTTCGATACACCATTCAGACCAGTGTATTCTTCAGACCCATGGTCACTAAAAATCCAGAAAGGGCCTGACCAGATTATGTAGTCACTATCGAAAATTCACTTGATCAAAAAGGGTATTTGGGTTCATCTTAACTTAGGGCTATTACGGTGAGGTGCCAAGTGGTGTATTGAGTCTGTGAATTTGTAATCATGTCAAGTGTTTGTGAGAAAGAAACAGAAACACAAATTAGAGATGTCGGACTTGTATTCGGAATGTATCAAAGATTCATGTATGTTACATCTCACAACATCTAAGTAATGATTAACTTCCTGTGTATGCATATTTAATTATTGAACAAATAGATTTATTATGTATGCCAGAATACCTAACAATGATTCATTGTTGAAAAGAGATATTATCTCAATTCATTTCCTTTCATATACGAATCCAATAAAAACAGTTTCTAGATACAAGAGAAATATTCCTAAAATGCGGCTTACCTGTAGAGGAAATGAAGAAGTCAAGATTTATAACGGGTGCACTAAGATATACAGATCCTTATCACATAATCTAGAATGATATAGACATTTTTTCCTAGGTACAGGTAGATTCCTTCGCTGTCAATGTTTCATCATTGTTCACTCGACACACTGTAATATTTCTACTACACATTTTATCAGTACACTACGGCAAAAACCTTGTCAATATACAAAATAAACCAATCAGCGGGCAGTTTTCTTCCAATCGACCAATCAGAAAGAGTGGGTGGGGCTATGTATTTAATCAATGAAATAAAAACTACTACAATCTTCAATCCATAATACTACAGATTCTCTGCTTTAAATGTCATAAAACATTAAAACTTGTAAAAAGTTCTCGTAAATTATGAAGTCCATTGATTATAGTTTCTAAATAATCGACAAAAATCTGATGATGCATTAAGCTAACTAACAGTAATGTCTATTCCTATAAAATTCTATCATAATTCACTTTTATTAATGGTGTTTATCAAAGAAAGACATTTATAGCAAAAACTATAGATGGTAATGAATTTTATAATCGGAATTTTATGAAGCTTATAGAGTAATAAATATATGTTGTATATTATCTGACTTAATATCTTTTTATATGGTTTTAACAAAGACATTGCTGATGTAAACGTTCTTTATGGGTCAATATACACTTCTCGCTAAAAATGTTGATCCGAATGAAACAACCAATAAAAAGAAGTTAATTAAGGAATTCAACTATTCAAGGAATTAAATGAACTAAATACCACTTACAGAAACATCCTAAAAGCGTCGATACTGTGTTAACATGGTGCTTGTTCAATAAATGTGTGGTTTATGTTTAAAACTCAATTTGGAAGATGCACAATGTGTTGATGGAAGTTTTTAACTAATCAGTTATTACGAAATTGTTTTTTGGAATCTAATGGCATAAGTTTTGCGTCATGTCTTCCATGCAAAATATGAGGTGCCTGCCATCAGTATTATCGACCTCTTACACCTATAGCATTTTCTTTGTTCAGATTAAACCCTTCTTGTTGTAATGTCAATCCTTTATAGGTTAACCTTATCACTGAATTGTAAAATGAACGCGGCCAGGGTTGGTTGTGCTTGAGATGTCGGAGTCGACTTCAGCAAACGCCAATTTCAAACACTGAGCGACTACCAACAGAACGTTTATTCCAGTGATCAAGTCAAAAACCAGATTCAATTTTCGCTATTACATTTTGCAGTACGCGAACATTTTGGAGTGATGCTGGTTTGTTTCAGATAGTTTATAAGAATATATCCAGGTATTAGTCAGATTCTCCAAAATGCCACAAGATTCTAGCATAATATGTTGAAAATCCGGTTGTTGTCTGATTCTATCCACCGTAAGTCGAGCTTTACATGTAAACTTCAAACTCCACCACTTTTAAAACTAATACTAGTAGCAGTTACTGTAGTACTACAATAAAGATCGTAGCTCAATAACAACCGTGATGACTGTTGTAAGTACGGAATAATTAGTTGTATAAACCTGGTACATACTAAAATAGTCTACAGTACAACAAACAGAAGGCAACATTTCATTAAATAACCATTAAAACAAGATGTTTGTATTTATACCGCCACGGCTTGAAGGCAAATTTTCTCTAATTCTATGTATAAGTTTGAAGAAAACCAGTATCTTTCAAATATTCAGTGTTATTTTAATACTTCACAGTTTATTCTTTGACATTTCGTAGCCAAGAATAACATCATAAAAACGTCATCTTAATTTTCCATCTTGCCTTCGTAAATTTTAACAGAACACAAATTCCCAACCACACAGTAATTGTATAAATGCCTAATGCTGAGGCGTCAGACCCAACGACCCATGGAGTGTCTAAAAGGATTCTCATTCTGATATATATTTGGAGGCAAAAACGTATAAAACTCGTATTTTTAACTTTGTTACAAATTGGAGTTAAAAACAATTTTTCTAGGTACTCTCACTGGCATTTCTACTCGCTTATCATCCTTCGATTTCGGTTTACATGAAAAGTTCAAAAGAACGTTACCAAATGTCCTTTATTGACTGGACGTGATTCTTACTACTCATACCAAATGTTTAGATGGCCACAAAAGCTTATATGCGGTGCCATCTGTCTGATATACAATATATTATTACTAGGTAACCATTTCTTTCCGTATTTCTTCCTTCTGTTCTTGCATTACATGTCCTGACTTAATATGGATAACGGTATCAGTTTGAGATAGTTTTTATAAACACAACATGTGATTCTTACACAAGTTTCACTCGGGCAAATTTATTTTTATATCGTCAGTAATTAGGAAGATCTCTTCAGTCGACATTTAGATTTATTTGGATGATGTGAAAGTGAGGAGTTGGCATTTAATTTATTATTATGTGTTTAAATATAATGAAAACACAGTCCAGATGCCCAACGTATGACATTGTATACATTACTTGTATACAGAACACAGAACAGCGTTTGTTCTTATATATCAACAATCTCAAAACCTCACAACACGTCTTCGCACTAGTAAAATTAAGAATTGTTTCTTGATTTCTTGGGCTCAAAATTGATCACCTGCAAACGCGAGTATACAGTTTGAAGTAGTCTGTTTAATCTACATACGATATAATCGACATACATAACTTGTGTTGTCTTTAGTTAAACTGGTCCCCGGTTCCATCTACAGATTCGCACCGAAGCGATAAACTAACACAAGAGAGTACAAGTTTAGTTCGTAGATGAACTTAAAATTAATTACAAGATGATAATAAGTGTGTCCACTAGCTCAAGTGAGAAGCCAACCACACGAGTACTCTGTTTAAAAATTGTTACACCTCCGTGTGACCCATGTTCGTGCTATAGAAAGAACAAATTCCCTTCTGTTATTAATGAGCAATTATATTGCATTTTGAAAGAGCGACAAACTAATGTTAACTAGTTATTATATTAAGGATATATCATGATTAAATTTTGATGAACATGTCAATAATCCAGCTGACAGTTACGAAGATGGTTGTGACAACATAATTACTAGGCTATAATATAATTATTACCTCTATCGCGTTTACAAGGATTACCTATGTTTAACCTCGACTCCTCAGGTCACTTGAATATTTAATGAGATAATTGGAATGTTATATGGCGTTTGCCGAGGATAATTATACTGCTTATAGATTTTACAACATATCTTCTGGTGCAAAGTAGTCATTATCGTACATATGTTATGCTTATTGAAATATATGTGACATCTGAATCAATGACGAAGGTGTCATAGTCACGATCATATAGCCGATACTGTATAAGGTTAGCATAGCATTGATGCGTTAGAGAGAAAGGCCTGTCTTTTGTTGTCTCTTCGACCCACTATGGAGTAAAAATCCCACATTTTGAGTACATTTTCACACAAATTATACAATATATCAAAGACGTCGTTATATCTTCTGCCACCTCCTAATAATAATAAGTTATAATAATTAACAAGCTTATTGATTGAAGTGTCACAAATCAAAGAACATTAGATATATATATAGATACTTATCTTACAGATGCTGTGGATAAAAACCCCGTTTAATCTACAACACTCCCTCACTAAAATCTTATTAAAGAATAAATGTGCGTTTGAAGTATTGAATATGGAAGGGAATAGACCAGAATCAATTCTGTATCAGGAAAATTGTATCTTTAAATCTTTGACTCCATGGTAAGGTGTTGTTTACATCTTTAAAGGTGTTGTAACCAAAATACCAGGAACAGTGTTATTGCAGCAGGACGTGTTTGTTTCTTTAAGCAGGAACAGGTGATATTTGAAGTCAGTGTGGTAATTTAATTCTGATATCTGAGATAAAGAGATAATATTATTGAAATCTACAATTCTACACAATCGTACAACGATTCCTGCTATTTCTAATAACTCACTTCTTCATTCTACATAAATGACAAGGCGGTATGTGAAGAGAGTTGATAATATTATTTCTTTCAGTACAATGATGATTCTGAGATGTTATTAAGAAAACAAACACTTGGTAACTTAAGCTACTTGTTATGGTCATTAGAGGCCAATATATTGTCATTGTATTCTGATTATTCATATAATATGTGATAAGAGTTGAGTTCAATGTAGTAAATCTTTTTTTATATCTTGCGGAACATAGAATATCGTGAGGTCAAGCATTCGTATATTATCCCTCGCAACATTGCGTATTCCACTTCAATCCGCGGCCAGCCCACAAAAACTGTAACTCATGTCATTTATGAGAGTTTTTGATATTTAATATTGATATCTTGAATGATACAACGTTAGCTCTATTCGAACGTCACTTTTCGCATATTTCTGATCAAGAATCCAACGTATTTCACATGGCTTAATGTAAAATGAGAATATAAGCCTAAATCCAATAATAATGACAGATTTCAATCGAATATTTATTAAAATCATGCATAGATAAAACCATTTTCAATCAGAATGGATTAGAATCGAAGATAGAAGGAAACCTATCACTGGCATGCTTCTTTTGACGATTATCTTATCTTTTCTTAACCGATCAAATATGAAGATGCAATAATATCATATTTTCCTGTACACTACTTTATTGGGAATTTGAACATTGGCTCGAGTGTAATTTTCTTGCTATTGGTGGCGTCCAATCGTCCGTGAAATCGTTAGAACTTTAAAACCATCGATTTCCAAACATAATCTTCGGATCAGTATTGAACCCTTTCATAGTATCAATGAGAAGATTTAAACTTTTGACTTGTTAGTGCGTGTTGTTCTTCTCATATCTCAGATTTATTTTTTAAGAACACCACCTATTAACATGTCCATTATTCCGAAAACAGAGAAAACAGAATAATAATTGCTGTGAACGATTTCTACAGTTGGTAGAGAGCTGACATCGTCCATCTGTTTGATATTGTTGACCACAAGATGGCAGCTGAATCAACAAAAAGTAATCAAGAATGAATTGGATGGTTTTGAGTGTCTAATCTAATCAAACCAAGCCCAGGTTCCTTTCCTTTAATTATCTTATTCATTATTAATTGTAATGCAATAATATTGGTTCAAGTTCAGCTACAGATCAAAGGTTAGAGGCATTGTTGGTCTAGTTCGATACAGTCAGCGATCCGACAATTGGTACCCTGACCTTCAAAATAAACATCTGAATAGTGTCATCAATAAAAACTCGTGGTCATAATTCGATAAAGCCTGTTATGGTTAGTTTGTGTTTCTTGTGCTAAGCTGAGGATTAAGGATATTAAGATGCATATTATAAAAACAATGTTTTAAAGATCATGCTAGTTAGCCGATATGAAACGTTTCAAGTCATGTCATGTTATGTAATAGGCGAATTTACCATACATAAAACCAAATTAAAAATGTCACCATAAGAATTTGGTAAAATTTGGGATAGTTAGACTTGCTTACTCACATGTATCGATTTATACTCAATTATCACCAGATGTACTACGGATGCAATTGAAATGATAAGAAAATACAATGACATTCGGTGTTTCTGTTACGGACAAGTGGGAATTGACACCCACATTGAGAAGTGTATATGTACGGATAACAGATATTAATTTTGGTTTGCTTGTTGTATAAAACGCTGACAAAAAATTGCTGACATTTTGACACTTTTTTCTCTCTGAAACTTTGTTTAAATTATAATGACTAATAAGGTTTCTTGGTATTTGTATTCGGGGTAAATTTGGTAAACATTTAATTGGTAGGCCAGCAGATCATCTTGTTCAAGTAATTGGTCATTATGAACGACGTTTTTTTTTATTCAACTACACATGATCATAGACTGATAAATACAAGAACTATTGACCAAGTCAAGGAAAACATCTCTTTATCATTTAACATTTGGCACCTATCAATACCAGATAGCCATCATTTCAAACATTATTCTCTAACACAATTAAAAGAAATGTCAGATTTTCTCTTCTCTAGACTTTGAAGTTAGTAATTCAGGTGGCTGATATCCTCTATAGATTACCTTGATTAAACATCCGGTACCTGTTTCAAGGAAGAGATGTGTCTGGTGGTATACACCTATTGTTATCAGGGAGAGGTCTATTCTTATCTTTCTAGAAAGGTTAAAAGTCTTATAAATTGTGTATTTTATGATAATACATATGTAAATTTCTTATATTTCATTAGAGTTTAGACATCTTTCAAAAAACAATAACCGATTTAAAATTGAAGACGTTGCTTAAAACCGAAGCTAGTTAAATATAGATACGTGTTTTGATCGTCAAAACTAAAAGGTATATCAACGTAATGGCATATTAAGACTATAAAAGACTTGAGTCTCTCACGATACTGGCCTTAACATGATTGAAAGAAAGATAAAAAGAGATAACAACTTAGGTTCACAGTTAAGGATACTTTCTACCAGCTGGTCCTTGATTGCATTGGCATTGATGTTTCCCGGATTGTCCGTACCCATTTACAGCTGGGTCGACTAAAATTATGAGATTGAGAATGGAACCCACAGCAGCCATTTACTCGACGTAACCAAGCAAATGAAAGAGAACCAAACCTGTAACCGACTGTGCTATAGAACTGGATACATTATGATAAATTCTATACATTAGTGCATTATATATTAAGTTCTCATTGTGGTTGCAGCATTTTAATGTGTGATTCACAACCATTGGATTTGTGTAGCTTCTTAAGAAATTATCTATAGGCCATTTATAACCATGCATCGAACACCATTGTGATAGTGACAATTGTGTTTGTTGGCTTGAAATTAGTTGACAACCCTAGAGGTAATTCAACTTGTGGTATCGAGGTTGCTTCATTCAAAAGCTAAATTAATAATAAAGCATGCATGTATTTAGTTGAGTTTTTGTACTCCCATTGTGTAAAATGTACGTCAAAGGATGACGTTGTAAATGATCGATAAAGGTGGATTGTGTCCCAGCTGAATTCTTCCGGTGCTGCTAAAATAGATTATTCCTTAATACAATTGCATCATGACTAATACTACCTCTAACTGCGAAGAATATTAATTAATGCCTTTAAGGTAATACATTTTAGATCGTTTACTCGGTAACAATTCATGACATTGTCACCTCGACTTCTAATCTAATGTAATTCCCTGGGCTTCAACTCAACAACTTCACAATTTATATTCACAAATCTCTTAAAAGGTTTACTTAATACATAAAAATGTCTTGTATTTATCGAATTGAACGTATTCATTCGTTTAGCTGATACAGATGAACGTCATGCTAATACTTTCCTTTTCAAATCTAGCCCCAGGGTCTCAAATTTTTCTTCCTCAGTTAGGAATTATTTAATGTAATTTCTCCATTAGCTCATGAAATTACTAAAGTGGTTTATTTGCGTAATAGTTTCTGTAAGGTTCCAAAAGATAAGCCTGTAAGGCGCTACCTGACTACTCGTAGCAACAAATAGCATAGCAATTTACTTTAGATAAATAATACAATATTCAAGACAATCGGTGGAAGAAGTAACTATTACTTAAATTCTGACAAATATGATTTCAAGAGACCCATCCAAAATGTTACAAAATAACTTTCAAATGATTTAATGGATTTCCTTTCCAGGAATACAAATCAGACGCATTGTGTGTGCATATCAGTACAACTCATCATTATTTTCTGTCATTTACAGATAGGCACTGACACCAAATTACTGATGCATCAAGAGCTTCAATAGCAGATATTGATTAAATAGAGACAGGACCGTGTAAGTGACAACTTGTTGAAGTTTGATCAAACTTGAGAACATCATCAATATCAATTATTTCTGCTTGTGTAATCTAAGTCTGGTGTTGTAGTCGTTTTTATCACCATTTTCTCGTCTCAATGAACAAATTGTTTCTCATTATGTAGAGAATTCTATACAGCTTGCCAATGATTTTATATGAAAATGTTGCAAGAATTTCCGTCATCCTCATTAAGTCAGCTAACTACCGTTGCTTTAAACTAGGAATTCCTCTCGGGTCAAAGAAATCTTAACTGATTGTTCTTGGAAGAAAGATATTTAACATTCTCTACTTCAGATTTATAAACCTAAGTGCTTACTATAATTATAGCTATTTTCAAAAAATAAAAATGTAATACCAACTGTGAAGCTGCTATTTTTCGGCTTGTCAATTTTGACTTGATGAGTATTAACTGATAAATTCTGTGGATGTGTCAATTTTCTCCTTGTCCTTGACATTTTATAAACTGACTCAAATCTAAAAATCAAATCCATCAGTGATACAGATTTTACGATTAAAACGTAAACAGAACCGAATTAACTCCATTGACAATCTCCTTCAAATATTTTGAAAGGTTCTTGAAACTATTATCGACATCACTCATCACCTCCTTGAAAACAATTTGTTGCGAAACACCCCCGCGGTCTCTATCTTTGTTTTATTTATTTAGCTAAGTCGTGAACGAGGACAATTGATTTATATTGCAGTAAATCTACTAGCATTATAATTAAAACTGCTAAATGTTAGTACTATGACATGCTAGTTAGTTTAGTGTGCTAGTATTTTATACTAATGACATACCAAATGACACTTTTATCACATTTAGTGTAAATAAAAAACATAAACATTTAAATTTTCCCGGCATTATTTGTCAAATAACGAGACATTTGTTATTCTAATACCGGTGGTAGTAAATCTTGAAATCACCAGTAATTATAAATGGTATTACAGGCAAATATACTGTTTCTAGAAATGTGTACAATATGTTAATATTAGGACCATTAGGTACGAGAAATACACATCCAACATTTTAAAAAAAACAACGATCTTGAAACTTGCATTTTAGACTTTCGTGAAAGTATTATTGTAAAAAAAAAATGAATGGTGCCAAAATGATGAAAATATTTACCTTTATTCCAACCGACAAACAATATCACAGCACTACGTTATAACAAATAGCAGATTTTGGTAGACATGATGGTGCATAAACTGAAGAATTCAAAGAAACCATAAGAAGTAGATTTTTCAAGACACAGATATATAAAAAATGTGGCATATTGGCTTTGAAATATGAGACTTAAAGGTGTGTAAAAAAGTAAGTGTCAGTATTTAAGATGATAAAAGAGATAATGAAGTATGGGAATCTAATCATAATGATCATCTTATACTCCTTAACACCTTGAATAATATACCTACCAGATACCACAACAACAATATCTTCAACATTTTTATCTATTGTTTTTCACTTGACATCAACAGTGTATAACAATTACCAGGTTTGAAATCGTTTAGGTATAAGGTTGCGCATTTATCAATTTAATATGTTTTTCAAATATTCCATTGACACATTCTTCTATAAAAAGGGTTTTCATTTCTTTATTTAACCTTGATGCGGATAGTTGAAATTAACACGTGTACTAAATGCTAATATATCTCGTGGAAATGTTCTACTTAATGGTTCTTAAGAGTAACTTGGCCACCTTTATTTAGTTAGATTTAAATAGGAATGTCTCCCTGTACGCTGTTTCCTGTGCCATATTTTGATTGTCTATTTATACCTCGTCGATTTCCGGTAAAAATATGAGAGAATCCACTCAAACTGTGCTTCCGCTTTAGTGGAAGTCTGGTACGTTGCTATTGCACAGTCGACTTCTTCCGTTAAAACAAAACTTTTACCGTCGACTTCGAAGCCCAATTCATCCTTGGACAAACTTTATGACTGAGGAAAAAAGCAATCCTTTTTGACACGATCTTGGTCATAGCACATATTCTATGCTATGGACGCGATCTTAATACTGTATATTATATCATGACAAGGAAAAAATACAAACCACTGTTTCTTTTTGTCATGTATCAGAACATGCTATGGAACCGATGACAATACATATTTTGTCATAGATCCGATCATTACTCATGTATTTTCATATACAACCGGCAATGACATATTGTGGAAGCAATCATACCACATTATATTAAATGCTATGATCCCGATCATTATGCATATATTATTATATACACTCGATAATAACACACAATTTATGCTATGGAACCGATCATAACACACAATTTATGCTATGGAACCGATCATAACACATATTTGTGCTATGGACCCGATCTTTAAACACATTTATTTTTTTATACACTCGATCATTTTTCAAATTGAATGTTACGGACCTGATTCATTCTCAATTATCAACTTTCCTTTTGCACTTTGTTTAGTGAATCATCTTAAGTAATCTCGTAAATTTTATTTACAAATATTACAATCAAGTATATAAATTCGCTTAAATGTTAATATATTAAGTTTCAAGACATTTGCAGTTACAATTTTTAGACCTTTCACCTTGGTGTACGCGAATAACTAAGTGGAATTTGTAGCAGGTAAAATCATCAGTCCATATGTTCAATCTTCTCGTAGCTCCAAAATTACCAGCTGAATCAACAAAAACTAATCAAGAATGAATTGGATGGTTTTGAATGTCTAATCTAATCAAACTTAGTCCAGGTTCCCTTCTTTTGATTATAGTATTCATTAATAACATGGTATTGATATAGAAGTTGGTATTGGTCAACTGGTCAGATATGAGGTTACATTACTGTCCAAAGGTTAGTTCCCAAACTTCTCGTTTAATACTTTCAATGTTGTGTAAAGAAATTATTCCTGTTAATTACGGGGGAAACCTGGCCCTCTACTATTTGATTATTCTAAATATAATTGAGATTAGTATTCCATTGGAGATGATATTAATACCCAAGGATTTCTGTAATTATACCATATAGCTTCTTACTAGTATTAGGAAGGGAACTATATCAATAATCCGATTATCTTTGATTTAAAAAATAAATGAAGTAAGCTGGTTTTTGATGAATTTGAGAAATGAAAAGTAAACTGTCGGTACGTATCTTTACCTTGTATCTGAATACTCAGAGCAGCTAGGACCCAGTATGCTACATGATGGCAATCTAAAAAGAAAGGACCAATTCCACAGTAATGGTAAAGTTTTTCTCATTTACCATTGTTCACATTGTTTTCTAGCCTTCAACAGAACAATTCTAAAGCAGTAAGGCTTGAAATGCATTAATTGGTATTTTCTTTCAAATTCATTAGAATCATAGCCAAACCCATGTTACAATTAGAGGGCGATGGGGTCTTTTGCGTTGGATGCCCATAGTATACAGGATAATTAAGCTAATCATTATTTCGAGAAGGAATATTTATTCAAAACCACATCTTTCAAATCATCAATTCCTGCATCTGGTTTTAGCAAACATCAATACTAAAGGGTGTGAAAACCATCTTTGATACATGATACCACCTCCCACAGATCTATTTTGACTGGGCTGATGATTGTTTAAATGAGAAAAGTACACATTGAAGTTGGTACAACTGACGATATATGGAGTAATAATAATGGATAATAATGGATGATCTACGCTGTAACACTCTGTGAAATAGCACTCTACCAAAACTAGATGCCAATATAAACAAATGATGTACAAGTTAATGATGATTATTCGATTACACCATGGTTTTTGTATCAACAAGTATCAAACCATCTGTTAGTAATGACATGATATTAGTCAAGTTTTGGAACAGCTCAGTACTGCAATATTTATTTATATTCCAGATTAGACACCATTTACCTTGGTTGCATTGTTTGTTGTCATTCCAATAGCTAAGGCGTAATAAGGTTAATGTGTACTATTGCTATCAACTGATTCCTAAACGTGTACTTGCTGTGGAAAAGAATGAACACCCTGTTTCGGAAAGTAGTATCCTTTTTGGTTACTTAAAACATCTAATCAGTATTTCCTGCCGCGTCTCATTCGATTACTTAAAACGTGTTGACGACCTGCACTTATATAATCGTTTTGTTAAATGTTTCTCAATCTGATGCTTCAGCTTTCTCAGTTCAGTTGTTTGCTGTTGCCAAGTCCTTTTTCATTTTTTTTTAATCTGCGAACTGTTTGTTATCTAATATTATTGTACCAACCTTCTCGTTTCCCGTCGATATGGTTTAAATTTAACGCATTTTGCTTCGTACAGTAGTCTGTGATATCAGCACCAGTAGGTCATCTATCAATAAACCAACCAACTATTTAATCTTGTTCTGTCTGTTGCTTTAGCCTCTTCTAGTCCAGTGTTGCTAATGTGTTAGCAGAATCTGTGAATGTCTCAAAATTTATCGTTGCTATTTATTAATGCATTAACGCTTTGATATATCTCTCATTATCAAGTTTGATTTAAAATTTGCAAGGTATAAAAGTAAGCCTGATTATAGTGATTTAGAGATCTTTAAAATCAAATCGAGAACCCAAAGAGTTAAAATCTCATTGTTTTTGCAACATGGCTATTTAGAAAGTATAAAAATAACCATTTATTTCTCGATAGATAAGTTTTATCTTAAAGAATGGAGATATAAGTTAATAACTAGCCACCCACGGTGATTAGACTCAAATCTTTATTCCAGAAATTGTGAAACCTATGTTTCATCTTGACAGTTGAAGCTGTGATATTTAGGTTAGTGAAGATAAACTAGTGATATTTTACCAAAACTTAAAATTATTATCTAATTCACCTGTTCTATTGTATCTATTGTAGTATTCTATAATATACTGTTATCTATTTCCAGGTGGAATTTTTTCATGTTTGCTAGATTCAGCTCTTACTTTTTCTTTATATTCTTTGTAAATTATACCATTTCATTTTTATAGCTTGTGGGCTACTTTCAAATATTGTTAGAAATTCAATCTAGGTAGCCATGGAAAACTTCGAAAATTTAGAGCTTAAATTATGAATTTTGATAGAGTATTCTTTAATATCAATACATTTTTTACGGCTCGTTAGAGCCGCAACGGATAACTATGGGATTTGTAATTTGTTTTGGAAAGGGCAGTTACATCACGAACCGAATTAATTAATCGGTGCTAAAAGAGTCTGACATTTTAACATTCAGAAACATGTTACAGATCAGTAGAATATACTTAGACTATCCGTTTAGTCTGGATCATTCAAAAATCTAACTGGGAGCCGCGATGGCTCAGTGTGTTAGACGCTTGCTCGCTAACCTGAAGGTCCAGGGTTCAATCCCGGCATAGGTCGAGATAATACCTTTGGATTTTTCAACCCGGTTTCCCCCTGTCAGTGATGCAGGTAAGAGGGGCTGACATGGAAAAAGCGTCTAGTCGTGCGGATGGGACAATAAACCGAGGCCTCGTGTGCTACAGGCTGTGCACGTTAAAGATCCCTCGACAGTTGGAAATCGAAAAAGAGCAGGCTAATGCCACTGTCCTGGCAAAATTTCCCTCATGGCACCCTGCATGGCGTTGCCCGTCTTCATTAGCCCACAAGGTGCAGAAGAGTAGGACGTAAAACTCCATTCATTTCATTTCAAAAATCTAACTGCACAATAAATCGGCTAAATTACAATATCTCTGTCACACCGGGACGTAAAAGTTCCTACTAAGCTGCGACGGTCGCCTTAAACCTAGTATAGGCGTGTAAGATACCGTGCGAAAAGGCCATGAGATCTCCAGTGGACGCACCTACTTAACTCATAACTGTCAATAGACACACTTTGTTGCGTAGCAGTCGAGGAGGGAGGACCGCATCAGGAATGCAATAATGTCGCATATGTCGGGGTTTGAGGACGACTCTTTTACAGTTAGTATGTTTCCAGGACGTTCTCTAGCGTTTTCGTCGTGATTGCCTGTGATATAGTACATTTCTAGTCGCCGTAAGATCACAAATGGTGGCAGTCCGTGTGACAGGGTATAAAGATGAGTAAAGCGAGACAGTTTTCTGTTGCTTTAATCAGTATTCAAAGTTTGTTTATAAGAATTATTGGTTTAAGTCAATCTTCATTAATAAGATATATCTATATATTTAATTATCTATTTCTTCGAAATAAATAACACATATCTATGATTGACTTCATACAGAAAGCAATTGGAATTCATTTGATTTATTTACCGTTAGGGATAATGTTATTACTTCTACTTAATGTCTCCATTGGTCTGTATTGGACTGTCCATTTTAAAACCTGCACCGGGCAAAGGAAGCATGATAACTTTGTTTCGTTTCTACCGAACTTAGATATACATATGGTATAATACTTTACGTGTGGTTGAACATTTTAAGCATTTCGACTCCAACTGTAGACTGCAATAATACATTACAAAAATAATTGTTGTTTGTGTTGCATGTCAGACAGTAGATCTACTTCGGAACACTTGATGGCACTGCGTGGTAGCTTACTTAATAATAGATCCTGGTAAATACGGGAGATATATTACATGTTTTATTTCCATTATTGAATATGTACTCGATAGATCCACCACTGGGCAAACGCTGTCTGACTTCAAGATATTACATAACGTATATATGTGCTTTTCGTTTTCCAATATACAAAAAAGTAAACTTTCTCAAGTACCAAGGGTTTTGATTCTATTAATCTTGGTGATACATTCTTCTGCTGTTGATGATTCAAACGGATTAGTTTTTATTGGTTTATATTGTATACCTTGGAGACTCCATACACTAAAGACATGTCATTATGTCATCAATGTCCAACTGTATATTGCAATATGTAGTTTTCGCAAAACGCTTATAATACAGTTATAACGTGTCGAATTAAATAACAGAAAAATAGAAATGGTGGTCTCAGAGGCATCCTGGCAGAAATTGACGTCGAACAGCGCGCTCGGATTTTGAAACCATCCTACTGATTGCAATTGCTCGCGGTCAATAAATTTTGCCAATTTTGATGAGACGTTGTGAATCGTCAGAGGGTCTAGGCTGATCATAAGAGGCCACGCACTTCTATGTTTTCATTATCATAAAATGCGAGATATAAAATGAGATATAACAATTACTGTGTTTGAAAACGGTAAAATTAAGGAATTTCAATACTTTCAATATTTACTAGACTGAAGAAATACAGAAAAAGCAGAATCTCAAAGGAACCAATTGCCATTAGATTTTGTTTTCAAGCATAACAACTTATCAGTCTGGTTTCTTTAACTTAGATACTTGGTAGTTTACTGTCATTGAAACAGAGACACTTCGATTGAAAACATAAAAACTAAGACGATGTTTTTATAAAAATCTGCTTAACGTTCAGAATTGTTGAAGTTGATTGTTGCTATTCAAGCCAGAAATTGATCACCCCTATTTAAAACGATCCTTGAATCAACCTTCCAATAATGTTTATCCGTCTACTGAATTCATCGTTTTAATTAAGTTTCGTGTGTAATAAAATCCCTTTTAAGACGACGCTTGACTTCGACCACCTCCGAATGAAGACTTTTTTACTCCTCAAAATTCCAAAGCAAACATCAATTTTCTGTGATAGCCTTTCCTTGTAAAATAGACGCCCCTTTAGAGTTCATTATTGAACTGATTCAATATGTTGGTAGGAGGAAAACAGTTTTTATTGAAGAAAAAAGAAGTTGTTTTAAATAATGTTGTTTCAGTCAGCTGTCTGAAAATGTAAGAAAAACTAATTGAATTCCAGTCCACTTGAAGTCAACTTTAGATAGAAAACAATTCGATATTGGAAAAACTGACCTATATAATTTAGTTAGACCCAACGAATGAAGGCAATTCGTAAAAGACAATGAAATTTTCAATCGTGGTCGACTGTAAGTTTAGCATGAAAGTTAATGTATTCTTGTTTGATATTTTTTTTTTTTAGCTGCTGATTTCTTGCAATTTTATCTATTTGCAGGAATCATATTAAAAAAAATCCTCACTTTAAATTGTTTTTATCAGATACTTAATCAAGATTTTTTTCCGACTCAAGAGCGTCTGATCTCTACTTTATGTAATTTATTTCGATCTTTGAAATTCGGATTCATGCAGTTTAACGACTCCGTTAATTAAAGAGTTAGCAGGAAATACAAATGACAAAAAAACTATAAATTTATATTTATTGCCTGCCAAAATGACATCTTGAATATATTCAAAAGTTTTATATTTATTTTTGTAGTTTAATTGCCAACATTTCAGATAGAGTACGGCGGATTTGTAGAGAGTGTCGGAATGATTCTTTTATGATGTGGTATTTGATACTTATTTCATCGGCTTGAAAGTAAACATTTATATTAGAAAAGTCAAAAATGAAATTAAATGAATGGAGCTTTACGTCCAACTTTTTGCACCATGTGGGCTAATGAAGACGGCAACGCCAAGCAGGGTGCAATGATATAAATTTTACAATGACAGTGGCATCAGCCTGCTCTTTTTCGATTTCCATCTGTCGAGGGATCTTTAACGTGCACAGCCTGGTGCACACGGAGCCTCGGTTTATTGTTGTAGAAAATTTAAAATTTAGCACATACATATAACAGATATTGAAGACAGCTATAGTGAAAGAACGTTGTCTTCACACAAAAACGCAAAATAATGTTCATATTACCGGCAGCTTTGGACATGTAACATTCAATCTCTTAATTTCTTACATTTTAAAACTTGAAACCATCCGACATATACGCATACCAGCGTGCTTCATCATTATGAAGCTAATACAAAACTTATTCGACGTACGGCAGCGTATTCGCCTTTTAGGAAATTGTGTTTTTTCCGTTATATCTTTAGTCCCGTGAACATATCATATAAACCACACTAAACATGCTTTATTGATTATTTATTGGTATTATCGTCCAGTTAAAACCTTAACTTGTATCCTGTAACAATCGAACTTCATAAATTTATCTTGATATTTTAATAGGTTACATTTATTGATTTAAATTTATCTTGATATTTTAATAGGTTACATTTATTGATTTAACAGGGTGGTCAAATCTTTACAACACAGGCTAACCTTAACTTGTATCTAACTTCATAAATTTATCTGAAAAGATCTTTGACAAGATTTCTCTGATATCCGTAATCGATATCTCTGTTCGAACTACAGCAATTTTTTGATGAATTTATTTAATTGTTAATCGATATTGTTTAGTTGTTATGTTTGAAATTAAAGATATACACGTTTAATAACGAGAAAAACCTTTATTGTCAATTGCAATGAAGAGTCATCCTAATTTCGTCGAGTTTTATCAAACCTGTAATTTACTTCATATACAATGTACGATAACTCTTTTTAAACCGAAAAAATCAGAACACGCTTAAAGTTATTAAATTTCTGGTCGCTGCATTGACGTCTATACTATTATAACGCGCTATTATAACATCTGTAGCAAAATAGATCATTTAAACACATCATCGCCTTATAAGACAACATGTTTTGATGCGAGAATGAAATTTAATTATCAGATTTGCATAACATAAATACAAACAAAAACAATACTATTATAAATTACCTACTTATATATACAATATATGGTACATTGATTATACACAAAGATACAAAATAATTATACAAAAATAAGTAAAGTTTCAACATGGCACCTTTATAAATGTAAGCTTAGCAAGTTTGAGCGAAACGTATAAAATAAATATACGGTGATCAACTTAAAATGTAGCCTAAGATAAATGTGGTCAAATTAGCATAATATATTGCTTTTTTTTATTAATCTGAGCTAAGCAATGACACATAATGTCCGTTACTGGGCAAATCGAAGGAGTACATCCTATAAAATACGTATTGCACCCACTAAATGTAGACCCGATTGCATTTTGGCATTCACTTATAGAGACTTTTTACAAAGAAGCAAGTTCATATATCGTAAAAGAAGTTTTCTACAAAGAAGGGTAAAGGAATTCGAGTGATTTGCAACTGTCTCTCAAACAACCTCAAACCCTCCTTTCCCCGAAATCAAAATAACCTGACAAACACTAAGGTTCTTGCTTTAATTTTTTCAAATTAGAGTTATTTCTCTCACACTTACACAGATATTAACATTAATATTAAGACTGATCGATATACGGATATGGATATCCATTTTCCATACGTGTCCAAAATATTATCTATTTTGCCCTCACAATTAAATTATATATTACATACGGTTTTAAGAAAACACTCTTTGAGGAAATGTTCAGTAATTCAAGACGGTAAGTAAGGAAATTATTTAGATATAAGCGCTAGAAATAAGTACAGCAAAAGTCGTAATTTCTAAAGTTGAAAGCTTTAATTTTCCTTTAAAAATACACTATAGTTTAAGGCGCGAAAGCTTCCAAATATGATTCGAGGATCTGGATCACTTCCTTCAGCTCTTTTGATTATATTCGGCGATTGTTGTGATCTAGTTAATTTAAACCATGCTGAACAATGAGAATGGACTACTTGAATAATATGAAGAGCAAATGTTATCTGGTGTATGGACTGGTACTGGTTTCAAGAGCTTAAAGTGAAACATTTGAATTTGGACACTATTTACATGAGATATATATATACACATTATGATTATCCCCCGATACTTTTTTTCACACAATATGGTGTTAGCTGTTCCAGACCTTTATCACATAACACTCAGGTTCCTTTCTCCAAATTCCATCACTGGCTATAAATATAATTATCTCCCTTTAAACAGTCGTTGAGCCAAGAAGGCACGTGGTACAGCACCATGGCAACAGCGCGATGTAACTAAGTAACCGAAAATAAATCACGATATTACTAAGAAATTGTAAAGCGTAGCAGTGATATTACTGTTAAAATTATTGTTAAATAGATGTCCAAACACCTTGCATCACTTGCTGTTGATGAAACGGTTTTACCATTTATTATTTTACCCGTACCTGAAACAAAGGAGACAGTTGCTTGAAATCCACCACAAATTAAATGTGAACAAAATAATTTGTATAACAGAAAAATATTTCATATGTTAAACTAAATTGTTGACTCTTGAATAAGTTTTGACTGTTTTGCTAAAATGATGTATGATTGGACAAGTGGATTCTCTTCCACCCCTAGTTAATGTTTTCATAGAAAAGTAATTAAATAAAATGTTCCTTACCACGTTTTACATTTGTTGTGTCCGCTGCAAGAAAAAAAAAATAAAACGATGAATAAGAACTTTTAAGAATTTGTTATTAATTAACATTTAATCTTCTATACTGTTAAAGAAAATGAATCATGTCCAAATATGCCACAAAAAAATATTACTAAAGTTTCATGAAAATTGTTTCTCATTACTTGAAGGTCAACAACATCACTAATTGCGAACTTACCTACAAGAACTTCCACAGTTAGTTTATCAATTTTATCCTGAGAAGAACGACAGATATAAGTTCCTGCATGACTTCTATCACTATGATCCACAATAAGTTCACTCACTAAAGCTTTCACTTCTAATGATCTATATTTTGTTATGATTATATCGCTATATTTATGAGGTTCTATTAGATCACCGTCCTTAAACCAGTCTATTTCCTCCGGTATCCTATCACCACCTGTAGCATTACATGTTAAATGAATTTTATGACCTTGTTCTACAAATTTATTCCCGGTTAACCGCAAATCTGCAATAGAAGAACCAATACTGACAAATATATGTACATGGCTTATATAATCGAATACTCTGGAACAGTCAATTTATTCCTTATTGTAAGGCGACTTACAAGAAAAGAAAATCTCAAAAACACATCAATAGCATAATCAGCAAGCATAAGAATTTAAATACATGATCATTTAATTCGGTATTTGTGATTGAAATTCTTTTTGTAAAAGTATTATAGTTGAACGTTTTTTTCAAGTTTGTATACATTCGAAAGGAGGCAGTGAAGTCAAGGATAGTTTAAAAAGTAGCAAAATGGAAGAGAGTGTGCTTGAACAGTGTGGATAAGGATTGCATTAGGTGACATCAAGAAGTTCGGGACACTTACTCGACGAAGAATATTTATACTTGTGCAGATGACCAAAATCAATTTTTCCTGCAAAATAAAATACAATCTTCACGTCTGAAATATTTGTCTCCCTTCTTACAAGATGGTCTGACAAGCATTCAAATGACCACGACCTGCTTTGGTATGTTCAATTGCGTGCGTCTTCTTATTTCCAAAGGTCCGGCATAATTGCAAAAATTTCAATATAAATATTGAATCCCTACGACTCAATTTTCCTAAGAATCTGTTGAATAGTCACTTCCATGGTGTAATGAAAATGGATAAGTTGTCAATAACGTACCTGGCTTTGATAAAGGTGAACCTGAAAAAGGAATGAAATAACGGTTTGAATATGAAAAGGTGTCCCTAGGGAGAATCGACATGTCAATGTCATACTTTAATTTATAACTCGTAATGGAAATAAAAGGTTTATTTTTTTTTTATCAAATATGGACAACACAAGGAATTATTGATGAGTATCATATTGAGCGAAATATAGATTTGGTTATGTTCGAACTATTTCACCCGTAAAAGTGCTTGAAATTCAATTAAGATCTCTATATTAAGATAACCGATTGCGTGCGCCAGTTTTTCAAGTAAAGGTGATTCAAAGCTATATTACCTTTGATAGCTTAATTAAATCTTATTAAAAATTGATATCTTGTAAATCACGATAAGAGTATATTATACTGTCGATCACGACTTCAACAAAAAGTTGCCAAATCGGTCTTAATGTTAGCGTGTACAGCACTGTTATAAGATAGTTTATTTCCTTAACAACATTCAATTTATACAAGTTTTGTAAAAAAGTTAATATTTACTCCTAAGGCTAAACCGATTTTATGTCAAAACATAATTCGAATCGAATCTCGTAGTTACTTTGTTTAGGTTTATCATTTAAGCTGACTATGAGCCATCCGAATCACTTTCATGGTTAATTGATTCGACACTGAGATGACACTATACGTTCATGTTACAATGCTGCCATCACAACATTCTGACTGCGATAGTGATCCATCCGTCAACAGAATGTTTGTAACGAGATAGTTACTACTGTTTCGATCAGAAGTTTAATAGTTTTATTTCGAAACGTGTTTGGTGTAGTTGAAACCACCAGCATTAACCAAATGCCCAGAAAAGATAGCTTGTTTCAGGTAACAGGCGTCTTCGCAATGGTCAAGGTATTTCGTCTTCATTTTATACATGACTGCAATGACCCATCCAATACACTCGAAATCGGGGGCTCTGGAGACTCTATCCGCTGTGGTACATTCCAATCAAATCGATGATCGTGAAACAAGATTGTGGGCTATTGCAGTAACGGTATAAGTCGAAGACGTAATACCATGGCCATAGTGAAGATGGGTTACAGGTTACTCAAACATAGTAAACTATTCTCACCAACAACTTGTAAATATACAATTCTAGAATGACCAGCAATCGCAGTCGTCTGACATTCATATTCTCCCGCCATTTCTGTCTTCACGTTTTTAATTTTTAAATTCCATACAGTTATATCTGTTACTTCATCTTCTTTATGCTGTACAACATAATTATTATCCTTAATCCACGTTGTCGTGCCAATGGTTAAAAACTTTTCTTTTTCAACTTGGCGCCAGGCAACCTGAAAGACACAATAAACAGTGTAATCCGTGCGGCAGCATCAGTTACCTTAAAAATTAATGAAAAAGGATGTATTAACATAGTGCTCTTCACCTTCAGTTTAATGACGTCAGCAAAATGTCTCGATTCTTATTATTGAAGGACTTTTAACTTTAACCGCATAGGATATTGGGACACAAACTGGGATGTTCTCACCACCCTGAGGGTATGGCACACGGGTAACATCGTGTGACCAACTGTTGTAGGAGAAGAATTTAGCTTTTATGGATCCTTATAAAATTATAAAACTAACAATGTTTTGAATATCCATTATGTTTGGGGTTAATTAATTGGGCTGAAATAGATTGAAAACCACTGGCATATGATATAGATGTTGGGTACAATCGAGCAGATTTCTTCAAATAAATCGTTTATACAAGTACAGAAACTGTAGTAGAAAAAGTTAGTGCATGTACATATGTATCTTTAATGAATGTTTAATGGCCAACTCGTTCGCGAGAAATCGAACATGTATTTATGACTATTTAATATTCCAAGCCTAAACACTTATTAATCTTATGAATGCCCAGGCATCATTATCAACAGAATTACTTGATTACATTTTACCATTATCTTCGACATAGTAAATTAAGCCACACTTGGATACCAAAAAATATAACCCTAATTTTTTACACCAAAATCTGAGCAACATTCCATCATCGAATATCGCCATCACTTTTCAAATCAGATCAGATTTGTCATCAGTGTTTTTAAAAGCAAGGTATTAGTATTTCTGCTTGCTTGCCAACCAATCGGAAAAAAAAACTACACATCAACATAAACTTAATGCATAAGAACATAATGTAATTGACATACTTCCCCCTTAGCTTTTTAACATAAAAAAGTGTTTTAGACAACTTCATTGATTAGAGTTTCGTGTTGTGTTTTGGGTGGAATATAATGAATTTTCTAGCACATTGTATAACGTCAATCAGTACAATAATTTTATACAGCACAGAACACTCATTCACTCCATTAAACGAAAACAATACAAGTAAAAATGAAAATATGAATTATAATAATAATGTAACAGTACTGCTTATGTAGCGACAGGGATTCCCCTGTGATGCGAGTCGGTAATGGAGAGCGCCGAGTCGTTCGGATAAGACATTACAGGTGTACTCCTTGAGTAGATTAATGCCACTGTCCTTCCACACTTCCCTCATCACACACTGCAATATGTCTATCTTTTTGGCATAGCTCAAACAAATAAAAACCAAAAGAAAAAAGAATATAAAACAGCATTTAATTTCACCACAAGTTGCATCTTTTTTCAATTTATGTCTGTCATCGTTATTTAAGTTTGAAAGAAACAAGCATTATTTATAACCAGAGTTATCATTCACATGGCGGGTAACAGTTGTTCTGGAATCTTGATGGCAAATATAACTTTTTCATTTAGAATTCGCTTACAGTAATAGATACAGGTGTAAAATAAAACTGTATTTGGGAGATTTTTTCTCCACATTGTCATCTATGATCAGTGAATAATTGAAAGAATGGAAGATTATATCAGTTAGCTATTCACTGACTTTGATTGATTAATCTAGCACTGTTTGAGACTTTCATCACATTAGCTGTTTCCGTGAATGTTTTTATTTCGGCATTTTAAATCAGATCGCTCGATAGCAGTGTTGACGTTTTTATTTAAAGTAGGAAATGTTTCACATATTTTTTACAGAAAAATGAGAAACATTCTAGTATTGTGTTTCTGAAGGTGTTATCTATGCTAGTCATGTCTACAATGATTGAAACTTGTATGTTTTATTGAAACACGTTCAATATGTAATAAAAATTGTACTGTACAATTATTTCATTAAGTGGAATTTCATAACAACTGTCTATCAATTTAACTACTGGAAGCTGAAATGATGAAAAGCAAATTACTATATTCGATCTTTTCATTGAAAACAATAGCAATTGCGTTAACAAGTAACCCGAAAATTGTCGAATGATATTAAAGCTGTTCCGATTTATGGCATTCATGTGTATGTTTCAAATTGATAATAAAGTTATGGTTAAAAGGGATATGACGTAGTAAATACTTTCTGGAGCGGCACATATTTTAGAGTCAAATCAACAAATAATGTATTCAAATAATTGCACAGTCTAACTATATCAGCCAATTATCTGAGAGATAATAGCATTAATATTTAACTATTGTTATCGAGAAGTGACTGGAGATCATATAGACAATGGTAATGAAACACGAAGCGTGGAGAGATTTTAAACAATACCAGATTAAAATTCAATTAAACATAAGTTGCTCGATTTAACCAATATATCACCTGGGACTTTCCTTAACAAATACCTGTATGTATTTCATAAATAATGAATAATATTACAGGAAATAACGACAGGAATACATAAAGAATTTCCGCTGAATACCAATTTTATTTTACGATTGAGTGATTAAATTATCTAGGATATATTTTCAGAACTGATAAGAAAAGAATGTCGGGTAATAGAAAAAATCAATAGGGAAAGTACTATATTGTTGGTTAATGTTAGTCATGTACATAATTCTTGAAAACTTCTATAGGTAATATTTGTGTTGGTGCCAAGTGCAAATAGATATCATGAGTAGAATAAGAGGCATTGTTAATATGCATGAAGGGTATTTTCTTTACAAAAATACTGCGAGTGATAAAGCACCGAGTTATAATGTTTAAGTTGCCGCTGAAAGAGAAGTCTTCACATTCCAGACCATTATTTTCTGGCACAAAAAGATCAACACACTTGTCAAACTAGATGTCTGTAATAATACTATAAACAATTTAATAGATGTTTATCTTAAACGCTACACTAAAAACTCTTCTTCGATACCATAGAACTACATTACTTCAACTATTAAGAACACCATTACGGAGATTGGATACCGGTACTTACAATTATCACTTTACACAGCTCCAACATTTGTTTTGCTCAAACATGAGACTAGATTACAAGGTCTGTAGCACATATAATTAAGATTTTTCAACAGTCCAAGGCTGGGTCCAAACAGTCGTTCGCCATGATTGAAAACGATGAATTCAATTCAGTTTTTTCAGGTTGAGGAGAGATAACAATTAGAAACCCAGGTAAAATGTAAATTAGTGTTTGATGAAGTCTACGGAAGTGACCTTGTCTAGTACTCGAAGGAAATCTCTCGAAATGACAAGAACTTTCATTTGAAATATCATCAAATATTTACAAAGTCTATTGAAGGAACAGCAATAAACTCATCGATAGATAAAACAGAAAATATCGAATTAAACTTCCCATTGAGTCAATGTCAGGTCGACTTTAACCATGTCGGACATGTAACAGTTCTTAAATCACATCAAATAATGTTAACTTTCTTCATTAATTGGTTCCTTAGTACCTGCTTTTACATTCCGATTTCCAATTGACAAGGAAAGACATTATCTTTAAATTCATCTTATTACATTGACCTTTGTAAAGATTTTAACCAATTCACTTCAAAGACTTTGAAATTATATGGCAGTAGAGAGAAAATTTTATGACCGAGATGTCTGATTTCATGTACATAATTACAGATAGAATTTGTCAATAGACATACAGAGTACACAGATCTTTCCTTTAAAGATATACTACCGATGACCGAAGAATTGAAATTTTCAAACCTTGCCAAAATGAGTCTTTGTTCATCAGCGGATATACCTGGTGTCATTGCTATGATCCAATAAATCCACAAAACTAAGCAATTATTCATTAACTAATTATATAACTAAGTAATTTTGAAACAGCTTGGAAGTTTGAGACTTTTATGTTATTTCTAAGAGGTAGTATTCCTTAAAGCCTATATAAACGTTGGTAAGGTTGGTTTAGTGAACAAAATACTGAAAGATTCAACGAAAGTGCTCTATGAGTATCTTGTTACGTCAAAAGGTACCAATGATACGAAGCATTAAATAGTCCTACCTCTTGTAAATGTGATATTTCAAACAATACGTAAATGGTCGGTCGGCGTGTACAATGATCTTTAATAAGTCATCTTCAATCATAATTAAAGTCTACCAAGCCGTAAATGGGCACAGTTAATCTGGGAAATAGGAATGGTCAAGGACCAGCTGGTATAAGTCATCCTTGTAAAATATAGTTGTTTCTTTCATTCTCCCTTTATATATTTAGCCAAATTTCTCAACCTGACTTGTCAAGAGAATGATGAAAGGTTAAGCTAAAAAAATGAAGAGAAAGTTGGAAGTGACAATCAGACAAATATTTTAAAGTTAAATAGATTAGTTGTTTTACTGATCACATCAATATTACAGCAATATGTTTCAGTCTGTCTAGGTATGTTATTACTTTATACCGTTGTTCTTTAAGTCAATGATTACTTGTTGTTCCTTACATCTAATAATGCCAAAGCTACCCTTGTCTTGGGGATAATTTTTAAAATAATTTTATCTCATTGATCTTTATAGAATATAGCAGATTCGAGAACATAGTCAATGGTTAAAGCTAGCCTTTCTTTGTAGTACAACAAGTTGTAGTTATAAACATCTTTGAATAAACTAAAGGTGGTTTTGAATGAAGAGATCTGCTCCTGTTTTTCAACTTTTTCAAACTATTAAAGCTGCTGCTTTGTGTACTACGTTACTGTACGTTAAAAAGGAAAGCTCTTATGAAATATCAAAGAAAATGCGGGTTATTGATTTATTCGAAGAATGAAGTTAAATTACTCATATAAAGTGTTAAGTGTTGATTATTTTGGGAATAGTTGATCCACTTTACAATTGAGTTAAAAGATAAATTCTCCATGGTTTTCTCAGTTAATCTACTTTTATCAAACCACGTCTAATTTTGCCTCATTCTATATTCTAATATCGACAGCAACGGGAGGTTTCTGATTAAACTATTCACTACTTACTCTAGTATTGATGAAGTAACAAACTGGATTTTAAAATGCAATTTAAGCCCTATTGATACCATCTCTCTTTTATGTCCCATTTAACAAACACACACATTCACACGGTTCGAGCAAAGTTTCTTAATTGTGTGAAGTCATCCTTTATCGTGTCATTTTAGAACTAAATGTATTGAAAATCTGGAATTACTATCTAGCCAAAATCGATGAATTCCAGATTTAAAAAATAATACATCTGCCAACAATGGTTATACGGTTTCTCTCTTCTGTAAGCTGATATCTTTTCTAACTTCAATAAATTCCTTCGATTTGAAAGAAGACAGAAATCTAAAGAGATTTACCATGCCAAGTCTGACATCTTAAACTAGAATAACGTTCAGAGAACAACCTTGATTTGTAGTTTGAGTCCAGCACGTCACTTTGAATAATATGGTTTTTTATCGGCTTGTCGTGGGCTATGAGCAACTCACTCAGGGCATTGGTAGTCCATCAGGAGGTCGTTAAAGATAGATAGTGAGACAAAAGTTGATCATCAAATAAATTTGATCATAAAATACTATTAACCTAAACATTTGTATCTAGAAATGGTACAGAGGTTTTCTACGATACTGTGTAGTTGTATCTTGTATTTCTATAGGGGTTATGTTAGTAAACAGATATAAAGTATATAACAATAATTAGATTACTTAATTCTAGATAATCCTAAACTTGTATTATACAAGGTTATGGGGTATTGGGTGCAGACACTATGTTGGGTTATTTCGTTAACATGACTAGCAAACAGTACACAAGATTAACATGCTACGACTTATTGTGAGACTAAGGAATGATTGGTAAAAAAAATGGCGCATCTCTCCCTTTAAACTGGAAGGGAACTATATGTAGATAAATAAATAAAAACCATCGACCTGGTAGGCCTATTGTCCTTCAAAGTTAGGCATTGAACTTTTCAACCAACCCTCGTACACAGTCACTTTTTCGTCTTAACCAGTGCTTCATATTCTGTATTATGATGTATGCTGTCCACATGGTCGAAAAAATTCAATAAAATATAACGTAGCTAGCAGATTAAATTCCATATACATTGCATAAAAAAAGCCTGAATGCTACGGACAACCTTTCCATCATCAAAAACGAGAAGAAGAATCAAATGAAATAAACTTTTGAGCTGTAATATTAACCAAGAACAAAGCAGACTATACTTACTTTTTTCGAAACACCTGAAGGAACTTCTCTTTTGCTCATATGGTGAATGATCCCCTACCTGACAACCTACCAGAAAAACTTTTACAACCTCTTCATTCACGACTCAAAAGAAAATAATTATTCATAATTTGACTTAGAAGTCGTAAAATTGACATCTATGTTTAATTCATTGTAGATTTATTCTATTCAATCACCGGAAACATGTAAATAAATAATTCTCTAAGAGAAATATAGGATTAGAACTAGCTTGAGTAAATATGATAACTTAAGACTCGGCATCCCAGACAAAATGTCTAATAAATTTTATTACAAGACCCATGATTGAAACATTAGCGTTGAAGGATCAACATTCATACATCATATTCCATCTATAATTAATAATACAGACAATGAAGTATGGAAATTCTTATCAGAATAAACGTAGAAATAAACATAACCATCGCTCGGGTCAAGGTGACAGAAAGAATGATAGGCATTTGTTGACCCTAACTCTATTGGCGGTTTATAAATAACTATCAGAACCAATCATGATTGTTATATGATATTTTCCTTCATTCCAATCATGCATGAAAGGCATTCTCTGGTATGTCAACGTCTTATCATCTCAATCCCTTTGAACGACTTATCTTACTACTAAAGTGAAGTATCAGGTACGATCATGTGTAATTTTATGCTGCATGATATTTTGTAAATTTTCAAATTGGCTATCCACATTAGCTATCGCAAAGCACATTTTTCTAAAAGTCGACAATTAGAGGTGTGGGAGGTCTTAACCAAAGCATCCAAATGCAGTTTCTCACGCAGTTTTCCTTTAATGTCCTTCGTATACCATTAAATATAGAAGTAGTCAGTGCGTGTTTCAGAAAAATTAAGTTAAATAAATAAAGGCTGCGCAGGTGTATTACGTATGCCAGCAATTTAGCTCTGAACTTGCGTGTGTAGGACCTAAAACTAAAATAGAGAGTACTACATCACCATTAGCCTAATTCAAGGATGACATCCAAAATGTCATTTCATTTCTCATTCATCCTCGAATGGTGGATTAACTGTTTAACTATACCTACATATTTAGAAGAGCTGAAACCTGTCTACAGATAAAGTGATAGTATCTTGATACAAAGGAAATTTTCCAAGATATTTCTAAAATATCAAATATTGCATCTTTACGATTAATACTGGGGGTAATAAACTTTTTAAAAGGTTAGGCAGTATGGTTAGCATGGTATATTTGATCGTAATCACTAAAATCATTATAGAATAAAGATTAATCCGAGATAGGTTTGGTGAAGCAATTATGTCGTCTTGTCGTGTGTCATTGACCTGGTCGTATATCCGGTAAACATTTCTTCAAATTGAACATAATTGTTGTAATATTGAACTTAACGCCCGTTAACATACAAATAGATTCCGAGTATTTTAGACTCTAGTCGAGTAGTGCTATTTATTTATGAAAGATATAATCTTTTTTCTGATAATTCGAGATTCTGTGGAGCAAAGATAAACAAGGATTGGAAGTTTCAAACAATGCCTGCTGTTTATTGTCAGCCAAAGATCTAGAGTTAGATGTAATCATTAGAGTATTCCGGCCATATGTTTTCTGCCTTTCAGTAGCTTGTCGGGAACAATCTACTATGTTGGTGAATTGCGAAACCAAATATAACGTGTGATGATTGCTGTGAAATTGTCGAATCGCTCAAAGCAAGGATTTTTATCATATCCATCGTCGACAGAATGAAAGCATCTGTTAAGTTGCCTCCTTCCTAATAACCATGTTCAAATAAATTTCGAGCGAGCGATTATTGACAAGAGTTTCATTTCATCAAACAGCTGTTGTTAGAAAGATATACGATTACCTTCTCACAATCTTGGTGGTACATTGTCTGTTTTCTTCAGATCAAAACACATCAACAGTAATGCCTATTATTCATAGCTAAGCGTCAGGTCGGTGGGACAATAAATCGAAGCACCGTGTGTTACAGGGCACAGAAATCGCAAAAAGATCGGGCTAAAGCCAATGTCCTGCTCACCCTCGCTGCCTGTCTGCATTGGCCCAATCAGATGCAGAACAGTAGGTAGGACATAAACTACTCCATTTATTTCACTATAAAATATCTACGACTACTTGACTGTGAATCATATGTACAGTATACACAGTAGTATTATCTACATTTTTGATTTCCATCTTCTAGTTCTTTCGTTGGCTTCCTTCTGAAAGACTGATAAGCGGTTAAACGAAATATTTCCACGTTCACAATTCTCAGGGTAACAGGGTTTGACTAAGAGCTAAGAGAAGTGTTTTCTTATTCCATGTCAACTCTGTAAGCATATGTTAATGTGATTCTTGAGGGCATTACGTTCGAGTGAAAAAAGAATAAGAATAAAGATACGAGTGCAACACAGTAGGATATTTGTAAATTAATAAACTATTCAACACTTACAAAAGTAATATTGAATACGGTACTGTTTCACCGTCACGAGTGGGCGTAAAACAATCTTCTGTATTACTTATTTCTTACATTTAAATTGAAATGGAGATAACAATTAGGTAGAATAGACCATGTTTGATATAGAGTCAGATAAAAATTGTCTGGTCTATTTCCAACACCTTCTTTGATGTAGGTGTCTGATAGAATTACCCAATTACAACTTCATAAAAAAAAAAATACTTTTAACAAGATTTCTATGCGCCGCAGGACATGAAATTGAAACTATATCAGTAATTACTGAGCTCAAGTTACTATCAGGCTGATGAGATGAAAAAGGAGAACCTCATTTCTACTGATATAGAAACTAGTGGTACTAATCAAATCACTGCGTTTAATATTCCATCTTACATTTTCACTACAACGTTCTAAAAGGCATTTGATGTAGAAACGTCGGCATACTTATTCTGCTTCATTAATTATGTAAACTGAACATGGAATGAGCTTGTTCATGAGCGCTCTTGTTTGACAAACTACATGCATATGCTGTTACGTTTACTGTCGGTTACCTGTTACGTTATCTTGTATTTCCTGGTTTATTGATTTCATCTTGAGAAGAATTCTCTTATCACGAGAGAAATATTACCAAATCTGGCATTTGAGTAGATGTTCTTAAAATCATGCGCTAAAATTACAGACATAGTTAAAATTTGGTCTTTCAAATTGGCCTAGTGAAAGAATCCTAACACAGCATTCATATAAAGTTGTTATTCATAAGACACAATCTGGTGACAATACAAAAGCACGATAGTTACACACATCTTTGATGAACTGGTACATCTGATAGCATGTTGTAATTATTTCAACAACAAGGGTATGTGGAATTATTATAGAACCATATATCCTATGCTGTTACATGCTAGTTCAGAATCAGAGACCACCAAGCTAATGTCTATTGAATGTATTATTTAAATTGACTACATTAACCTACTAATTGTTGATGTAAGGAATTTCTATTTGTATCTCTTGTAGAGTTTCAGTACACCTTGGTGTTTTTATACACCTCCTGTCTCTCATTTACATAAAATTACTGTACGATAATGAAATCAATTTTCAGTTACACTGACATATTGTTTAAATTAAACTTGTTCTCTCTAAACAAATTCTGAGCAAGATTAGATTAGTGGGTACGCATTCATTTGCGGTATTCATTTGTATCAAGACGATGGGAGTTTAAATTTAGTGATTACATTAGCGAATATGTGGTTAAAAAAGCACACTATCAATTTATTTCTATTAGATTGGGCAGTTAGTTGCCAATTGGTAATGATGCACTGTTCACATAGAATCGTGCAACGAATGCCTTATTAATAATTGCATCTAATCCTCTTTTTATTACAATTCGTAATCTTCGTCTCATGTTTCTTTATGTTGAAAAAATATCGTGATCAAAGTGGTTTCAAATTGGACATTTCAATAACTATCTGTGAATGAAGGATTTCTGTATCGTGTCCTGTTATTGACAGTATTAAAATGTATTTGGAGTTGAATTGAATTGGTTGGATAAGCCGATCCAATTAAAATGTTCATTTCACACGAGATTGATGACAGTACTAGAAGTAGGCCAGTTTGGTATCAATATCCAATTATATAACGAATATCCGACAAAACCACCGTGTCTGGCGCCAAATTTTTATTGAATTACATTTGTCTTATTGCCAACCTGAAAATTAACAAGCTACTTTAGGTCCTCTCTCGACATCTAAATCAAATAATTGAATTAATAAAACTTATTATGTAAAAGGCAGATTCAGTCTGGTTATAGGATACAATAGTCCAACGCATCTTTGACACCTCCAGCATATAAAAATAACAATTAATATTGCAGGCAAGTAAAAAAACTAATCTAAAATTCAGCCCTACTATTAAATATAATAGAGTTTAGCTTTATTATTCATTGTAAAAACCATTCATATTGTGGGAACGAATGATAACATAGGAAATTCCTTATTTAGTATAGTTTTACGATGTAAAGTGAAATAACACTTCGTTGATGCAGTTCAGATCTTGGAACGAATAAAAAACATGTACTAACCATTCAAACCGAAAATAGAAATTCCTGATCCAAAAAACCTATTGGCAATATTGTGGTAGGAGCTAATGAACTCTTATGGAAAGTATGTCAGTTAAAGGGCAATGTTGCATGATAAAAGCTTGGTGACACAATCGCTGAGTCTGAAAACTGTAAAATCTCAGTAGAGATAGACTTTAAAGATTAAACATAGAAATCAAAGATAGCTGGAGATCGTTTGAAGTAAAGAATGTGGGATATAAATGAATTAAATTAGTATTAAGCGAGACTGGTTAAAGTCTGATATTGATCATCTTAGTTTATAGTACATGTCTTAATCGCTATTGATGACTATCTTACTGTCACATATTGCTGAAAATAATCCCTAATTACATTGAATGAAAGTAAACAAATAAGAGTATAGAAATAAACCGAGTGGTGGCCATATTAACCTGTCTGCAACAGAAAATAAAATCTCCCTCGTTTGTTCTATAGATTCAAAGATAGTCTGCTAAAGACCTGATTATTATCATTCTAACTTCTACCAGACAGAGCTAAGGGTTGAAAAGAAACAATTGTCAATTCTGAAATGAAATGAATGATATTTTTCGTCGTACTCTTCTGCACCTAATTAGGCAAATGTTGGCAAGCAAAATCATGCAGTGTGCAATGAGGGTGATTTTGCAAGACTAGCGACATTAGCTTACTGTTTTTCGATTTTCAACTATCGAGGGATCTTAACATGCACAGTCTGTAGCCCACGGGGCTTCGGTTTATTGTCCCATCCGAACGACAAGACGGGTTTTCCTTGTCAACCCCTTCGACCTGCATCATAGACAGGAGAAAATCTGGTTGTAAAAACCATAAATATTATTTCAACTCAAGCCGGGATTGAACTCTGGACCTTTAGGTTAGCATACAAAAGTCTAACTAAGTGAGCCAGCGCGACTCTCAGTTAATCCTGATCGTGCCATACTCGTCAATGCCATTTTTATCATAATTTTGTTAAACATTGGTTAGATAACTGACATTTCAAAGAATCGAACTGCAAAATGTTAAATCTGTTTTTTCTTAAAAGCATGCTTGTACCAATGAAATCAGTAGCAGACTATAATACATCGACATGCAGGTACACTGTTAATGTTTTAGCACTTCCTTTTTCTTTCCAAAATGTCACTTGTCAACACCTCAATTATCTCTTGAAGAATATAATTTCACATTACAATGGAGATAGTCTGCCACAGGAGCTCTAACCCTGTCTAGCTTTATTAATTTTAATATTTCTAAAATAGATATATTCATTTTCCAACTGACATGTTAAATCCTGAGAGATAAGTTTAAAAATATTTATATCATACTTAACCACTAGAGTTTCAGACATCTTAGAGATCAGTTTAATACCGTCATATTTTAAAGCCAGACTATTCATTAAAACACTTGAATAATTGAAGAAGAAGGGATGAGAAGATTCAGACATTTGTAATGAAGACTTGTGGCCAATTTTAGTATGTCATTGCTAACACCGTGTTCTAGTTCTCTATTGACCAATTATCAAAAACAGACATTCAGCTAAAATATATTTCTGTCTAGTGAATGTTTAACTATACGTGGAATGAATTATCAGATCAATTGTACTTTACATTACATTAACAGCACTTTACTATACCCTTGCTACAATAACAGTTAGCTATCTCTATTCTATTGCATGAACATTAACAACAGTTTTATATTTCCATACTGCACATAGTCTAGATTAACAATATTTTACAACCATTCTACACCGAGTGTTCTATTTTTATATATATTATACTACACATAGACCACATTAAAGGGACAGATGCGGAATTTTGGGGGGTTGATTTTAGTCTTGAATATATGTTAATAGTCTACAGAAGTACTAGAAATGTAAGAAATGTAAAATTCCTTTAAACATACTTCAAACTAGGAATTTTACGCACTATTTCTATATAAATCTTTTCGATATATTACAGTTAACATGCAAATGTGAATAATTCTGGACACACATAGATTTGAACGCTCAAATTTTGACGGTGAGCTGTGAACACATTTGGCTTAGCTAAAGAATTCCCGTTTCTGCGATGGTGCATGACATTTTAACATTCAAATGCGGATAATTCTGGACACACATGGATTTGAACGCTCAAATTTTGACGGTGAGTTGTGAACACATTTGGCTTAGCTAAAGAATTCCCGTTTCTGAGATGGTGCATCTACTTCACCACAATTCTACATCGAGTGTTGTATTTTTTTTCTATACTACAGATAAACAATATTTTACTAACATTCTACACTGAGTGTACATTGGCGGTTTGTTATTTCTATACCATATATAAACTACATTGATAATATTACTACAATTCTACATTGTTCTATTTTCAGTTTCCACACTGCACTATATAAACTACAACCATTTTCATACTACATATAGCGTAGTAAACTATTTCCATACTAGACTATATGATAATATATACAACAATTATTTCCATACAACACATAGTTTAGTTTATTTTCCATACTACACTACATGTAAATACAGTGTATTTAACTATTTCCATACCACATCGAGTGTAGATGCAACATGGAACTAGGTGTCGTGGTAAAGGAAATGGCTCATGTCCTTTAGTGTTAAAGAACTGAACCTGTGCTTTGTATGACCTGTCGTAAAATGTTTTGTTAGAATTCTGTACCCTTAAGATTACACGAATGTAGTCCAATCTTGATAAATCAATGTTGATTTTAATAATTATCTTCTTCATTCTCAATATTTATCATTCATTAAAAGGAAATTTCTTGGCAAGAACAAACATTTTTGAAATTAACTTCAAAGATAATCAAAAACTCTTTCAATGATTGCATAAACATTCATAGAGATATTGCCTCTGAGAACGGAAGTCTTTAAAATTTACAGCGAATAAAGAGTAAATAGTTGGAACTAAATAAGATATTTCTTCAATATCGAATGACATGTTCTTGGTTCGTTTGCATAGACTATACTAAAGTCAATTGTTTTGTTTGAGGATTATGTTCGGCTGATAGAGCATGGGATCATCGATTTGTATCCAGGATATACATATAAATCGATATATCGAAATGTACTCTAAATATAGCAAAAAGATCGATTTCGATAGTACAAATCGATGGTCCTCTGCTCGAGAACGACCCATGATCTTCATGTACGAAAATTCAATGGGCAACTGTTTGTGGGATATTTTAGGATACAAGTACAATGACCACATATACGGTGGTTGGAGCATATTCTATGCTTGTCAGTACTTATTCTAAAAAGTAAATCAATGTTTGGACAGCAGTAGACATACAAAATGAGATTTATGTTAATAATTTCTCGACACATCTCTTGTTGTGGTCACTTATCTAGAAATAACCAGGCCAAGATATAGAAAAGGTTTAAAGGTTAATTGTATCTTCTGAAGAATTAACAATATATGTCAAAAGAAGGGTCACTTCAGGTATTGATCATAGCCAGTTAAATGAGGTGACCCCGATCCCATTCGATCTAAATCAAACTCACTCCTCCTTTAACAAATCAACAAGAATCTTTTCTTAATAACATATTTCAAAATAATAGGAGTATTGGCCGTTGTTTAATCAGATTGGAATTGTTCTTTCATTTAATCTCCACTTCCAATAACTCAATTTGAGTATATAGAAAGCCATAACAATTACAGATATTCGTCGATATCAATTCAAGTTCTATTACGAGTTGGTCGTATGGTAAACATACAGTACTTGATTTAAATCTAATCTGAACAACCTTCTACAGTGTAAACCAGATTAACTTCATTATTTCTACTCGAATGAGACAACTAGTCAATATAGAAATTGGTCAGTTGGTTATTTTACGGTGTGGGGGTCAGTGGTCAAGTGTGAAATAAATTGATCCTTTCTTATGACATAGTCTGCAATTACAACGAATTGTCCTCCAATTCAATCGAGGTAAATATAGATTTTTAAAGATGAATTACTGAACATCTGTATTAAGTCTGTGGTATTAGAAAAGATTCATTTATCAATTTCCGTCATTGTTGATTCAACTAGACTCTGGATAAGTGACTTACTGACCATCCAGATGAAGATTTTCCTTGTTCGAAAATTGATTTCATTTTGTGCGTTATTGGACAGGATTCTGGCAAATTCCGGCAAATTCTGAATAAACCATAATATTGTGACTAGACATTGATTATAAGCGAGCTATATATAACTATAAGATACACGGTGTGCTGAAACTGGTAGCAGAAATAAAAAAAAAAGAGCTTGGAATCCTATTTTGTGCTCCAGTCTGGGTTAAATGTTGAAGAGGGCCGCTTTTCAAAGTGCTGAGAGAACCATTTTGCCATAACAGCAGTATCAGTCTACAAACTTTCTCTGAATCTTCATGTGCACAACCTGTAGATCAAGGTCTTCCACGTTTGTTCATACCGATTCCCCTGTCGCCCATTCTGATTTGACCACCCCAATGTAATCGCCGGCGTCCTCCATGGGCCAATATTTGGAGATGATTACAACGATAGTGTCAAAAGGAATAGATGTACTGCATAAAAAGTTGAAATAATGTATGCTAATTGTGCTAATGCTGTAATAGGCTAACATTACATGTAACATTTTAGCGGTTTTTAACTTACCTTGCCTTTTTTAAATTATTATGAAATAGTAATGTTAATAGTCACATTGTTCATGGTTATTAATATATACTACTTCTAGCATCGTATTAATAACAATTTTTAACATAAAACATAAATAATAAATATACCGATCATAGCAAGATTACAGCAATTAAAATAATAAGTGTTTTGACAACACTAATAAACTTTATGTACATAGAATTAATAATAATGACATTCGTGTAGCTAATGTTAAACATTAAAAGGGTAATATAATAGATTACTAGTGTCCACTGGGTTCATTAGACATTGTTAAAATGTTAACAGTTCCTGAGAGAATGGATGATATTTGTCTGATGATGTGAAGATAAAATGTATGTCATAGTTGGACGATTCGCAAATTATTGTAATGGAACTTGTCTCACCAGCGGTGAAACATCTTTGCACAAGCTAAACCACGCAATAAACTCGTGTATTCACATTCGATGGATTGTTTACACAAGAACCTTTTTATTTGATCTTAATCTGAACCACCTAATTGCATTTTATCTGCTTCGATGGTGTAACGCTTCGTCTGCTATTTTGACGGATACTATAATTTTCGATTGCTTCATTTACAATTGTCTTTCAAATACTACAAGTTTGTTTGGAGATGAAACAGCTGGGGTTAAAGATTGTCTGGTCATGGAATTCAGAATGTCATTTATAGTAATATGAAGCCGTGCCATATTCTTGCCAATAAAGTCGATTTTATACGTCACAAAATGAAACCTTCATCCATCCATAATTTATAACAATTATTTTCATTTTCAGAATGTGCTTTTATCATATTATGACGTCATTATGAAAAATTTAATTTAGCTTGAATAGTCGTTACGGTAGAGAATAATATATCATTCGGAGAAGTTGGGATTCAAATATTTCAGATAACATCAGAAGATATTTCCCTCGACGCAGAGGTATTGTATTCATCTGAATTGTTATAAATCTGTGAGAGCCGCGGTGGCTAACGTTAAGGTCCAAATTCAATCCCGACATTGGTCGAGATAACCCTTTTTCACCTAGCCAGTGATGCAGGTCATAGAAAAAGCGTCTAGTCGTTCAGATGGGACAATAAACCGAGCCACGTGCGCTACAGGCTGTAAATCGAAAAAAAGAATAAGCCGAGACGATTGTCTTGGCAAAATTTCCCTCATTGTACACTACATTGCGTTGCCCGTCTTCATTAGCCAAATCAGATGCAGATTTAGATTCTATTTTTCCAGTCTGACCTCTTTCAGTAAGTAAAAATTAATCGACTGAGATGTTCAGTGGGTTGTCTGAAACCTCAATTTCATTTCCGTTATGAATACTATTCAAAATCAATTCTTAAACCCTATTCTCAAGAATTTCCTGTTAAACCCGCTTGAAAAAATGCCAAACGACAATTGTCATGTCGACGTGTGTTTCTTGAAATACACAGCCCATGTAAATGTCACAGATATTAAAATTCTCTTTGTGCATTCATTTTAGTAGTACTTAAAACCTGTGTTTCATATTAGCATTATATTGAGGCTGTCACAAAGGATATCTAATGTAATTTTCTTCAATTTACTTTCCCTACTCACTGTAATTGTCTGAAACATAGGAAGGATACTAGAATTTTTTTTTACAGAAAATTACTATACTTAATAAAATATTGCCTGCAGTGAGAGGCATTTCAAGATCATTACAACTGCAAATATTGCTTCTAAATGTGTTAAGTGGAATTGTATTTTTTTTTTACATCTTTTAGTTAACATTACGTTATGATGTGAACTGGGGAATCGGTAACAAATTGGCCTTAGCTTCTAAATAATCAACAGATCCATTTATATTTTTCATGTAAATTTTCGCTTTAACAACAAATTATGATACTTATCTTTTTGTGAGGAACGGTCCCTATATAGTATAACTAATAATGTTCCTATCAATCCGATCCATGTTAATTTTTGATGTGTTGGCAAGAAAGAGAGGTTTTCCTGGAATCCTAGGTTGTTCCTCTCGTGACATTCCACCTTTTAGGCAACTCATGATCGAATCAAATGAAATAATTGCTGAAAGTTTTTAAAAATCTATTTAATACAAACCTCGGGGAATCATCTTGATATAGTATTTAAATTCGCCTTTATCCTGAAATTTCCTTTCATAATATGATAGAATCTCTTATTTGCTTTCTGTTATAATTTAAGCAAGTTTCATTTTAGTACCTTCGAGAGGACGCAGTATTCTAGTCACGCTTGTCTGTAGTACCTTCGTTTAATCTGAACATTAAAGAACACAAAAAGGGACGTAACATAAAAATAAGTTTTACTATATAATAACGCAACAATCTTGTATCAAACACGCAATACTGCCATTCTATTTGTTATACATGGCAGAAAATTATTGGATTTAAATAGGTCTCCCGAAATAAAAGCCGTACACTTTTTAAGTCATAACTTTCATTTCAATTATTCCAGGCGGCACGCATTGTAACAAAAGTTAAATAAATCCGATGCCATGAATATAAGATAATGCTACAAATAATACAGACATAAAAAAGAAATGGCCGAAGAGCCACCAAACAGTGCATGTATTGATGGTATGTGTATGAGAGATTAAAATAGTATATGCATGTATTGATGGTATGTGTATGAGAGATTAAAATAGTATATGCATGTATTGATGGTATGCGTATGAGAGATTAAAATAGTATATGCATGTATTGATGGTATGCGTATGAGAGATTAAAATAGTATATGCATGTATTGATGGTATGCGTATGAGAGATTAAAACAGTATATGCATGTATTAATGGTATGCGTGTGAGAGGTTAAAATAGTACATACATGCATTGATGGTATGCGTGTGAGAGGTTAAAACAGTATATGCATGTATTAATGGTATGCGTGTGAGAGGTTAAACTAGTACATACATGTATTGATGGTATGCGTATGAGAGATTAAAATAGTATATGCATGTATTGATGGTATGCGTATGAGAGATTAAAACAGTATATGCATGTATTAATGGTATGCGTGTGAGAGGTTAAAATAGTACATACATGTAGTGATGGTATGCGTGTGAGAGGTTAAAATAGTGCATACATGTATTAATGGTATGCGTGTGAAAGGTTAAAATAGTACATGCATGTATTGATGGTATGCGTGTGAGAGGTTAAAAAAGTATATGCATGTATTGATGGTATGCGTGTGAGAGGTTAAATAGTACATGCATGTATTAATAGTATGCGTGTGAGAGGTTAAAACGGTATATGCATGTATTAATGGTATGCGTGTGGGAGCTTAAAACAGTATATGCATGTATTGATGGTATGCGTGTGAGAGGTTAAAATAGTACATGCATGTATTGATGGTATGCGTGTGAGAGGTTAAAATAGTATATGCATGTATTGATGGTATGCGTGTGAGAGATTAAAATAGTACATGCATGTATTAATGGTATGCGTGTGGGAGCTTAAAACAGTATATGCATGTATTGATGGTATGCGTGTGAGAGGTTAAAATAGTACATGCATGTATTGATGGTATGCGTGTGAGAGGTTAAAATAGTATATGCATGTATTGATGGTATGCGTGTGAGAGGTTAAAACAGTATATGCATGTATTGATGGTATGCGTGTGAGAGGTTAAAATAGTACATGCTTGTATTGATGGTATGCGTGTGAGAGGTTAAAATAGTATATGCATGTATTAATGGTATGCGTGTGAGAGGTTAAAATAGTACAAATAATAGTCACGAGTACAAATCGAAAGCAAAAATGTGACATTTTTCAACAGAGTCAATGCATTCACAATTCATACTTGCAACATATATGTCAAAAATGTAGGAGCTACAGATTATACTCTTTTCTCTTTTGACCATTGTTAAGATAAAACCATTAAAGTAGAGAGCTAGATATATATGTCTACAGATATAAGGTTTACCTATATATTGATTAAAGAATGTTAAAAATGTGAAATGGGATGTATTGGTAGTGTAGCATGACTATTCAACTGTGATTTGGTATGGTATACCTCTTTCTGTATTGTGTAATGTATCACATTTCATTCATTACTGCATATTTGAAGGTTGTAGAAGCTGTAGGATGTAACATCTCTATAACTACGGGAATTCTGGTACAATTAATGGAGTTTCTGCTATTTTGATTCATTTTACAAAGACTTTGGCAGCAGAGTACATTCAAATAAACGTAAATAATGTTTTCACTGTACTTTAAACATAATATAATATTTCTGTGAGGGGTGTGTGAGCACATAGTTTGCACCAGAAACATTAACGACACGCATGTACAAAGGGTACCTTTTCATTACCCACATCTAATACAGAGCGGGATGATAATATTTAGTTGTTCAAATGGGTCAACTGGCATCCCACAGGCTACAGGCTTTGCACATTGAACCAGAAATTATCATAGCTACTGATATTGATGTAGAAAGACACCATGTCACATATAAGTTATTGGCTGATTATTTGTTTCCTCGTACTCGGAAATACGGTTACAAAAAATTAAGCCAGCTGTTACAGCTTGGATATGACTCAATGATGGTTAAGCCCACCAATTTTAATAAAATGCATGCAAGCAAATAGTGTTAATGATAATAGTAGATTCACCATTTAATTATTAATAAATACAGAATGTGAAAAATACAATAGTTCTAGTTCTAATCATTTACCAAACCATTCCACTGGAAATTTTCCATAGTGGCAACAAAGGAGGTGAAAATTCACCATCATATGATTTGCCTCTCATTATTCTTTTGATCAAGACATTTAAAACAAAATAACATCATATGTAATGTAAATCAATTGCCAAATCGTCAACAATATACACAGAAAATTTATTTCTTTTAGTCTCAAGATCTCGTTCACAGTGCGATCGCTTCATTAGAAACCAATCACCACCATAAGAAAGCTCGAGGCAACGAAGCGAAATATGTCGTGATTTTTAATTCTTATATAAGGATAAACCAGACGTGAACAATACTAAGAGAGTGGTATTCCTTACAGGCAATTCATTATATCAATATGATCATTGGATAAGACAGGTTCAAATTGACAGACGTGATCACTTGATAGATTAATGCTCTTTGCAGCCAGTAATTTGCAATTTAAATAGGCACGGTGATCGAAGAAGCTTTTATAAAATTGGTTGTGAAGATGATAATGTAATAAAACTATGATTATGGCGATGCCGTGATTGCCGATATCTAGAGATATAATCACTTCCACTCATTACCAAGAGTCAAACTAGAATGTCTGGTATAGATGTCTGTATGAGTATATTAGGTCAGGCAAACTGAATAATAGTTCTTTTCGTTCGGAACTGAAGAAAACTATGGAACAATTATTCTCCTTCTTTGGCCAAAAAGCTTCGGAATGGCTTGCAGTTGACTCAGAAAGTACTGACTCTGATGAAGAGGCATCAAGATAAAGGATGGCTTTTTGCCACCAAAATTTTTTGTGGTCAAAATTTAATTGATACGTTGTTGTCCCCAAATTTTAAAAAGTTTCGAGTTATTTAGTGATTAGTTATTTATGTTGCCCTCACGTTAGAATACATTTACCACGTCTTTTATATTTAACAGAGACCTTCAGAATCAAAAATAGTGCAGTTAATTATCTCAGCCCCTTGAAAAGACGCTGTATTAATCCAGCTACCGCCAAACTGAATATAAAATAAGAATGATTTCTATACCAAACTCAGCATTAATAGCACCATAAACAACTTTAACAAAGATCCCGACGTTTATTATTGTAGGTTAGTGGAATTTACTCCAATAAACCGACAATTTTATTATATTATTTGTCGAGCTGGGGTTGTGGTTTTAGCGGAAGTTAGTAAATATTATTTAAGTGTAAATCTGATTTGATGTAAAGATCGATGGAAGCCGGAATGGTCGATGATTACTGAAATGGTCGAGAAAAATATTCAGGTGGGGAAACATGAATCTAGATAATGGTACAGATAGGAGAAATTTGACTAATTGAGTCGCGGGGTTATGTCTGTATGATATGACTATAATAGAGATAATATCATTTAGGCTCCTACCCTAGAGAGTCAAGTTAGAGGGGAAACGAGGAATAACTGATTACTTTTATTTTATCTCATCATAATTAGTATAGTAGAAATATTACTAGAATATATTTTATATAAGGCATTAGCAGTCTTCGTAGGTCATTTGGTCTACGTTGGTCAGTAGATTGCATATAATCTGTATTATTTAGCTAGATATTCGTCAACTGTTGACAATTGTTCATTATTCTGTTAAAAATATATGTATAATAAAAATAAAATACTGTTTAAACAGAATTGGTCATTAAAAAGTAGGTATTAACAGGATGCATCTTGCAAATCACATCAATTTCATATGTTGATAATTGAATAAAGAACTGTTGAATTGTTGATTCATACACGAAACGATCAGAACAGTGGAGATGAATATGTCAATCATGGTTCTATTCTTAGAACTCTCAGGCTGGATTCATTGATATGTTACATAGCATATTGCTATTCCAAAACATAAAACATATCATCTAAAATAAACTGAACAAATCAATTGTCGATTTATGACTGAAGTAAAAAATAATAATGTGCACACAGTTCTATATCAAACCAGGAGTTTCATTCGTCTGGACAAATTAATAAACAAAACAGAAATGGTTTACATCATAGAGCAGCCAATTTCATTTATCTGTTATTCTTACAAAGTACAAAGAAGAGTAAAGCAGACCATATAATATAATAATAATTGGTTAACAACAGTCCAGATATAAACATCTGTGATCTGTTTCGGGTCTGGAACAGAGGATCGTACAATTTTCTCAGATACATTTTTCTTTCTTACATATTGCTGTTGCATTATTATAACACTTATGATAACTTCATGATAATAACAGACAGACTGCTTTTGTTCGTATTTTAACATTCACAACAATTCAAATGTAATTACCACAAAAATACTAAGCTAGTGTTTAGTTAGCTTTCCGCTTGCTTCATAGCTTGCAAGTGAAATTTCACGAAGACTCCGATGTTGACGTCTGGGAATTTGTCGAAGATAAATATCGTTTTGTCAAATTTGCTGCTTCCGAGTTTGTACTATCAGATTCACTATTTGGCCAAGTTTCTGTTGAGTCTCTTCGCATGTTCACTGAGCTCGCTAAATTTGTGATCACCTTCAGTTCAATTTTGAAAAGTTAGCGCCCACTTCAGAAAGAAGCTGCCCTGATCAGGATTGTAATTCCTGAAAACGTGTCGTCTGATTTACGTGAAATTTTGAACAGGTCCGTATATAAATATGAAAAAAATCTTACACGAGATTTGGAACCACAACCCCTATTATGAAAGAGGAAGAAAAGCTAGGAAGCAAAGAATGAATTAGCGATAGAAGTATCGCTTTAATAACTCCGGTGATAGGCAATAATGATTCAGTGACGATAATGATGTTACTTGCTCTATGATGGCATCAATTTAATCTCTTGACTATTGAAGTAGAAAAATTCTTCCATATAGCACGATGTTGAAGGGATAAGGTAACTTAGTAATATGCTGAACGTAGCTAATTTCATTGGATTTCCCCAGGGATGCCTATTCTTTACATTGTTTCTACCCGGAATCTCTCATGACAATTAGTCGATAACTTGGCAGAAAGTAAGTAAATTTTTAAAGACATCAAACTCTTCTGGGACAAAAGATTGAATGAAGCACTTAAAAGTTATCGATAGCCTACATTCACATGTCGCATTAGAAAATACATTTAACAATTGGTGAAAGGTACATTTTGATAAATAATTGAGGACAAAAATCTTCAATTAACGCATTAAGCAATGAATGACTATGGCCATTATAATATCTACCTTCTTATCGGAAGGCTCAGAAAATAAAACTCGATTACGCTCCATTGCATGATTATTAATAAAATAAAGTTAAAGCTACGCTTAAATAAAATTAGTAGTTGTATTCCATTAGAATTGTGCTCTCTATATTTTGCTAAATAACCATCCAAGAATACGTATAACCCTTATTTATGCCTCCAGGACAATGTAACCACCAGTCTGTATATATTAATGCTGATATATGCGTTATTTTTTACTGATATGTCATTGTGTCTGGATGGAAACAAGGCCGCTAAAGAAAACAGCAGAGCATAAAAAATTGTAATTTTTAATGATTGACAATGACAATTGATTTACCAATTCTGAGTAAGCTTTAGGGATTAATCTTTGTTCGAAGAACGTCTGAAAGAATAGTTGCATAGATCAGATCCAACTTTATTTTAACATTACTTGTGTCATCATAACCATAACTAAAATGCTGCCACTATGCCAAAAACTGTTTATTCCGGTATTGAGCAAGTTAAAACTACCGAGAACATTTAGGTCAATTTTTTATTAACAGAATGTAAAGTCAAAGTATTCATGAATTTTCTTCTAAATAATCCTATTTTTACTGATACTCGTTATGTACTGTTTTTTTTTTTTGGAAACAATAACTGTGAGAATATATTTTGTGAATTCATTTTATATGCACGCAGCAAAACTAACTATGAATAGTTGTTAAAAAGAGTTTAAATAGGTTTGGGTTTATACAGGAAATTAAATGTAAGTCAGCACTTTAAAAACATATTCATCAAAGCGTTTCTAATAATTAGAACTATCTGAACCAAATGACAAAATAGTGCAAGACTACTCCATCGTTAGCTGCTCCCGTCATGTAATAATCTTGTTAGATGGATACAAATGGACTTGAGGATACAAAGACTTTAAACTGGACCCTTATAGTGTTAGCTTATCGAAGCTTGAGAGGGATAGCGGACCAGTTTACAAAGTCTATGGATTGTTTTTTTTTTAACAAATTAATGTTTAATGTGTGATAAAATTAATCTTACGTTTCCAATACAAAAATAACACAATATATTGATGTCTATTCTGAAGTTTTGTAAATATACGAGTTATGTATTAATACAATTGTCTCAATGATGGAATTATTAAAGACACCATTTTGCATATCAATGGTTGATATTTGCTTCTAAATGTGATTCGTCACAAATTACATCACATCAAAATAAGACAAATTAAATCCCCAATCTAATAACTTAAAAACATTTCACAACTTCAAATCTCCGAGCTCATATATATTATCTGCAACTGAATCAAAATTTCTGGCAAATTACTTTGACAATTTCCATTATCAAAGGCCTCAAGCGCATGCATTCAATATCTAACTCGATTAAATACAGTTTAATAAAACAGATTGTCGGTTTTATTCAAATCCCAGAGAAATTGAGAAAAAAATTGAGTCATAAAAAGTGATGATTAATCAGTGTTTCGACCAGCATTGACATAACATAAAGAAAACCTCAAGTAAAGCAGATGCACCCACAGCGTGGGTAAATGATTCTAGATCATAATTATGATGGAACTGGCTCGTCCATATTAAATGACAGTTTATCTTTGGGCCATAAACAGTGCACTCAATAAATACATCCTTCATTATAACTTTTAACATCAACATGTTGGCAAGCCTTATCTTCCAATACTACTGTATAACTTGTATTGAGCAAGCGGTCGTGGGAATGCTTTATTTGTCGCTTACTGGAAGTGGTTACTTAATGAAGGGATGTAAATGGTTATGCTGATGAGTGCTCTGCGATAAATCATCATCTTTCCATTGAGAAGAAAAAGGGGCTGGTCACGATTTTGCCAATGTAGTCTCATGTTTCAAATACAGTCAAAAAAGACTTACCCGTTTGGTACCAAGGTGCTGTATGGAACAAGGTAAAACGACACTATCTCCTGGTCGTACAGTGACATTAGTAGGTGTGCTGACAAAACGTGGTGGCGGAACGTTCGAATAAGGTGAATCGGAGTCACTACAATCTGAAAAGATATCGTAATTACATCTTTATCAACAAAGTAATCAATGTAGTAAATATGCATATATGCTGCTGAAATTAAATTTGGAGCATGTAGCGGCGTAGTTGAATAAAAGCTTCTGGTTTAGTTATTGGCGAGACATTTGTTTTAATAGTCTTTTTAACTCAAATGTCCATGTAACGTAATTGCTATATTTCGTCTTTATGCAACATATAAAGAAGCAAAGGTTCTTGTGCGATCACTTGTTAATATTAATGGAATCGGGACGATCACCATAATCAATTCGGGCTGTAGACAACCCACAAGAGAGCTGAATCATCTTCCAGACTAATTGAAGTTGCTTTGCTCATGTGACTAGAATCTGTTTCGTAATTCTAAATCCAATATCCAAAAAGCTCTACTGATGGAATAGTTTATCCGAAACATGTCTCAATATTATGTCGCAGATGCATGTTCAAGGGCGTGGTTTACTGAGCGAAAAACTCTTCATTGCAAGTTTTCAATTGACAATTTTCTTTTATAGATCACATCATTACTTACTTTAACCGATAAAGTTGATTGGCAATCTCAAATAGAAAAATATCAGCGTTTGTCTCACCTAGGACAATCGTATGATGTAGAATCGTACAATAATATGGTATATTACCTTTTTGTGCCATACAATTACTGGAGATCTATTTGGGTTGATCACTTTAAGTGATACAAAAGTTTCGCTTAAAGCCTTAATAAAAACTTTTCGGATTAAAGATCCATTTAGAGAATGTATTTATCATATTTAATAGTTTGGTTTGAGATTGAAGTGTTGAGCAGTTACAAATACTGGTATTAGTATTTAATATTTTATTCGTGTTCACCGACTTAAATGAGCTTAAAACCTCTTTAGTGCTGAAGGAACAACCATTTATAGGTGGCAAACCAAATCTCAATTTTTAATGCATGAAAATAGCTAACCAAATTAATGACAGGAATAATTTGTATTCGTTCTTCTGACCGCATTTCTTTCATGTACTTTATCCCTTGTTGAATATTTTACAATGTGTTTTCTTTAGTGTGATTGTTCTTGTAACGTATTTTGTATCTGCTTATTGTTGATTCCCTTCATTTTTCATGTGGCTGCTACATTAACATGGTTTTATTGGTAAAATAAGTCTAGTTCGAAGCAGAAAGGTTTTTTATTGTTATCATTTCGTGTAGACACATATATACATTAGACTATTTTCCGAACTCCAGAGTTTTTTTTTCTGTTACAACGAAATAAGGCAATGTGGCAAAATATGTAATCAATTCAATTAGCCTCCTGAAAGTGAGTTTATGACACCATGTGTTGGCGATAAATTTTTAAAAAAGGAAACTCTGCCATTTTTCTATATTGCACCCCACTTTTACCGTATAGATAACAAATCTTGTAATGATTTATCAGTCAGATAAAGAGCCGTTAAAATCATTCTTATAAATGAAAATATACATTCAGAGCTTCGTATAGAGAATTATGACAATCAAAGTCGTACAGTGGCCACACGCTTTCTATAGAGATGAGTATTATCTTTCTTGTCAATACTAAACCATAAATTATCATATAAATGCCAAAGTTTGTTTTCGCATGTTACTATTTATTCCATTATAACAGTTAATGCATAAATTGTGATATAATTTACATTTTTGACCTATTAAAACTGCTACAATTAACGACACCCTGGTCTTTACTTCACTGAACTATGCCAAATTTTTGGCATTTGACACAACGAGTCGCTTATACAGCCAGTTTAACGCTATATAAAGATATAATTATTTCAATAAGCACATATACAAACAGCAAGGTGTGAGTGTTTTTCATACTTTACAGTCGTTGGACGATAAAAGGATGATGAGAGTTATTTGTTAGAGAAGGTGCCATAAAACAGAAATTGCGATAAGATTTGTTATTTCTTTTGACATATGGTCAAATATTGCCAGCTTCCTTGATTGTTAGACGTAATAACGTTTGCAATTTAATGACCATTTTATTCCGTTATTAGATGTAACGATGCGATGAATCTCTTATATATGAGAGATCTAAGATGATTTGCTATATATGAATACTGTATTACCTAGACTGAATGGCGTGGCGTAGTCCAATGATAAAAATGGATTCGTCACCTCTTAATTTTGAAATTGGTTCAAATCACTAAGAACATCATCTCTTACACCATTGTGTATAATTATTGCAGTAAACGATCGTTGTTCTGAAATCATTGGTAAGCACCCCAATAACTGTGTCTGAAGTAAATGAGTCTTGGATTTATGTGGAACTGTCTTAATCCCAATCGTATAAAGAGTAAACATGAAGCAATTAACAGATCAAATTGGCTAAGTGAAAATAAAGCTTGACATATATGCAGAATTTACATTCAGTGCCAAACCCATTAATCTATTAGTTAGCGAGAAAAATGCTCTGGTTTGCATAAAAATGTAACATCCCACATGATGGTTTTTCAATCTTTAAAAATTAAATGATAATCAATGTTAACATAACCAGTTAACTGGCAGCTTTTGTCTGCAAATTGTTCATCTAATTCCACGCTAAACTCGTAACAAAGAAATACAATATCTGCCTCTCTAAATGTTTCTGGTTTTGACGTTTTAAAGATTTTTTTTTATCGCGAAATCCCTTGACGTTTGAAGCGATGTGAACGATCAATGTATGATGAGAATAAAAGAACTATTGGTCGGATATGACGATTAATGAATTCGACTGGTAGATGTAATGTTCTTAATAAATTCGTCTATACCTCTAAACCAAGTTATCTGATGTCTAGTTTCTCGGTTCATGTTAATAACTTAAGTAGTAAATGCCTAGGAAACTCAGAGTGTGAAAAATCATGATATCCCACATTTTTTTCATGACAGCAGCCAATGCAAAACTCTATGAATGCAATTTACAGCTTTACTTTTCAAAACGAGCTTAATCGCAATAATTACCACTTTAGACGCTTAGTCGCATCAAGTACCAATTTCGACATTGTAAAAAGTAAAAAGGTGTTCCTTTAAAAAATACCAGAATATTAAGGCCATATTCTCGAGTCTTCATTGTGTCGATAAGCACATTATATGTAAAGCAAACTTGTTATATTTAGTCTACTGTAGCAAGTTTGCTTTATAAAAATGACTATTGTAGTATGTGAAAAACTTTTAATAAGATTTCAAGACAGTAAATATTAAGAAAAACATTCCAATTTAGATCCTAGTCACTATTTAATTTATCACAATTATTGATTTGTCTGTTGTTTCCATTTTAGTCTAAATTTCAATTCCATTCGTTTATTTTCATAGAAAAGTGGCTCAACGGTGTAATTATCAATACAGTTCTGAAAAAAATGAAATCTAAATGGCAAATTATTAAAAATCTTTTTATTCGCTTATTAGTATTTTTGTATGATTTTTTTGGTTGAGACAAACTTTGCCTCAGATAGTTATGGAACTGTTTTAAAATTTCTGCCAAAATACAAAAAAGTATCATTTCATCTTCAGGAATGTTATATCTGAATATTTAAGTTTAAGATATACAATATTTATAGTTAGACAATATTAACATCAATATAATATCTCCGGCATTTCTGAAACCATGTCTTGAACCTCCAGAATGAATTAGAGAAGAAAGACATGAAATATTCAATTTATCGAGTCAGTGATTCGCTTTATAAAATGAGTTTTTTTATATTCAATGTCTGTATTAAACAAGAACAAAGGAAGGAAACTGGAACATGACATGATTTAAAGATCTTTTAATAATTCAAATTTATTTAACAAATACACATCCCACAGGATTTTTAATTAGCATTAGTCTGGAAATCGTAATAATTCTGATAGCATGGTTGTCGGGTTACATTAACGCTATGCAAGTCTAGCGAATCACACCCATGTGTTCTATTGACCTTATATATTTTATTTTAAGACAAAAAACAGGAGGGAAGAAATAGCAATAATTAAAGTAGACTTAATGAAGGTTTCCCATGAATTTGAGTAGGTGGAAATCGATTCCCAATATCCTCTCATTGCGGAATATGCATAAAACTGTTTTTAGTGAATAAAAGTAGAAGTTTTCAGAAGTAATAATGCTAATGTCCAATAGATTTAAGTGCTGTTTATACTAAATATAACAGATTATCAATTTACCTGCTATTCTCGGTCAAGGCTCTTTAAAATATCGTTTAACTACTACAGCTACTACTCTCTTAATAGTCATCTAATCATGTATATACTTTACATTAATATAACTAACACCACTGTCTGTGCTGTAATAGGATAAAGCTTTGCAAATGGAGAATCGAGGAGGTTTTGCATCAACAGCGGCATAAGCCAACTTCCTACGACTGTAACTTCTGATTTACATTTACACTACTATCTGTGCCGTAATGGGAGCATAAAGACGAACAAAGCTATACAAATGGAGAATTGAGACCAGTTTTGTTTCAACAGAGACATAAGTCAAATTCTTTCGACTCTAAGGTCGACTACGTCCGAGTATTGGTAAATCTTATATCGTATACTAAAAACTTTGATATACATTATGTATATTATTTCGATTTTTTTTTTATCTTAAACCACCTTTTAGATATATCAATAATGACTGTGAATACCAAACAGTATTGGCGTGTTAACAAGTTTGGTCAACTCTTTGCGACCTTACAGACCTGAGTCTTCCGAATGTGTCTAAAATTTTATTAAGTCATTCTGTAAAATAGTATATTTTATTAATTGTGGGAATTGATATGTTTTATATAACAGGATTGACATGGGTCCACCAGGAAAATAAACGATTTACAATGATTACAAACAGACAAAAATTAGATGAAGACAGTATTCAGAATATTCATTTAAATGTTCGAAGGAGTCTAGTATAGAACTTTTTTCACTTTCATAAAATGTCAAAGTAAATATAATGTTAGTAAAATCCGTTGACAACCGACATGGTCACACACGAATTGACATTACATCCTTCTGAAAGTATGAGCATGAATGTCAATCTAACATAAGGTCAGCATGATCGCATTAATATCTTTGTGAGTGAAAAAAAAATTCATTAGACTTAATTACATAACGTTAACATCAAAAAGGTCAGCATCATCAAAAGAGCTAAGGATTCAAAAAGTTTAAAAACTTTCTGAGATCGTTCATTTATGGATTTTGAAAGTGAATTTTTAATGATATACGTATAGAAACATTTTTCGTCGGTTTGAAGACAATAGGTAGTTTTAGAGACATGCTGTGATAAATGAAATTCCTCTTTGAACTTTTTACACTCGTCATTACTAGTTCATTAGGATCTAGACAAAGAACAAACCAGAAAAAAAACACTGTGTTACGAAGGTTTTAGCTCTACATCGATGTTAGTTTTCATACTAGTTATCAACAACCAAACTGACAGCACACAATTATCCAATTTCAACTAATCCAACTACTACGAATACTAACAACTACCTAATTGGTCTGCTGGAAGCAAACGTTAACTTTTCCACTACCAACCAACCAACCAAGAGAATTTTTATGTCTGATATTAAAACAGCAATTCAGACAGTGGATCAACCTTAAAACCTACCAGTCGAAGTATATTTCAATGCACATAAGCATAATCACTTGAGCGCGAGTGATTTAAGATATAAGGGGCTACTGACACCAGTGTTCGATTTGAACGGTAAAGAGTCGCAGTTTGCGAGTCAAAGATCCAACATTTCTTTTCATAAGCCAAAATTAAAATATATCACACGATCTGCGAATCAAATCAAATTGTACATTTTTCGTGAGAATTTGGGGCCAAATATAGAAATATAGCATCCCTCGGTGGTATCTCTTTAACCGGAACTGACGTCATTAACTGACCTGTCTAACATTTTAAAAAGGTACCGAATTCTTATGAAATGCTAATCAAAATTAAAATTGTAAAGCCAAAACTACAATTTGGTGTTATAAATTGCTAACAAATTTGTCAATCTATGTTGAACCCTGACTGACTGGCAGTTTATAAATATAACTGTATACACTTAAGTTGGATCTGGACACATTATTTGACATTAAACAAAGTCCCTATGAATCACAAACAGTTGACTGAGTACCGTGTACATTCCAACATGGTTGGAAAATGAAATAGAGTTGCTGCCTTGGCATACTTTCCCTCAACAAAATAATGGTTGCCTTTTTAACTCGATGTCAAGCAAGAAAGTAGGATGTAAACCTCATTTTTATAGTATAATATATACATACAGTTCTTTTCTTAGGCATAAGCTTACGAGAGTCTCTGGGGGTGTTATTACTGTACGCAAACTTAGCTCGAGGAAATAAGAATGGCAGTGTTGTAAAGAATTTATTTCTGCCCATAATTTATCTAGTCTGGATTTATACATAAAATTTTTACTGTTAAAAAGTGCTCAATACAAGTCTGGATTTAAAGTGGTTGGATTGATGCATTGATAACTTCTTATGGTATGTCACTCCAGCTGTCCACTGTCCCAAGCTTGAAGTGGTGACTTTTTGTTGTATGTTCGTCTAGTTCTAAGATTTGTTCTGTATTGTAAAGTCCGTGGTCGTATTTAAAAACCTGCATCATTTCCCCTCTTGTCCCTGTAAGCAATGTTGGGAAGGTCCATATATTCAGTTTCCTGGATGGGTTTTATTTCTCTTCTATATTCGCCTTCAATCAGTTTCTTATTCGTTTTAAGCCGGGGTGCGTTGAGCGTTGAAACGTAACTTAGATTTACCCAGTACGGTTGGAATGTTGTTTTCTGATGATAGGGGCAGGGAAATCTTTGTATTATCAGAATTATGTTTTTCACAGGGAGTTCGGAACTTCAGGTAGGTCATTTATGAATATAATGAATAAAACATGTCTTTGTTCGTACATGTTGACTCCGGCCTCTTAGATACTGTCGTATCCATTCTAGTAGGTCTCTCTTGATTCCGTAACTTTCTAGCATCGTTAACAGCTTTTTACCCATCAACATGCTTGAAGACAAGATATTTTCAAAAATCGAAAAGTGCATCAGACACGAATGATAGAGGGATCGGACAAACGGTGATGAGCAACACACGAATGTCTGATACCAAAAAAGGTGTTGTACCCGCAACATGTGTTTACTATGTGTTTATTATTGTATGTCTGATTTTTGAAGATATGTGCATGTATGAAACTCAAAGATGCAGAAATGCACAAAGATTTTCCCACTTTGAAATTTTTTTAGTATTAGCTCGGTGATATTTAACCCGAAGGCAATTTTGGATTATTTTTTTTATGAACAAGGGGAGCTTTGTACGCTAGTATTAAAATTCTTACAATTCAAATTAACTCGTTTCATTTAGTCAGGTTATATTCTCAGCTGTAGAAAAGATAAAAGGTAAAAATCTAAGAGAAAATCATGAAATAGTAAGACTACAAAAGGATAAGGGAAATTACCAGTACTACCTTATTCCAATTCCTCTGACCCAGAACGTTGTCATATTATTAAACATCATCTTAAATAACAAACGGTCATCTGATGAGCAATTGACGGAAATGAATGTCTGCTTCAACTGATTAAAACAGAAAATTAGGACGTAAAACTACATAGAAAAAAAAAACAACAACTGTTTAAAAGGTGGATGAAACCGCGACAATGTTTGAAAGGTGGAGGAAACACAAAATAAGACGTATTCCATTGGATTTCGAGGTAGCGGAGGAGAGCTAATTTTTTTGTAGATTGTCCGACTATTTATTTTGACTTTATGTTGGAATTCGGTTCTATTCTATGACATTGTAATAAGAAAATATACAAAATTTCGATGTTCAATTATTTTCGAATCAATCTTCCTGCTTATATATTATTATACCATTCGTTCATTTGTCAAATATTTTCTTTCTCATAACTTCATATTTTTACCATACATCTAGATAAGAATCGTATTGTTTGTTTACATACTGATGAGAATGATTAAATATTCCTGATAAGTCATCTAAGAAGGTTGACACTACTAACATAATATATGGGTGGGCAAATCATCATATAATAAATAAATGTCATTTTTGTTTTACTGGTTAAAGATTCCTTAACCTCTCTCATAAATATTTATTTATTATCTGCTTAGTAAGACTGGTTAGAATGAGAAACATACAAACAGTCTAGCTAAGTTGACTGAGACTAAAATCCGTCAGTCAAGTCGATATTTTTTTAGTATGCACGTTCCAAGTTTTAGTCTGTGTTATGTATGTAACAGCTATGACGGGTGTGGCGCTAAGAAGGGTATGCTTGCTCTTCTATACAACTTTTCATTTTGAAATACTTACTCACTCACTCATGTAGCTACTATCTATGTTTCACTAAAATGTTGTTTTGGATTTCGGGTTTCATTTTGCGGTCCGGATCGTTAGTACTTGACGTATTTATTATACACTTGACGAATCTGAAGATATCACCGATATTGCTAGTATGCCATATACACACGATCGTAGGAATGAAGAGAAAGGCTATGTTATACAGATCAAGCGAATCAGAATTGCAATTCCGCCTGGAAACTAATATACGACATAGAGCTAGTAAATTAATTTAATACACGGTCCCATGACAATCTATTTCGACAGATTGAGTGACTTGAGAATATTCTATTAAATATCGCCTGTAATAGCTGTTCTTATTCTGTTAATCTTCGACCTGGAGGTGATCAATGCTTCTAATCAATCATATTCCTTCTTCCTAACTTGTCACTTAAACTCAACTTGCCTGGCTCCGATTTCACCATCCATTTTACTTTTTCAAATCTAATTGACAAACATTGGGGAGATTTTAATAACATCTCCTATTCTTTATCATTTTATTTTATTTCAAATATCCTCATTATTTTTTAAGTCTATCAGAAATTTGAAAGATGAGAAAGAGACCCTTGCCAGGTTATCTGCAAAATTACATTTCCTTCAAGATTAATGAGATTTAAATCCATTTATTACCTTACAGAACTATAATATTATAAGTTGCTCTAGACAATACATTTCGATGTTCTTGTTATTGTATTTGTACAAAGAGATGAATGTATATAGAACTTCTCAGTAACGTATTGATATTTGTGATTTTTTTGCATTTTTTGCAGACAATACTCCTCAAGCTATAATAGTACAAAAAAAAAATTAGTACAAAGTACAAAGAACGGTAGCACAAGACGTCAGAGTTCGCGATTCTCATCTTTGCCTTAATCTTGTTCTAACTTGACTAAGCGATTATTGCACGAGTCATGAATATACGTATGAGTCATGAATATACGTATGTGAGCCTATTACATGTCTCAGTAATTATAGAGTATTTAGCTGTTGTTGTCATTATAGGACTCACTCCACTGAAACATTTTATGCAAAACGATTATAGTCAAGGCTGTTTTTAGAAATCTTCTTTCTCTCTCCCTTTTGGGTTTTTTGCATGCCTATTTTTGGTTAATTTTTGGTCTAGATTTGGAATTTGATGTCTGAAATTGCATTATCTTTAAGATTTTGTGAGATGATGAGAGACCTAAATGCGGAAGGCTAATTCTAAAAATAGTCGTTTTGGGAACTGCCATGAGTATAACTCATAGTAGCTTCTTTCAATTTTAGTAGCTCAAAATTTTCATGGTCATCATATATTGAATTTTTTAGGGGACATTAAGGATTGGTCAGGCTTTCATTCAACATATTGGAAAGCTTTCAACGACATTTCTGGAAAAAGTTGTAGAAGGTTGAATTCCGTGTTTAAACATGGGAAGAGATGGCAAATGAATTAATGGAGTGAGTCCATTATGACGATTTTTAAACATCTTGAGTTGTCTTCATTATTGTGATGAATTCTGTTCTTTAACCCATTTTTCTGAACTGTTGTGTAATCACCCTCTTGTCTTGTAAAGAGTTTATCTCTGTCTATGTGAAAAATATAAATTAGGTTGAATTTGATTATAATTTAATAAATTAGATTATACTGTAATGAAGACACCTGCTTCATGTCATAGTCAGTTACAGAGAAAAATAAATTGAAGATCGTCTTACTGCGTGTAAATTATAAAAACACTCACAATGAGAAAACTGCAGGAAGGAATACACGCTAATATGCAAATTCATCATCCAATTCAGTCAGATATCCCAAGGGTGATAACGGCGTGATCTGTTCTCAATACACTTTGATGTTTGTAATGGATATTTCTATGTATTTCACACGATATAGATATAACGGCAGTTGGATATCCAAATAAAGTTGTCTAATGCTGTCGGGGCCAACTTATCCTATTTATTAAGCTGCATGCACATATTGTTGACCGTCATCATTAGACCATAATGCTGGAACAAAAAAGTAAGAAAGATAACGCTATAAATCGTTTTGTTTAAATACCTCACAATGAATATAAATGTATTTATGCTGTAGTCCCATCTTTGACAACCATCTATTAAGGTGTTCCAATACCAGTTGTTAACAATATTTTATAACTCAATGAAGACATTTTTAACATAGAACATCTTGAAAAACAAAAGATTACCAACATAAACACAAATTCCCCGTTGTATCAATTCCAAATTGTCTAACATTTGTGTAAAAACAATATATCATGATTTTAAACTAGCCCGCTGTAAAAATAATTTGGCAATTATGTGTTTTGTTGGGTAATCTTTACTGATCTATTTAATGTTATTAGGAATAGAATTCTGCATTGAATTTCAGCACAGAAACAAGCTCAGACGCTAATAGATTCAAGCGCTTTGATTTATTCAACTACGAATCATAGTAACTTACAGTAAAGAAACTTACAATAAATATTATACACCAGCCACTTGAAGCATTGTCGACGAAATTGGGATACTAATATAAATATAATTTTAAATTAAAATTTTCAGAAAGAAAACCATCCATTAGCATTCAATACCCTTATGAATATTCAAGTAACGGTGCTTAAGTATACCATCAATATATAATCACAATCTAAAACAAGGCCCAAGCAATGTAATTAAGATAATTTGAATAAGATTTTCAGTTGCACAATCTTGTATTGATCTTCACAATACTAGTATCTATTCCAAATCTTTTCGCCTCAAGCCAATACCAAGTTCCTTGACATCAATTGAAGTGACAATCGCAGTTGCTGAAATCCTACACAATTAGTGAGGTCTGTGTTATTTCCGGTTTGTGAGGGCATTGATATATGATCGATTGGTCGTGCCTGTTTAATTACATAGGGAATTAAGAGGCTAAACTAGTCCAACAATCAATGTTCAAATTGTAATACTTTTATCAGCATTGAGTCAATCAATGAAGTATATAAACCAGTCTGTTACAGTTTGATCAATTTACAACTCACTCCTTCACAACTTCCGTTTAATTGTTATGTGGCTATTTAATACTAACATCAAGAACTAAAACATTCAGTCATTTGCAAACAAGAACTACCATGATCGTACCGTGTTTCCTGTTGGAAGAATAAAGAAGGTCGAATAAGTCTACAGAGGGTCTACCAGATCTGAAAATATCTTAATTACGATTATTATCGGTATATTTTATTGCTTTGCTATGAACCAAGCTATACACATTGGCATTTGTTGTTCATTGCAATCAGATAATACGCATGGGCATTTGCTAAAAGCTACTAACTAGTTAACAACAATCTTGAAACAAAATATCACAGTATATCAAGTAATACAGGGTGCAGATTCATGTGGTTCATATGGGGATTTTAGATAATCGGGGATGAATGCTACAGAAAAACTTATTTTTTTTATGTTAAATAACGAATCATTGAAAGAAGCCACTAAAAGAAGCCTAGTGTATAAGGGTCTTACACAGCATGGTGTGGCTTTTTGTTACACACTGGAATTTGCTAGATAGCCGTAAGGCGCTCTAAAGAGACAGGGTGAAGGCGAATGCCGTCCCAGATTGGTACAATAATCGCAATTGACGTAATAAATTATTGTGCATTTTACCAAAACCATCGCCAACAGGACAACTATAAGTCCTATAGACACTGTCATTGTTGTAGAATGATGACAAATGGTTCCACATGTATTTATATGTTCTTTACCATCTGGGAGTATTAACCGAACGATGTTGTCGCAGTCCGATGTCGATAAATGGGGTCGTTAGAGGCATAAGGACTTTTCATTTGAAATATGCACTACACTTTCTATTGTCGACTTTTATAACAATAACAAACATCATTTGAATTTGCAACGCTGTTGTAAGCCTTTTTTGATTATACTATATGTATAAATGAAAGTATTTTTTCCAACTAAATATATTCGTACCGTATGAAATCGGAATGATTTTGACATTTTATTATTGACGATCATGGCTTATTTATTGTTTAAAGTGTCTATCAAATGAACTTTGTTATGATTTGAATAGGTCAATAATGACTTATGACATCTGACACATGATAGACGTTATTATGAAAAACGTTCATACATCGCATGTGTGGTATTGTCTCCTGTTCGTTGAAAGCAATGATGTTCAATTTGTCTCAAAATAGGCAGGAATAGTGTTCGTCAAGTTCCGTTTCCTTTTTAGACCAATTTATCTATACCTAAAAGACGCAAAGATGATCTGATATCATGAACGGTGCAGTGATCAGAAAACGCCTCTTCTTTCCGCGAAAATCCGGCTTTGTCCTCTTATTACGCTCTTTAATTCAGTTATTTTTTTGCTTTGTCGCTTCTTGAATTTTCTCTATTTTGTTACTTTTTTCTGAGATATATATTATAGTATCTATAATAACAATATTACAACTACATTACGAAACATTTAGCTCCAATATCAGAATAATTATTTGCACATGTTTCCAATCATAGAATAAATCACATTACTGTATACCCGATAGAAAATCATTGAGTTCATGTATTGAAATGTACTTGAGAAATGATAGGAAAGCAAGGGTGTCAGTTTAGTCGTGGCCAGTTGTATTCTTTTGAACACGTTTCCACATCAGCTAATGTAGTACTATAATAGCACCATTTTTAATTACAGTTTATCATGTTCATTAATTAGATATTGCACGTGCCGCGCCTTTTAATATATTAATTTTTCTTTACTGTCGACAGTCAATTTCAAGAATATTAGCATAGCACAAAACGATGCGATCACACTAAAACGTTTATCCTAGTTTGTAATTAGGTCTAATTAATTAGAGAAAAAAACTATAAAAGCAGTTCGTGATGCGGGTTCCTGAATAACTCAACCAATAGAGTAGGCACTCCTGATATTTGCCAGCAGTTTCAGTACACAATATATGTCTAAGTATAATTTTCAATTTCGTAATATAGCAAGTATATTTAAGATAATATCTTTCATCAGTATCACAGTACTTGAGAAATTATAGATAAGCGAGGATGTAGCAGTCAAATCTTTCTTTGTACAGTTCACGTTCTCATATCAAATATTAGTTAGTTATACTAAGGTAGAAGTACCAACGATGAGAAAATAAAATTCCTTACTTATTGACTTTACACACTTTTAATTATATTCATTCCTTGTACTATTGATTGCTTGAAATAAAATATTCGACTATCAGAATCAGACTTCATATAATACGAGATATTTCTGACCTATTTTAATATCTTATTCATTACTTGACAGTTATTGGGAAATAGTGATTTGATGTAACATAACAGGATATCAAAGGTTCACATTTTGTAAGGTGCTTGTTATGTTCTGAACATGATCAAAAATCCAATATTTGAAATTCCGTATTTAGTTGTTAAAAACTTGGCGACTATGAAGTACCAAGACTTTTTTGTGATCGGTATAGTTATTGTAGATGGTTATATAACCAGAATAACTATTACAGCAAAGCAAGTTACTATGTGGTACTTCAAAAGTCTGCGAAAGACGAAATGCATTTGCCTTCGTTAAAATTGGCTCACAACCATACGCAATCAGAAGAACATTAAAGATGATTGGGTCTTAAATAATATCTGACATCAATAAACATCATCTGACACTAAAGTCTAATTAGCTGAACCATTAATAAGAGCTATTAATATATAATATTTAACTCCGGCATCTTCTCTAAGCTTTTCTTTGTTAATCAAGCTTAGAAACAATAATAAAGTCAATCACCATTACATACATTTATTTATATTCTTATATTCTCCTCTATTTCTCTTAGAATAATAACTAAACCGCCAAATCATACATATACATTGTACATAATCCTCTTTTATAAATGAGTTGACCAATTGTTGACCTTGCGAGATATAATTCTAGAAACCCATCATGATATTATAAGAGCTAATAATGAGAAGACTCAATGTCGTGACAATGTGACAATCTAAAAACAATTAGAATCTAGCAAGGTTAAGAACTATATCAAAGTATCTTCAGTACTAAGGCCATGCCAAGTTTTCAGTCTTGCATTTTAAATGTTATACAGAATTAAATGATGAAAAGACTTGATTTTCTCATTTAAAGCATTTATCTGTTCAGAGATGGATTATAAAAGTCAGTGATCGATAGATCACATCTTGAGGGTTGGTAGCGAAATATCGGTGATCGTAGGTGCTTACTTTGGAAGAATCGTTGTTTTGAAATGATATGCTAAGACCACATCTATGCTCATCTTGATTCTTTTGATACACGAAAAGATCTGGTTCCTAACATTTTCTTTAGTTCCTACATTGAGACGCACCTGGTATCAAAGCGCAAAGAAAAGACTGAATACTTCGACCATATTTTTTTCTATCAAGGATACAATGATATTGAAGGTTAAGGTCATGGTTATTATATTGAAATTGCTGATTTCGATCAGACTCGTCTGGTATCCCCTCTCTAACCATAAGCAAACAAAAGGGTGAATACCTCGACCATATTTTTTTCTAACAATTATACAATGACATCGAAGGTTACTATATTGTAAACAATAATGTTTATATTGGCCCACAATTAAGATAGACTTTTTAATCATATGTGATAGTGATAGCGTGACAATCGACAGTATCATAAGTCCAAAATACCACAATCGATCGATGTAACAGCTTGAAGGCCCATAAGACAGCTTTCAATTATTTAAGCACAACCCGATGTCATGCAGTTCATACTCATAAAGGTTTTTAAGTTATATCAATAATGTTCTCGAAGTTAAAAACCTCTCCGTTAAACGATTCCATTTACGTATTGAATAAAAAATTGTCGCAAGCGGTTAATAGGTATGTGTTTGCTTGTATGTACATCGTTTAACGATGTGGTCATCTAACTATACATTCATCGAAATACATTGTTGGACTCTATTTACAGGGTTGTTTAGTTCAGAACAGTTAGTTCTTAAGCTTATTAAGATCAAAATTGTTTTCTTCGAATTGCCACTGTAGAAATCCAATTTTCTAAATGGTGAAGATTTGCACTGCTACTTATGGATATCAACACATTTTAATGTCTATAGTAAGGGTAATTGATTGCTTTGTAACACGTTCCTTTTTGTTATTTCTGAGAACAGACAAATTGTGCATTCACCCTATACCGATGAGTCCTGTGGGAAATTAACGTAAGACACTATTATTGTATTTTTTTGTAAAATAGGTGAACAGGCAATCGTCTAAATAACACTTGTTTATTGTTTAAATATATGGTTAATAAGGGTTAATCACACAAACAGATCACCTTTTTCTCGACCTGTTCCTTCGGACCTGCTGTTACCAAAAAGAACATCAGTTTTCAGAATCCATTGCATTACTCATACATACCTCCTTTGTATTCACTTACGCCAATCCAAACTTTACATTTAGTTTCCATATTTTCTCTCATTTTTTTTATGTTCATTGCTGTAGCCTAAATTAATGTGCTCACTTTTTCTATTTCATACAACTATGCAAGGTGTCGTCTTCATTAGCCCACATGGTGCAGAAAAGTAGGACGTAAAACTCCATTTCATTTCATTTTGTGCAAGGTGTTGCTATTGTGATAAGCTTGTACTTGATATACAGCGAATGTTACATTTTTTCATATATAAATCATATTTATGATAATTGTAGACTCTAGAGCACAATATTCAATATATGTTATAATGGCAAGGTTGGCGTTTGCTGTCTTCGGAATATGATTATTACCTTTATTCAGCTCGATCCCGACTCGTCATGGATGTACAGGGCTAATATCATTCAATTGATTTTGTCCACTGCATTTTTTTGCGTTTTTCATCTTAATTACCACCGCATGGTATAGGAACAAAAGGTCTCGAATACAACCGACCTTTTCGATTAACATAATAATTATTGCCAGAGGCACCTCAAGATAGAAGAGAATGTATAATACTATGAACCATTAGTTGGTTCTATAACAGTGGACCGATCAAGCGCCTTAATGCACCGACATGAGAGCTATGGCCACATTTAATTCTTCAAGTACATTTCAAGAAATATGTCGTGCAAAAGATAAATTGTTAAGGTGTTAAATAATATACGCTTCTTGTATATCAATTTTTGCTTTTCCTTTAATAACACTGAAAGGAGTAACCCTCGCTTTGTAAACTTCTTTTTGGTTATAAATTGTTCAAAAATGTAAAATTTGTTCACCGTTAGTTATATTTCCGATTTACAACTATGATATATTTATATATATTCACAATATACCCTTTTAATTGGCACACTCAACCGTTTATAAAGAAATAATTTTTATATAATGTGTAAGTAAAAATGAAATTTTTGAAATATATAAGCTATTCTGTCATTATCGTTGTGAATTCCATGTATTTTTCTGTATTCATAATAATCTTTGAATTTAATTTAAATAGTCAATTTTATCATTTAAGGAATTATGGTTATCACCTATACATATAGTGTAGCAATTTCAAGTGAATCATATATTTTAACACAAAAATCTGGCTTGCTGACTTTACTGAATGGAATTAATGTAATATACTGTTCCAATCATTATGATTAACTAAAGTACAATTCTTACCTGTGTGTGCCATCGTATGTATGAAGATATATAAAGTAAGGAGGATCATATTACTGATTACATCTGGAGGATCTCACAGTTACATCCAATATATAATATAACAATCATAACTTAGCCCATTCTCAAGAATTCCATTAATCCAGCACTAATTCGTCATTATAATCATTTCCATCTGTATAAACTACACAATAATCAAAACGAGTTACAACACAGTGTCATCAATGTACTAAGTAAGCATATTATTTACCATGAAAATCGATTATTCATATAATATCATTAATACATTTTTGTAAATTTCACATTCACTGTCAGCTACGATAAATAGAAGACTAGATCCTTGAATTTCTGAGTAACTGTTTTAACACACTGATTACTGAACCATTATCTGATTAATTCTATCCTAAAGAGGCTGGTAACGTTGAATTCAATTCAATTTTATTGTCATCTAATGCAAGTTTTCTATCCTAGTCTCTCGTGACAGCAGTTTCCATTCAATTCTTTCTCTCTGAAAAAAAAAAAGAAATCGTCAATGTTAAAAAGTGTGGCATTTCACGCTTGCCTTGTCCAATGAATATGTCAGTATAAAACGTCAATAGGAATAAAGAATAAGATTATAACAAGAAAGAGTCAATATTAAGGCGCAGTGGCTGTGTGAGTGAATGATTGGACTCTCTCAAGAATACACATGACACGATATACATTACACTTTTACGTTACATTTCACAATGAAATGACGCAATGTGTTCAATATTAATATTGGTTTGGTTCATTGAGTTCACAATACAGTTGTATAAACTGATCATTAGCTTCGAAACTGTTATTACTGTCTAAGATTATAAAGAAACTACAGAATAAAATATTACGACAGCTTTTGATGAAGTATTTATTTCTTATGCGCGTTATCACAGTTGAGTCCTGTAAAAACTGTTGCCACAATCACAATTGCTTACATGCCTGCTAGTTAACTAGAAAGTACATGATGGGATCAGACTTTTCAAATGAACCAGTCAGTGGTAGGTCTGTTGAACTGACGTGGATGTAGCATCGATCTTTGACTGGGTGGATAAACCGAACCTTTACATGATCAGTCATAAAATAGGTTTGCAAGTACACACTACGTTCTTCCTCACGTTGCGGGTGTACAGTAATGATAATTAAGTAAGTATTTTTAAACTTTTGTTTGGAGTACGCGAGAATGTCGTAATATATATTGTTCAAAAATTTAGACTGTTGTGATGAAAATTTCATCTATTGACGATTAGATCACTAGATTTCCCGATGTGCTAGACTAAAAGAAGCACTAATAAGGCTAATCAAGCAGGATTTGATCAAGCTGTGTTGCCAGAAGGCTTAGTAATGACTTTGGTGAATATCTATTCATTATATCAACACTTGGTTATAGGATAAGAATTGTTGTTTTAACATGAAAATATATGAAAGACATCATTTCCGAGAGCCTTGATAATTCAAGGGGGTCTGAGAATTCATTTGGAGCATAAAATGTGGATTTTTAACGATTGCAAACAAATTTTGGCTTCTAGAAGATCCTATTTAATCACTGAAATTAGTCGAGTGTACCGAAAACTCGTAGTTGCAGTTGGTTATGTCCTGCTTTCTTACAAAAACTGGACAGTTTCGCTCAAGTCGACTGTGACATATCTGATGAGATGCTTTGAATAGTCCGCACGTTCATCATAGCTACTTCATGTCATTTTAAGTCTGAACCAAATAGTTAAAGTATATCTAATTTCATCCAGCTTTTATAACGAATACTGTTTGTGAATCAAGTTCTCTTGGGTATCGTTTCAATGCCAGATCCCGCCAACTAAACTTAACTTATCATATCATATCCACAAACATGGTCCTCCAGGATTTGCCTAATTTTTCGTCTGGTATTTAATACGAACAAATTGTACAATAAATTTGTCTTAAATTTACTTTTGGTATTAATGTAAGACGCCGCACTATAATTCTCTGAATGAAATATTACACTGAAGTTGTTGTGACAATAATCATACAAAAAATATCGATATCGATATATATTTTAGTTTTAAATATTATAATTAGTTTGGTAGTGTCAATGTGTAATATAATGTATCGCAAATATTGTGTCTGCATAGAATAACACCGCTCTCTCCTAATGAGTGACTCCTGATCCAGCGTTATCTGTATTCTTGAACCCAATCTAAATGTGGACGTAGAATCCAATATTTTCATTTTTGCCATAATAACATAGGTTCATTATTATTTCAAAGTCAAACTAACGCTCCAATTATTTATTATCAATTATCATAGTCAGTATAATTGGTAGAAATATGACCATTTTCAATTCGATATAGTGCTTTGTGACAGAACACGTCATTAAAAAAAGAATGGAAAGCTTTAAGCGAATGAATTAAAAGCTTTTAAATGTTTGATTTGATAGTAGATAATAACATGATTACAAAATTGCACAACAATTACAACTATCTGATAAATATTAACCTATTTCATATTTAATATGCTAAAAAAGATACTTTGATTTCTTTGACATTTCATTCCAACAATTATTTTTTCTCGTTTTTTTTACAATTATTTGTGACAAACCCTTTACTCCTGTAGGAAAAATACTTTGATGAAAATTGTATTTGGAAAATTGTAGAATCAGCTTCTTTAGCGTTTACTTCAAAAGTATTTCATATTTATAAATAAGGATTATACATTTACAGAAAATCTGTCAATCTGCTTTGGAAAGATTTTGCTGATATAATTATTTCCAGGTAAAAAAATATGAATCGGTGCTAGGTTTGAGCGCAGTCAAAATAAATCACATATTGTAACTTTGTTTAATCCATCGTAGTAACTACAGCTAATGCTAGGTTTACTGGAGGAACTCGAGATAACGCAGATGGACCGTAATTGCCGGGGATGCTTGCCCAAATTTTAAACTGTCAAAAAATTTACTTACGCAGCCAAGGCACACACGATGCGGATGAGAAACGCATATGACCGTAGTAAAACTATGCAAATTCTGTCAAGACCACGTGCAGCGTATCAGACCTTAGCAGAACCAAACGTACCGCAATGCTACGACCTGCAAAGCGTCACACATTGGGACGCACCCTTATTGAAACGTAACGAAACGGCTTTCGTTCACGGATACCGTGATAAACCATGAGGAAACTTAGGAACATAATAAAGCTTGGATAAATTAGATATAAACGAAATACCACAGCACAATACAGATAAATAATATTCAAATTTTGATTATTTGTTTCGTAGAAGGGTATAGGTAGACATATAGCCAATATTAAACTTTTGTTAATTTTGATACATTTTATTGTAGACAGATAGCTAATATTCAATATTTGATAACTTTGAGGCTTTGTGCCGTAGACAGATCGCTAATTTTCAACTTCTGGTAACATTGATATTTTGTATCCTAGACAGATAGTCAATATTCCACTTTTAGTAACTTTGACACGTTGTACCGTGGACAGGTAGCTAATATTCAACTTACGGCAACATTAGTACCTTGTACCGTGGACAGTTAGCTAATATTCAACTTAAGGCAACATTGATACATTGTACGGTAGACAGTTAGCTAATATTCAACTTAAGGCAACATTGATACCTTGTACCGTAGACAGTTAGCTAATATTCAACTTAAGGCAACATTGATACATTGTACCGTAGACAGTTAGCTAATATTCAACTTAAGGCAACATTGATACATTGTACCGTAGACAGTTAACTAATATTCCACTTAAGGCAACATTGATACCTTGTACCGTAGACAGTTAGCTAATATTCAACTTAAGGCAACATTGATACCTTATGCCGTGGACAGGTAACTAATATTCAACTTAAGGCAACATTGATACCTTGTACCGTAGACAGTTAGCTAAAATTCAACTTAAGGCAACATTGATACCTTATGCCGTAGACAGTAAGCTAATATGCAATTTACGGCAACATTAGTACCTTGTACCGTGGACAGGTAGCTAATATTCAACTTAAGGCAACATTAGTACCTTGTACCGTGGACAGTTAGCTAATATTCATCTTAAGGCAACATTGATACCTTGTACCGTGGACAGTTAGCTAATATTCAACTTATGGCAATACTGATACATTGTACCGTGGACAGTTAGCTAATATTCAACTTAAGGCAACATTGATACCTTGTACCGTAGACAGTTAGCTAATATTCAACTTATGGCAATATTGATACCTTGTACCGTAGACAGCTAATATTCAACTTAAGGCAATACTGATACATTGTACCGTAGACAGTTAGCTAATATTCAACTAAAGGCAACATTAGTACCTTGTACCGTGGACAGTTAGCTAATATTCAACTTAAGGCAACATTGATACCTTGTACCGTAGACAGTTAGCTAATATTCAACTTAAGGCAACATTGATACCTTGTACCGTAGACAGCTAATATTCATCTTAAGGCAATACTGATACATTGTACCGTAGACAGTTAGCTAATATTCAACTAAAGGCAACATTAGTACCTTGTACCATAGACACTAGACAGTTAGCTAATATTCAACTTTTGATATTTTGTAGTATTGCATTCAGGAAGTAAAGGCATGTTTCTACATGATTGACCAACAACAACATAATACAACAATCTTATGGATCTCTAGAGAGCAATTAACTTTTTTAAGATACTATGAATATTGTTTTCATTCAATATTATATGAAAAGGAAAATAAACTAGGAGAGATACAGAACCGATGTTAATAACAAACAAAGTTTTACGACTAAAGAGTAAAAATCTATATCAATATTAGTTGATGTCTTTACATACATCGTAGCTCAGATGTGTATATGTGTATAAAAATATTGCTTATTGGAAACTGTCCATGATTTACACTTTGGAACTAAATGTGTTCGAACTGAATGATACACAACACGACACAATACACAATAATGTCCACAAAACGTATCCACTTTTGTCTTTTATCTTTACCAATGAATTTCAATGTATATTTCTGTTCACAAAGAAAGAAAAAGTGTCCACATATCCAACCACATAATACATAAAGTACATTTTTTCCAATCGTTCTTACATAATGAATTTTCTGTTCCCATAAAAACATATAAAGAAAGGACAAAAGTTATCACATATCCAAATATATATGACAGGGCATTTTTGAGATAATAGAATTTCATTCATTCTTTAAAAGAAACGATTGGAAATTACATTAATTGTGGGATAAACAGCAGCATATCTAACCATTAAAACTTTATAGAAAAACAAACAATTTCTAAGCTTTAAAATATTATAGTGAAAATAATTATCATAGTTAAACATACAGTAGATAGTTCAACTTCAATTACTTACCACTAAACTGATAATTGAGCTAATTTTCCTCTATCTAACGTGCGATAATGTACTAGTATATATCCAACTGTTACAATATAAAAAAAACTACTAGAAAACACGTAGTTTCGGCACCATGGTACCAACAACTAGTAGTGTTCACTAACTAATACTAGTAATGGTACTAAAGTCTCCCGTATAATGATATAGCTGTCTTGACAATCCAATATTTTCAATCGTACCATCTATGTATGTATACTGGTGTATGTTGGTTTAAGTATATTCCCAGGACACGACACACACAACTTTACTGGTAGAATGCTCAAGCTATTTGGTTTGTTCAAACTCCCAAATAACACGTCTACTTCTGCTCCGTTGATACAATCCGACTATGCTGCCACGAAATAAATGATTTAGTCGTATATTGTGGACTGCACACACTAAACAAATGTAAACTTTCTGAGTAGGACTCAACTGTTTAAAGGTGCGAGAGTAAACCTAGATCTGGATACGCTCTTAACTAAATTGACCGTTTTCTTGAATAGGAGACACGGCTTGCATTGGCAATTCTAAAGTTGTGGGCAAAGTTTTATTTCATAACACAGAAACAACCGAAGATATTATTGCTACAAATCTTCGCATGAAAACTTATAACATGTTGCATTGGTTATAAACACGAGTTAAAGGATAATTTTTTTTACATTATACTCGACATTTTACAGTATTCATAGTTGTTGTTATTTGTAAGTAATAGGACTGATTATTCGCCAACCAGACATCCTTTGTAGACACGCAGTTCCGATACCCGATAAACTTCCATAATACATTTCAGAGATCACCGACTATCTTCACGGCTATTTAGACACGTTCACCCGACACAAAGCTCTGCTTAGATTAATCCTGAAGTCTGAGTTAATATCCTGAAATATCTCACCAAGTTTGATCAATGTTATCAATCGGTAACAATGGCTGATTTTAACCCATTTACTAGGAGTAAATTATGATGTATTTACTCTTACACAACAAATTCTTCTCTGTTCAGTTTCAATCAATCGCTTTCACGTCTTGTCAAATATTAGACACAATGCAACACATTACTAAGCACAACATACACCTCACCAATGACTATATAGCAATTTCAACTCTCTTCAAGAAACTTGGTTTATTCCAGATCATGTTTGCCTACAGAAAATCCTCATATTTGCGATCGCATTCAACACCACATTATATTACGAAATGTATTCACTCAAAATGTAACTTTAAGTTAAAAATTGATGTCACGCGATTTAGGTGGTAATATACATGTATATTATAATGTTATACATGTTGACGAGACTGAAATGAAAACGTTCACGCCTTATGATAAAGTATGCCAATAATATACATTTACCTCATCTCTTTTGATAGCTAACTATCTTGTTTTTGTTCTAACCTGGGTGGATTCCTCAAGAAAACAAAGCTACCTTGATTAATCAAAGAAATTCTTAAGCCCACATGTCTCTGCATGACATTGAGCTAGGTCCACACATACATACGAAATATTGTATGCAATGAGCAACCATTGATCTCAAATGTTGGAATATGACACCGATTTTGTGCACAATAGTGTGCGAAGATAACATTTTTAAGTATTGAAATCACTTTACTTTCAATTGTATTGAATGAATAAAACAAAATATTGGAAAATATGCTTGACTAGCAACGCACACTGAATTCAAGATGACAAGCTTCCATGCTTTATCACATGTATTCTTAAAGAAAAGTAGTCCGCTTAAGAAGTCCGCCTTTAAAATATAACATAGGTACTCACAGCTACAGCTAACTGTCAGAAAAAGGTCTTCACTCACCTAAGCCACAACCGTCAGACAATCAACATAAAAACCATTAAGCTGGAAAACGGATTTAAGGCATGAATGATGTGCACGATGCACGAAAATAGAATAAGCGAAAACAAGAGTTGTGGGTCCGGACAGCCACGATTAGCCTTTTCAATTTTCTACCAATTATCTCTCACCGGACACCATTGTTTTAAAAGAGGGACGACGGTGAGAATTGTGCAAGTGTAGTGCCTAGGTTTAAGAATTATACGGTCATCATTGCGATTTAAAAAGCTTTCTACAAATTGTTATCAAGTCATTTAAATCATTCACGAGTTTTCGTTAATTAAACTTACTTGAACTCGTCTTACTCTTTATAATGGCCTCTGGGTTTGATTCGCGTGATGATGGTCATATCTGAAGTATCAGGGATAAAGAAATAACATGCTTGACCAGAAACTTGTCATGAAATATATCATCAGCCGTATATGGAAATATATAATTAACACTATTTCTGAGATTGTCTATTTCCGAATACCACTGCCACTAACACGAAGCGTGATGAGAAGTAGTAGGGATACCTCTCACTTGAGGTTTATTCTATGGCGAAAGGAAAAATGAAATAAGCAATAAATTCACTGTACGATTCTAAGTATTCTCTCCAAGAAATGTGCAGGGTTGCAAACGCACAAATCATTGAAGTAAGGAATTGTTTTCAATGATAGCTGGTTTGTCAAAGGCATCACTGGGTGTACATCGGCCTATCCTGCAATCTATCTACCTACATGTCAGACGTGATGCCTTGTGATAAATTTACCTTTGTCTGAAGCACTCACATAATAATACTATTGGGTCATTAAATAGATTTTCAGGTTACATTATGCATTGGACATTGGATGCATATAAATCGATAATCATCGGTTATTAACAAATTGTAAATGGGCCATTTGTTGAATGATGCGCCATTTCAAACTGTACAAATTTACAATACAATTCCAGTTTCTCGGCAAATCGTTGTTTATCAGTGCGAAACCTAGAACTTACTTCAATTACTTAGAGAAATATTGCCATAATGTAAGCAGACACCTATCAGGTCAACAGGAACAATATTAAGGTTGACTTGCGATAATCCACAAATAATGTTTGGTCATAATCAAATCCATGTATACTAACATTATAAACACAGCATGTTTTAACAATACAAGTCAAGCATATCTCCTCAAACAAGATAACGTTATTCTAATTGGGTAGATCATATCCTGGGAAACTACAATTGGATATTTTCAATAGTTGGAATCAATGGTACTTTATATGGAAACAAATTATCAAAGAGTTGCGGATATTAGAATGATTGTATATAAATCTGCTGATAATGGTAAAAGTTTCTCAATGTTATTATCAATATTGAAATCAATTAGAAAACAGTAAAAATAATTTGAGATCAATGACGGTGCTGGAAGATCAATAGAATTTTTTATTGAATATCAATCGAAGTCTTTTCAATCACTCGATCTACTTGTACAAGATAAAAAGAGATATTAATTGATTTCCCATAAATATAGTTTTTTCTGGTTCCCCAACACACAAGGTCAGCGCTAGAGTCGGCAAATTAAATAGGGAATTTATTCATTGAACTTCAGCATGATTTCATCTTTTTATGCCGATTTTATAATTTAAATTTATCATACAAAATTCTTATTATACAGAATAGAGTAAATTTTTTACAATAACATTAATGTTCAGTGATCCACTAATTTAGTAATTTGCCGTCATCCCAGCAACAAAAGTACAATTATATTTGTCACTTGCGTATGAGTCATTAAACATCAAGCTTGCCTTCTATTTCCGACGATATGTCACATCAACAAAATAAAACAACTAACTGCCTCTATTTCAGCATGGAATGTCGGCTTTAGTACAGTCGGAAAAAATAGATCCTGTTTTATGGGGATTTTACACACCTCCGAAGGTGCGTTTTATAAAAACATATATTAAATTGCCTCTACGATGACTGTAAATTAGTGTTGGGCATCCCTTTTACTTTCGTTTTGTTAGTATCATGTGACCCTGTGAACTTTCAGATGCACAATGACCGGCGAGAGATTAGTTTCGTTAAAAAAAACTTTGATGGAACCACAGACATGACATAAATGATGTAGAGAGATAATGATGAAATTTCTGAACTACAAAAATATCCATCTTTCTGAATATATCTGGATTTAAAACCTCGCATCGTCGGAAGTGCGGAAAATTTCCACCAAACAGGGCCTAGTTGTTTTTGTCCAGCCGACAATTGTCAAAAAACCTATCAGAGGCTGGATGTTTCGGTCTGGTATATAGCAAACGTTAGAGCTAAAAGTTACCATCCACCATTTGCACTCACTTTTCATCTAATGTGCTTTGAGATCTTCATACATTAAAATCGATTTGGCATAAGTCAATACTAATTACCTTCCACACAATTCATGTTAACAATAGTGTCATATTTGAATAGAGTATTGTCAGAATGACAATAAGAAATATTAAACATGTATTACAAATCAAACTAACTGCTTAACTTTATCTAGAAATCTCAATCACATTTTAATTGTTATGGTTATCCAACGCTTATCCATAAAATAATTTAACTTTAATTGTTGAATTTATTCCTTCCAACTTTCTTTAATAATGAACTATGTCTAAACAATTATTTAACATTTGATCCAAAAATGTCCTTGTCTCATTTGCCTTGAACAGAATGGATTATATTTTAGTTTTTTAGACGCCAATCTGATGACCATAACATCCGCAAATCGTGACATTCCATAGATGTTTCTTTCGGGCATTTGAACTCGGAGATACAGACGAATAACCGATACTATTATAGTTTGATGAAAAAAATCCTAACTTAAAGATGGCACTATCTCTTGTCGACCAATGAGTATTGCTTGCTCGTATATTGTCCACTGTGTCATGACATTTATTAAGAGTTACAAATCTAAGTCTGTGTTAAGAAGAATTCTTACAGAATAAAATAACCATAATGATAAGTTTGATTTTCACATAATTAGGTCTCTTTCACGTTATAATTATCAGTATTGAAAAGAGGATTGATTTATAAATATTTACTGTATAATTATATCAGTTGATAATATACTGAGCTTGTCTCTAACACCGATTGTAATCAATGAAATTAATGAAGTATTAAAGTATTCCACTTACGACATGCACCAATTAGAACTCGCTGTCTTGAATCAGCAAGACTATTCAATAATCTTCGAGTATGTATTCATGTATTTATTTCCTTTAAACAATAATAACCTCTTAGACATGTCACGATTATTGATGATACACTTACAAATCTGAAGTCTCGAGAGTTGGTAATAATGTAATAGCAATATCGATAACAATGTACACAGCTTGCTGACAATTGCTTGTTGAACATAATGTAATCGCAAATTTCCAAAGCATCAATTTCTACAGGTATTCGATACAAATGTTAAAATAGTGTGGAAATGATCCTGCAAGTGATCTCTTTTGAGTACGTTGAACAAAACGCATAAAATCGCATGTTTAAAAAGAACAGCATTATGCCATTATGTCATTTAGACACGATCAAATTTTAGTATTTAACAATTTTTAACAAGTAGATGATCAAGTGTGATGGTGTACAATTGTTTGTTATAAAAACATGATGTACAGGTTAGGCAAGGGAAATATATAAAGTTTGATAGTGCATGTACTATGGTTGAAGAACTATGTTATAATGGTCTACAAATTTAACAAGGTTATATATAAAGTTTGATGGTTTACTATGGTTTTTCAAGAACTATCCTATAAAGTATATGGTGTACAGATTGAGCAAGGGCAATATATAAAGTTTGATGGTTTACTATGGTTGAGCAAGAACTATCCTATAAAGTATATGGTGTACAGATTGAGCAAGGGCAATATATAAAGTTTGATGGTTTACTATGGTTTTTCAAGAACTATCCTATAAAGTATATGGTGTACAGATTGAGCAAGGGCAATATATAAAGTTTGATGGTTTACTATGGTTTTTCAAGAACTATCCTATAAAGTATATGGTGTACAGATTGAGCAAGGGCAATATATAAAGTTTGATGGTTTACTATGGTTGGGCAAGAACTATCCTATAAAGTATATGGTGTTCAGATTGAGCAAGGGCAATATATAAAGTTTGATGGTTTACTATGGTTTTTCAAGAACTATCCTATAAAGTATATGGTGTACAGATTGAGCAAGGGCAATATATAAAGTTTGATGGTTTACTATGGTTAGGCAAGAACTATTTTATAAAGTATATGGTGTACAAATTTAGCAAGGCTATATATAAAGTTTGATGGTTTACAGGTTGAGCTAAGACAATCAATGGAGTAGAGATATATGTTTGATAGTGTACAGGTGAGGCCCTTAAAAGGTATAATGTTTGATGGTGTACAGGTTGAACAAGAACAAAAGTAAGATTCTTTGGTGTAAAGTTTTGGCAAGAACATTATCAAGTTGGACAAGGTAAATATATAAAGTTTGATCATGTACAGGTAGATTTTTTCAAGAACTATCCTATAAAGTATATGACGTACAAATTTAGCAAGGCAATATATAAAGTTTGATGGTTTACTATGGTTTTTCAAGAACTATCCTATAAAGTATATGGTGTACAAATTTAGCAAGGCAATATATAAAGTTTGATGGTTTACTATGGTTTTTCAAGAACTATCCTATAAAGTATATGGTGTACAGATTGAGCAAGGGCAATATATAAAGTTTGATGGTTTACTATGGTTTTTCAAGAACTATCCTATAAAGTATATGGTGTTCAGATTAAGCAAGGGCAATATATAAAGTTTGATGGTTTACTATGGTTGAGCAAGAACTATCCTATAAAGTATATGGTGTACAGATTGAGCAAGGGCAATATATAAAGTTTGATGGTTTACTATGGTTTTTCAAGAACTATCCTATAAAGTATATGGTGTACAGATTGAGCAAGGGCAATATATAAAGTTTGATGGTTTACTATGGTTTTTCAAGAACTATCCTATAAAGTATATGGTGTACAGATTTAGCAAGGGCAATATATAAAGTTCGATGGTTTACTATGGTTGGGCAAGAACTATCCTATAAAGTATATGGTGTACAAATTGAGCAAGGCAATATATAAAGTTTGATGGTTTACTATGGTTTTTCAAGAACTATCCTATAAAGTATATGGTGTACAGATTGAGCAAGGGCAATATATAAAGTTTGATGGTTTACTATGGTTAGGCAAGAACTATTTTATAAAGTATATGGTGTACAAATTTAGCAAGGCTATATATAAAGTTTGATGGTTTACAGGTTGAGCTAAGACAATCAATGGAGTAGAGATATATGTTTGATAGTGTACAGGTGAGGCCCTTAAAAGGTATAATGTTTGATGGTGTACAGGTTGAACAAGAACAAAAGTAAGATTCTTTGGTGTAAAGTTTTGGCAAGAACATTATCAAGTTGGACAAGGTAAATATGTAAAGTTTGATCATGTACAGGTCGGGGAAGGTATAAATATAAATTTTGAAAGTTTACAGGTTGGGAATGGTAGGTTGTTAATTTTGATGTAAAGTTTCAACAAGAACAAGATCAAGTTGGATAACAAATACGTGCTAATAACACACAAAAGTGAATACGTAATAGATGCTTTTACTGATGTACTGATCAAGAACCACATTTGATAACCATCGGACTTGACAATAGAACAAACATGACAGTCTGATAACGAACATGAGAACAGCCTTACCACGCTATCAGACATCAGACTATTTGTATTAGACTGTCCGTATATCAACAAGACATTGTTTACAGTAAACCATGTCTCAATCACTTGCTTAATTGGTTTGATCAGTTTGCTTAGTTGGGATTTTAATTGGCAGTGGGTAAACAGGATAGTCTATTACATCTTACACATTTCAAATAATACCAGTCAAATCGATAAACTCATAACTCACAAGTTTATTGGCACAAATTTCAATCGAACCAATCTTGTCTACTGTAATTTTCTAGTGATTTGAAATGTGAGGTATCACATAAACAAACCAAGTCAGTTTGATTGAAATATTGTATCAGTTATGTACAATGTCTTTATGATTTGGAACCTGGACAAGGTACCATTTTCATTTAGTTCAACCTAAGACAATAAAAAGCGACTATTTTCATACTGTTAAACAGGTTTCATTTAACATTCATCTTCAGAATTGGTTGAACGTTAAGTAGATCTATATTAAAATACGCTAAAAAAAAGTTGATATAGATTCTTAAGTCTAAATTTATCAAGATATACCATCAGACAGAAAACCACTATAAATGCCAATCAAATTATAAAATTCTCAACTCTTAGAACTCTCTGAACTAATTTCATTTCCTTCTCATATTTTCTCTTGGGTTTAATATTTTAACGTTTATTGAATGTATGTGTAGATTATATGCATACACTGAATAACTTTTTGAATGACACAGGCAAAATGAACTGATGTTAATGGTATTTAGACGAAAACAATTCTGTATGATGGATGTAGGTATTTCAAAATGTAATTAACCTTAAATCACAATCATATACAGCTTGTACATGATTATTAGTAGCAATAAAATATCTTAAATTTCAATTCTCAATTGTGATGGTCATAAATACCAGTATAAAAATATATTTATTTCGATAGTTGTGTTGAATAAGTTTAATCAAAATCTTGGAACACACAGCCTTGAATAGTATTGAAATTCCCCGTGGGATATATACATCTTAGATAAGGAATCTTTAATTATTTATTCCCCAATCTAATCACGGAATCACGTCATGGAAAGCATGTATATTTCACATGAATGTATACAAAAGGCAAGATGTCTCCGAATTAATATATTCCTAATCATTATGGTAAGTAAATTCCGAGAACATCACACGTCATAGAGACATAGCCTGGTCCCTTTTGTTTCAATACAGTAAGATTTTTTATCAAATACAGTTAATGATGTCCTTGAACTAATTTACTTGTCAAGAAAAGACGGTCAAATTTAAAAAGTGTCTCTTGAAGCTTATCTTAGTTTATTATAAGCTTGCTGTTAATTAAACTCTTGAGAATTAATACTCGAAGTAAAAAAGAAAACTGTCGTGATACTAAAGAACAAGTCGAAATGAAATGTAATGAATGGAGTTTTACGTCCTACTTTTCTACACCTTGTGGGCTAATGAAGACGGGCAACGACAAGTAAGGTTGAAATGAGGGAAATTTTGCCAGGACAGCGGCCTTAGCCTGCTCTTTTTCGATTTCCAACTGCCGATGGAACTTTAACGTGCACAACCTGTAGCCTCAGTTTATTGTCCCATCCGTACGACTAGACGCTTTTTCCATGCCAGTGCCTCTCACCTGCATCACAGACAGGGGGAAACCGGGTTGAAAAATCCGAAGGTATTATCTCGACCTATGCCGGGATTGAACCCTGGACCTTCAGGTTAGCGAGCAAGCGTCTATCTCACTGAGCCGCCGCGGCACCAAAGAACATGTCTCATATTTACTGTTAGTGTAATAAGTCATAAACACAGTGAAATGATCAATATATTCTCCTGTATTGAAGAGGATTTTTCAGAAATTAATCACACGAATTGATGTTGTAAATAACTATTTCTGTCAATAAGAAGTTTTTCACTGAAGAAAACGATATGTTAAGGAGATCTGGCCTGTTTTTCGCTCAATTTCCACATTCTACTCTCATCAATAAAAAGCTGCTACAAGCTTCTTGAAACCTAATCGTGCAAACATAATAAAATAAAAGAAGTTGTTTGTAGATTGAACGTTTCACCAACTGCTGGCTGCAAGACTGGCGAAGTCACAATTTCTGTTTTTTCCATTTACAATAATTTTCATCAACTTTAAACAAATCATTCTCTCCATTAAGCATGTGAGTCTCCTATATACAATTATTTTGACATTCTTAATAACGAGACGAGGAGAGAATAGACATAATATGAAAAATGGTAGAATTATACAGGTTAAGTGATTGTTAGTATTTCAGTGGAAATTTAATTATATCTACAATGTAGGCGACAATGTGTTATTGGTTGTCTGGAATTTGTCAATTTGTAACAAGGAAGTTGCTATGTCGTGTGACACATACATAGTTGTACTGGTCCGGTCTGGAATGTTATTTGGACAACAATAATAGCAATTGCTGGATCTGCCAGAGAATACCAGAAAATTCACTTCTCTTGTTTACAGCTAAGTTCTTGGCAGAACAGTTGCATAAATCATCTGTCGAAGACCATTGTTTAAAAATTATGTTTAATTTTGTGAATTACTTTAACAGGAAAGAAATATTTGAAGACTTGACCTTATTCATGCTAATTTGATTAAAATTGCTGCATGGTTTGCCAATCTTCTCATTTATTTCACTAACGCCCTTTGTTTTGTTGATGTCGGAAACGATAAAATGACAGATGCAGCTCTCTAATTTCATCTGCAGGTTATTTGTACAAGGGGTTTAAACAGAACTGTGGTCATCAAGAACAAGTTGGTTAAATGCGGTACAGGAAATTCAAATCAGCACGATGGTCTTATGGCGTATATCAGCTTGTTATGACATAATTAGCTTTATAGTATCACCATATATTTTTTGCTCTCACATACTAGCTTTCGTTTTTCAATTCCAAAGACACTACCGGCAAACATTCAAAAGTGTTTGCTGCTAATGACTATAAGTTTGGCTATTAATGTCTGAGCAAATTTTGAAATTTTGAATTTTTACCATTTCTTTTATGAACATTGGAATAGCAGCCAAAAAATAGTACTGTTAGTCTTAGAATGTCTTTGCGTTGATAAAAATGTAAATATATCTCCAAAATTTTGTTCTTAGAGATGACATTTCTTTTTTATCAACGCAAAGACATTCTTAGACTAATAGTACTATTTTGATGCTGAAATTCCAATTCTCTTAAGAAAATCTAGAAAAATATTCAAAAAACTTTTGCTGTTCTCAGACAATAATCTTACTTCTATTGTCACATTTAAAACGTTTTATGTAATTAAACAAATTACTTATGTAGTTATTGATTTAACAACAACGACAAAAAAAAAAACAAAAAAAAACAATAAAAGCTATAACCAGCAACTGTGTGTGGTTTATGTTTCTTATTTAGTTTATGTTTTGCAGTGTATTCATCATAACATGCATTTAGACCAGCTGGTAAAATGAAGACGCACATCTTATTGATAATTATAAATATAAACATTTATATTCAATATACAAGTTTTCACGCCTTTGAATGTTTTCTATAATTAATGGAATACATGTTTGTTAAATAAACACAGTGTCAAATTAAAACCTTGTTAAATATTTTTGTTGTTGAATTGAACAAATGAATTAGTTACACATTAGCACACATGTTAAAGATAAGTATTGCTATAATGTTCCTATGAGTAATACATATCATGTAAACAGTGTCTCTTTCCCAATCCGAAGTCATATTTACAAGGCAATTCTCTGAAATAAGTATCATGTTATTATATTATGTTCTTATACTGAGGACATTATACAGTCTAGGTTCACGGATTATTACATTGTTATAAATTTATAATAACATCCGGTCATTTTGTTATCTTTTCTATCCGAAGCCGGAATATGAGAAATTTATTCATCTAATCTAGAGGGTAAGTGTTAATTTACAATGGATAAACATGCTTACCCTTTTCCTTACACCAGGCCATTTATAACTGTAGCTTTAATAAATAACTTGCGACATTTCGGCGATGGTTTTTTCGTCTTTATCAAGTTATGACTAGACACAACTACATGTATATATATAAAAATAACTTTATTAAATAACTTGCGACGATTGGATCGTTGAGTAATAATGATGAAAGTATCCTGGTCAAAGTTTTTATTTTATTAAATTAATTTTTATCCATATAATCGTGTCCACTTATCTGTTCTCAAAATGTTAAATGTCATTCTAGGAAGAGAAGTCGGTTTATATTGTGATGTATGTTATCTTTTATCTTGCTGTATGATGATATATAATTTATAAAGTATATTATAAGGATATAGTAGAAAGAATGTTATAGATTGTTTATGATGATCAAAATAGAGTGATAATTGTATATACCAGACAGAATAGGTTATAAAGAACCTCACTTTATGAAATATATACAACATCATAAATTATACTTCTTACTGTTTCGAACTCTTTCTTACCATTGAGCATGAAGAAGAAAATGAAAACGTTTCGTTTCGAATTTCACTTAACTTATGATTTGTGTAATTTAACTTTCTGGGCCATTTGAAAATTCCAACATAAATTTCGTTTTATCTTCTTCAGCTGATGAATTAAAGTCAACAATATGAAAAATGACACAGCAATGCTCATTATTCATTCTTTTAACTCTCTTGTATGCATCTTTTAAACTGTCAGTATTTTTTGCTCCAGCGATTGAAGAGATAATCATATGTAAGATAAAGATAAAAATAGATATCTTCTCGACATTATCACAACCTGTATATTATGCTATCAAGCTCATCTGAAACAAATTCAGTTTTGGTTTGAAAGACTGAAGTCAGCAAAGTACATAAAATTCCCTTGGTAGAATGTCGTTAAATTTCTCACATATTCCTTGGTTTGTCTATCAATCAACAAGCCTTGTATGTTAGAAGATGTGTGAAACTGGCTGTCAGTGGAATATCTCACATTACACCTTACAAAGCATTCCTCTGATAAGTAAAATAAACATGTTTAGTGTAGAAACATGAGATTTAAGGATAGGAGTGTCGAGATCAAGAAGTAAGGAGTCAGAGAAAATTGCTTTTTTGCAGCTTTTATTCATCTACACACTATGATGCTGATAAGGTAACATTGAGTGAACATTTTCACATCGTTGTTGCTATCTTCTTTGCGTCAACCATTATTTGTGCCTGGCGATGAGTTTAAGGTCGGTCTTCATGAAGGAACTTTCCCGGAGATTCAAAAGTACGCAGTGCGGCATGAAAGTGTAACAGTTATCCTTGTGATAAGAACGCTTATCCAGTTATAATGGCCATTGGTCTTTGTTCTAAGCCTATTAAGAAATATATGAGATATATGATATACCTTTCTTCAATACCAAATGATTGATGTTTTGGGAGGTTAAGTGTAATGGTTGGCTCAATATCATACATTATTGTGCTGTTATTAATGGCTATATTCCAAGTAGATCTGGAATTCAAAAGAGCTCAAGGATAAAAAGGATCAACTTTAGGCAGCAATTTTAGACTCTACGCATTAGATATATATTATGATAGCAATTAGTAAACATCGAAGGAGTCTTGTATAAGTTCTCAGTTTAGCAATATGCCATATAATGTATATTTATAATATGTACTATGGGAAATTTCAGAAGTGAAGAATTTAATAATCATTAATTTTTGAATTTAGAAAAAAGAAATTTTACTATCCATCAAGATTGGTCTATATGTTACCGTTATATAGGCCAGTCGACTTCATTTGATTTCGAGGTGAATCGATTGTACTTTCGAACACTAAATATGCGCCGCGTTATTTTTAGTTTCAGTAACTTCTCGCCTACATATTGGCATGGTTTTATACTGAAATAGAAAGTAAAAAAAGGAAGTAAGTATAAAAGAAAGAATGAAATTGACCAGAAACAACAAGTGAGATACAGTCTGCTGTTGATTTATAGGAGGTATTGTGGTGTACTTATTTCTGTGATTTCAATTAAATCTACATTAGATTACTTCTGTACATGTCTTATACACATTAAACCATACTACGAAATTAGCAGTTAATTAGTTAAAATGTGGTTTACTATTAAATTTCTAATGGAAGTTCAAAATTCAACAGTTTTTTTTTCCTTCAGATATGATTTAATTCCAACGAATTGTTGAATTCGGTAAACAATTCAGCAAGACTGTAAGACTGCAAGATAGCAAGACTGCAAGATTTGAATTGTGCTCGACAACAGCTACGAAAGTGAAAAGACTATTGCAAGACGAAACTTGTGAAGATAAAGTTATTTTGAGTTAAAATAAGACAAAATCACATTGCCATTAACAACTTTCAAAAGTCTCTACTTTCACAATGCCTTTAACAAATAAACAAATCTCTACTTTCACAATGCCTTTAACAAATAGACAAATCTCTACTTTCACAGTGCCTTTAACAAATAAACAAATCTCTACTTTCACAATTCCTTTAGCAAATAAACAAATCTCTACTTTCACAGTGCCTTTAACAAATAAACAAATCTCTACTTTCACAATGCCTTTAGCAAATAAACAAATTTCTACTTTCACAATGCCTTTAACAAATAAACAAATCTCTACTTTCACAATGCCTTTAACAAATAAACAAATCTCTACTTTCACAATGCCTTTAACAAATAAACAAATCTCTACTTTCACAATGCCTTTAACAACTTAACAAATCTCTACTTTCACAGTGCCTTTAACAACTTAACAAATCTCTACTTTCACAATGCCTTTAACAACTTAATAAATCTCTACTTTCACAGTGCCTTTAGCAACTTAACAAATCTCTACTTTCACAATGCCTTTAACTACTTAACAAATCTCTACTTTCACAGTGCCTTTAACAACTTAACAAATCTCTACTTTCACAATGCCTTTAAAAACTTAACAAATCTCTACTTTCACAGTGCTTTTAACAACTTAACAAATCTCTACTTTCACAATGCCTTTAACAACTTAACAAATCTCTACTTTCACAATGCCTTTAACAACTTAACAAATCTCTACTTTCAAATTGCCTTTAACATCTTAACAAATCTCGATTTTCACAATGCCTTTATCAACTTTACAAATCTCTACTTTTCACTACAACAATGGCTTTAACAACTTGGCAAATCTCTACTTTCCCAATGCCTTTAACAACTTAACAAATATCTACTTTCACAATGCCTTTAACAACTTTACAAATCTCGATTTTCACAATGCCTTTATCAACTTTACAAATCTCTACTTTCACAATGCCTTTAACAACTTTACAAATCTCGATTTTCACAATGCCTTTAACAACTTTACAAATCTCTACTTTTCACTACAACAACTTTTTGCAATCACAATGCCTTTATTACCAACAAATCTCAACTTTCACAATGCTATTACTAATGTAACAAATCTCTACTTTAGACAATGCCTTTTATTAAACAATTTGGATTAGAATGATGCAATAATAATTCATGCGTGGCTATAATGTCGATATATATTGAACGTATCCCATATTATATTCATTGTAGATATTATCCATTACAGCACCAATAAACAAGTACACCCCGTGGATTAATAACCTGAATTCCTGTTGATTTAGATTGCGTGTTAATCTTTAATTTCATGCATTTTGAATAATGTCTATGAAACAAATCGATATCATTGTCATTGAATGACATTCTTTGTTATCTAAACCAACCTTATAGAAACAACCATGACATTTTTAATAGTGAATGCATGAATGAGAATAATTATTATCATTATATCAGTAAAACACATTCTTGTAATCACTATCAGTAAAATCATAACACAGGGAGCAATTTTTAACATTATGATTAATGATTCATTATCTGATCGACTTTATTCTATCGAAATGCAATAAAATAACCATGTGAATCTAAAACATGCCGTTTTCCTTGGTACAATAAACCGCCGAAGTCAAACGTTGTACATGATAAATATTCAAAACTAACAAAATTCTCTATTGCACTATTTTGGAAAACAGTGGAAAACGTTACCGTTATCAATTACCATTGCATATTGTTGAAATTTAATACGTTGTGATATCACCCACTACCTATATCTATAAAATACGTTGTGATACCACCCAGTACTAATATCTATGAAACACCCTCCAGAAATTTTCTGGGATATCTAAGTATCTCTTCGACAGCTTTCTTGATCATGGTATTGGCATAAATATGTTATTGTAACATTTACAAAAACGTCGTTAAGGTTAGACCTTTTTGGATTGTTTCTCAGATGAAAGCTTGAGCCACTCTAAAAGACTGTTAATAGTTTATTGAAGCGTATGATTCAAATATACAAAAAAAATGTATTGCAACACCCAGATATTATGTGACCATGTTAACAAATATGATACAGAGGCAATCCTGAAATATATGAAATAAGAATGTCCTATATACCATTCTGGTGAGATGCATGTCTACGATCTACGGCACAAGGAAATCATGTATAACCAATTGTAAAACATGTTTGGGAATTGAGCAAAGGTAACAAGTCATTGTTTTTTTACTCTGTTACGAGAGCACCTCAGACTAATATTGTCTAGGATCGGCATTTTCTTTTTGCACCAAGCACTGTTATGAAAAAAGAGTGGTTGCCTAATCGTCGCATATGCCACAAAACTGTCTTTAATCGACTTACAGTTGATGCCGAGATGCCGGGAACGTAAGGATAGATGATGTATTAGATAGTAAATAGGTCCTTAAGAGTAACCGCACATATTCTGTCACACCCAGTGTCCCGTTGATTCAACTTACTATCTTTACAACTAGGTACCACACAATAAGGCTGGTATTGGTAACCACGCTAGCTAATTTTGCCTTTGTATTTTCATTTGAACGCCACCTCATTGCCTGAGCGCCCCCACTTGTGACCCGTGGCGCTTCCGCCTATGATCAATTTCAACACTAGTGCCAATAGTCATAAAGGTTGCTTTTGAAATTTCTTACAACTTTTGAGGCAATACTAATTATTTGAGTTATTACGTAATTAAATTTTATTTTGTAGCATTAAATAAATAAGCAGTTTATTCACATATTTTTACATGAAGTTTGTTTTCAGTAAAAGAGCATGAAATACTGTTATCGTCTTACACCAATACGATTTTTGTTTATTAAAAGTGACCGAGGCATGAAGAAATGTCAATCAAGAACAGCTGTATGGAAGTAGTTGAAAGAAATCCAGTGACAGCTAGGAAATAAAACGTCTAAACCAGAATAGCATTCACTGTTCAACATGGAACTTTTGCCCTAGGCCAGTTTATCTAAAAGGTGAATTAAGATAATTGATTTCTGTTTGAGGAGAACTAGCCTTTGCCATTTGTACAGTTATAATATTGCGAAGACGAAGTATTGTTCTATGTGTTCTGACCATGTCTAGACTTTAAATTGGAATTTAACTATACACTTGACAATGCTGTTATTGATGTTAGCTTAATTATAATTTAATTAAACTAATTCTTGTCCACTTGCAATTTTAAACAGCAATCATTTGTTCCTGTTATGTTATTTTTTTAAGTGCGATAATAGTTTCAATATAACAATGCACTATATAGTATATAGGCAGTGCTGTTCCAGCGTACAATTTAATCCTGCTCAAAAGAATATATCGTCTTTTCACTACTCCTTTATATGAAATACATAATAGAATTTTTTTTTAAACTTAACTTTGAAATCGTTTCATAAAAATAATAATCAGTGAACCTGATACACTCTTCCTGTGTTTGTCCTGTGAATTGTCACAACGCATGCCTGAAAAAATGTCTAGAAACTAAATGTTAAACATCGCTCCCATGTGTATATTTTTATTAAATGCAATTCATATGAAAAATAAGCATTGTAATTTTGAGCAAATATCCCAATCACAATTAAATAATCGATGAAAATATGAAAACGTTGATCACCTCCAAACAAGAGCATGACATGATATTTGGATAAAGAGGAAAACGGATTCTTTAACAAGAAATATTGAGATGTTTATAAATATTTGATGACTCACTTGGCTAGAAGACTATCTGTTCGCTTAATACAAATAACCTAGTAATTATTTTTATCGTAAAGTCCTAATAGGTATGGCAGACATAATTATTCTTATAATATGTCACATAAAAAAAGCTATGAGTCTTTTGACTCTCTGTTCTCGTAATCCAAGGCTAAATATCTACAAGAGGACATTATTGAAATAAATATTAAGATAAATCATAAAGCAATGCTTTAAAAGCGGAAGCAGGTCGTTCTGATAATATACAGTTAAGAAACATTAAATAGTGTGTGGGATAACAGTCAGTAATGCTATGGAAGATGTGTGGGTTAACAGTCAGTATTGCTTTGGATGATAATGATGCATAATGGGATTATCATTGGGTGAGTTATTACTTTATCTGGTGTCAGATCACAATATACCAGTTTCAGACCACTTATTCCAATGTCTCAATGAAGTATTTGTTCCACTATAGGCCTGTATATTTGGGGTAAATCAAACACTCTCATCCCCCGAATATATGGATTTTCTTTTTGACAAGGAATTTCATAGCTGTCATGGATAAAATTTGTGGTTGCGATAAGCCCCTTTTTGTGATTTACCCTTTTTTAAATATATATCTATAAATTCAAGCGATATTTACTGATTGATTACAAACTGTCCAGTAGTAATATGTCACCTTGGTTATAAATGGGATACATTAATCTTTGTTGACCCTGAACATATTAAAAGACAAAGTTTCCTTGTGATTTATTGTGGTTAATAGTCTAATACTTGTCTGAAGAATGGAAGAAATTAATGGACAAATGGCACTAATAGATGGTTGACCCAAAGACTGAACGTCTAATTTATAGAACTTTACCATTTGTTTTATATTAGTATGACATTATTATTATTGTGTGAAGTCGGTTGTCCGAAAATATTCTCTATTACTTTTTCGATAGGAAATTTTCAACAGCTGTTTTCAAGTTTCGAACAAAAGTAGTTCGACAGTGAAAGGGAGGTAAAATGTTAAATGTTGCCGATTTAGACCGCAATTGTATAAACTTCGCACTTTGTTCTGTAACAAATGCATCATTTAAACAGTTAACTTTATTGATTATTGGAAATTGCTTTTCCTTGATGTCGTTTTTGGGGATATTATTTTATTTATCAAAAAATTGTTTCTGCCAACATTTTTGAATTTGTCTGCATCATTTTGATTGCATTTAACATTTCGAGTTTGAAAATGTACCATAACAATACTTGAAACACAAACAAAAATAAAGACCTATTTATTTAGCAGAAATCATTCATTATCAAATTCAAATACGGAAAAAAATTATGTTCTTCCACTATTGGTTGATGAATTATCCAATCATTTTTATCTATTTTACAAATCTTCAATGTTGAAGTAGGAAATGTTATAAATAAACTTATACGCCTATAATAATCACTTAAGGCTATTATGCTATACATATAATTATCTGTACCCATAATATAGTGAGTGAAACATACAATTTATAATTGTATAATTTTGAAAGTATGAAAGGTGACAGAGTCTCTTTAAAAGGGTTCGTTCAATATTACACAAGTCTTAGTGTAAATCTGGTATGATATCATCTACAGCTTAACGTTAACCAGATTAATATAAATACTAATAAATAGTGGACAAGGCTAGAGTCAAATCAGTAGATCTCATTTAATGTAAGAAGGCAGAGGTTTTTTATCTATGTATTCGGTTTAACTTTTTGTAGTAAAACACGCCGTATTGTAGAAGTATGTGAAGGATGGCTGTAAAGTTTTAGGACTAACTTTGCAAGACAAATATCAGGTCGATGGTTTTCATTTATTTATCTACACAGCAAACGTTTGTTTCAATCCGATTGAAGTATACAACTTAAAGTAAGAACTCATTTACGTCCATAATGGATATGCGTTAGATTATGGAAAATCATTACCATTTCAGAACATCCAGACATCATGACGTCAACAAGTAACAGTTCGCCACTAGGATGGAGGACGTCCAGCAACTTACATCATCTAAGGAGAGTCAAACCTTCCCAACATACCGGAATGCATGTCAACTTACATAGAAATTTGAATCCAAGGTTTCTACCAAAGGGACAACCGAAACAACCGTCAAATTTAACACCCAGGGTAGCTGAAAATATTGTATACAGACAACGTGTTAGAGGCAGATTAACAGGGTTACCTAAACCAGATAAAGAATTCTATTTGATTAAAGTTCAACCGTGTGATGATGTGGACTCATCTAGACATAGTAGCAGTAGCAGTAGCAGTAGCAGAAGCAGTAGCAGTAGCAGCAGCAGCAGCAGCAGCAGCAGCAGCAGCAGTGATTCTAGTAGTGATAGTAGCAGCAGTAGTAGTCATGATACTAGCAGCGAAAATGGTGATGGTGGTAAGAGTGGTAGCAATGGTTCTCTCGATAGATATTGTGATATTGATAATGATAATGATGATGACTATTATTATGAAGATGTTCAATCGTTATACTCAGAAAACAGAAGACGCCAATATAATCAACAAATTATTGACAATGTTGTAGAGCGATTGTATCCTTCTAAACGCTATGCACGGAAATATGTTACGAGAACGCCAAATTAGACATAATTTCATAAACTTTGAAAATGATTTATGGACATCTGACATCTCGATGATTGTACAACATCCAGAACATTCAAAAGAAACTCATACATCATGTATTTGTATGAAAGTCTTTTTTATGATATTTAATTTTACATTTTAGTGTATGTCAACTCGGCATCCCTTTCGAAGAGACCATAAAGCTAACTATTATTTGGTATATTTATTATGTTACATAAACTTTGTCTCCGCAAACATGCGCATCTGGTTCATAAATGAAATTCTAATATCTGTACTTAAGACTTAAGTGTACTTAGTCGAAATTCCTGAGCTAAAATATTTTGCTATTTTCCGATATTATTATTGATATTTGCACAATCTTCTTACAGTATACGCATTGTCAATATTAGTTAAATTGATTAAAGAAGGTTAATAATAGAAAAGAATGTATGTTGAATGTTGAAAATGGAAGATAATTATTGACCACTGATCCAGTCAGTAGGTTTTGACTTTTATTTACAATAAAATATTTTAAGAATACTAAAATTTTAGTAGGTCATTTTTCCAATTTTAACATCACGACTAGTAATTGCCTATTAATATTACTGTACTCTTAATAAATTTATTTTCGTGTTTCTTCAATAAGTATTTCCTTGAATTATCATAATGCCCACGGACATACAATTTTTCAATATAAACAATTGCGCATACCAGTGGGTATTAAGAACCATCTTGAATTTTACAGGCATGATGAAGTGTAGTTGGTTTATTCAAATTGGATTATTCATTTCGCATCTGATGTGCGGAAGATGTAAACGCTTTTAAAAGCCGCATCCACGTTTACTGTTGGAAATACTGCTTTACAATCACAAATACGTTATCCAGAAATATTTTACCTCCAAACAAGATAGATGTTCTAATTGGAAATGAAACGTTATCATCTACGTTTCGACTAAAAACAACTTCTACTGTTGTCTCTAGATTTAACTACCTTTTCATGGACCAAAAGAAATCTCGACTAGTGCCCTCCCATGTTGTAAAACGTAAGTAGAATGCTCTCATTATGCCGTTTCTATATGAGGTGTACCTCTTCCAAATGATATATACGTCTAAAAATTTTATGGGCACAAACCCTTTGTAATTGTCATCCTTCGATAAGCCTTACTAAAGTTATGCAAAATCTGGGTATATAGATATTGTGGTGAAATCTTTTCAGGAAATTAAACAGAGATTAATCGATTAATGTTGACCGTAATGTTTTTACTTCCCATCAGACAGTTTATTGTTACTATGATAAAATTTGTTATGGCTATCATATCATCTGCTTTTAAGCCAAGAAGTACGAGAAATACACGGGAGGTGAGAGGGTTCCCAACCATGGTCAATTTAACTGTAACACTGTACTTACATATCCGACCAAATTTACACTATTTTCAGAAAGTGTTTTATTTGTTTTTGTAGAAAAATGGACATTACGCAGCCCATGGAAGTCACTTCCTACACTGGCGAATCATACACTGTCAAACAATATCCCAATTGTTATCAGCTTCTTCACACAGGAGTGTGTGAAACGTAAGTTCTTCTTAACCAATCTCATAGTGTGTAGGTGTCGAACTCCCTACTTTCTACTCACAACAGCATTTCTGTTTTGACCATTTGCTCTTATATATAATTGTTCGGATGGGACAATAAACCGCGGCCTCGTGTGCCACAGACTTTGCACGTTAAAGCCCCGCCCCCCCCCCCCCCCGAAAAAGAGCAGGCTAATGCCGATATCCTGGCAAAATTTCCCTCATTGCACTCTGCATGGCGTTGCCCGTTTCCATTAGCCCATTTGGTGCAGAAAAGTAGGACGTAAAACTACTACATTTTTCCAGATATCAATTTTCTTATCATCTGGTCATTATTATTTGTATTATAATGAGGGTGGCAGCTGTCAAAATGGTGCAGGTGTCTGTGTACAACGTTATCTCTATGTGTGGGTTTTGGTTCAAAGTAATTCAGGAACTGTAGATTTCTTTGCACCATGTGAGGTACCCAGTTTTTGTGATTGTGCTCCTTTATGAGTCCTACATTCTGCTTTGTAATATTTGTTTGATTAATTGTGTAAAAGCGAAGAGAAAGATCAGAATCTCAACTTTGGCATCCCCTTAAAAATATCTTCGTAACGTGCAAATAAAATCAAAATATCGCCACCTTTGTGATCAACGATTTGGTAAAGATTATTCTGAATCATTCTTCCGATATTGTTTAGTAGGCATACTCGTAATCTTGGTACTATAAATTGAAATTGCTATATTTAGTGTATCCAAATGAGAGCGATGGAAGACAGCGTCCAATACTCTTTAATCCTGATCTATTTAGTCGATGCTCTTGTCAGTTATTAGCCTAGTAAATGTTGGTCTCTTCACTTTATTTACCAACATCTCACAAAGTCCTTTGTCATAACAAATCAGAGCCGGTACTTACACCCTGTTAAACTATTGTATATAAGATTCGTCGAAAAAACCTGTCTTATATCACGCTATCAATGCGCAACTGGTGATCTCTACGATGTGAGGGCACCTTAAAAGATGCTAATTTGTTTCTCAAATCGTCATGTCACATCAATTATTATTCCCTATAACTATTATATTGTTTTGCAATAACCATCACCATGGGAAACGACAACAGTCCAACTGTTTCGAATCCGGTTTTTGTTCAGAATTAAAAGACCTTTTTGCAACAGTTTCCGAACTATATTATACAATTTCAGTGTTTATTAGGGGTTACATTACTTCACCACGGTATATCTACACTGTACAGTTTTCTAAAACTTTTAATTAAAATCACTATATACATTATTCATGCTAAACCAAATGACAGAAATAAAAGTGATTCTATATGCTGTATACATTTGCACATTTATTTGTTAGTGACACGTCTGTGAAATAAATATGTAGTTCTAATTGAAAGTACGTGTACATTCCTTACCACAACCAAGAAAATATGACTCCAAGATCTCTAATAACCCCGTAACTCCGGACTTCGACCATGTGCGATCTTATGGCGACTGGAAATGTACTTGGACGTGGTCAATCGCGAGGAAAACTAGAGAAAAGTCTCTAAAAAATTGCAAACTTAATAACAGTCGACCTAATACCGCGACTTATGCGACCACATTGCGTTATAGAGTTTTTATCACATGTGTTAGATCGACAAATGTTGGCGCTTGCTGCGCACATATCCAAAATAAACGCCGTGATTCTGCGATTAGTGGCGACAATTGCACGATGTTTGGCGTGTCCTACACACTCAACACGCTCTTGAGTCTATCGAGAGTAACGAATATATATTCTGTAATAGCCCCGTGACGTGCGTCGTAACATCTCCATAAACGCTTTCAAAATAAAATGGGACTTCTTATCTCTCGCGTTCTTCAGATTTGCCTGCAAATTAGAGGTCAATTCCTATTGCATACGAATGTTGATCATTCGCTTTGGCATGCTTCAATGCAATTTGAAGTTAATGCCGCTGTCGATTTTTTTTTCTCGCAATCGCAAAGATTGTTCGCAGGGCCAAGTACCACATGGTATCAGACAATCACAGCTCCTATTGATAAAATGTTAGTATGTTTTGGTCATTCCCATTAGTCATTTGTCGATCATTTGGATCACATATTGTATTGTTCTTTATCTTTTAGCCAATATGCGGAGTGAAATATTTCAGTGATGTAGAAAAAAACGACATTAAAAATAAATGTGTTCGTAAAATTCACAGCAAAAATAATAAGCAACAGTCACAATTAAAATCTTTGTTTTGAAGCCTGGTTAAATTACGCTGCGACTATGTAAATATTGCATGCAAATTTTCGCGGTCGGCAGTCGCTGTGACGCTCTGTCGATTCCTTTTCATTCAAACTTCCTAATTCGGTTATCAGCGGTTCCATATATAACACAGAAGCGTATATAAACATAACCTGCATAATTTTGTGTTATTGTAGTGTTTCGTAGGTAGGGGAAGGTAGAGTTCTATCAAGTGATTCATAAGGACCAGTTTCTAGTTGTACATTCTCATATGAAGGTCTGGTAGTTTCTGTATTATCTGAAAATCTTACAATTCTTTCATTTAATTTATTTCGTTCTTGTCTGAAAATAAACCCGCAACACTTTTACGGTACACTATAATTATTTTAATGACGTAGTAAAACATTAAAGCTGATTATAATCAGTGTGTTCAACATAATTGTTATATAAGCAAGTGACATAAAAAGTATATTTGTATGATAATAAATTAATGTATCTCATTATGCTCTAAACAAATGTGAAAATGTTACCTTCTTCTGACTAGACAGTATATGACGATCACAACCAATAGTAAAATTGTTGCACTCAAAGCACCAATTATCCCAGTAACTAGTGGTGATATTCCAAACACAGATCCTAAAGTGTAAATATGTGTAGTTTTTTTTATACAAGGTATATCTTTAATAGTGTTCAAGGCGATAATACGAAATTTCGAGTGGTCGAGTGCATTTTTATCGTTCGAAATTGATCACAGATATACTGGTAATAGTAAAATGGCCACAAAAGCAAAATAGCCGCAGTGATTTGGTCACAAAATGGTAATATGGTAAACTATCGATTAGTTGAGTGATCGTATGACCGTTACCAATTTTCCAAAATGTTGTATTCTCTTTAACTTGACCGTCTTCATTAGCCCACATGGTGTAGAAAAGTAGGACGTAAAACTCCATTCATTTCATTTCATTTCTCTATTTAACTTGGGACCAATTTACTGTGAAAAATTTGCCCGTGAACAGTTTTCCGTGTCTAATTTCATGTGACCAAATTTCCAAATGTGACCCTTTATATACAGACTTAGTATAGAGGATTGTTCTAACCTATTTCTTGTTTGCAGTGTTTCCCACTTTTACCATCAATACAACCATCTAAACAATCTCCTGTAGCTTGATCACATCTATTGATACAATTACTATTACACTTAGTTTGACATTGATTACCATACCATCCTGTATTACAACTTGTACATTGATTATTATTACAACTAATACAGTTATCTAGACAGGTATCCTGACAGTAATAACCTTTATATCCATCTATACAACCAGTTGTACATTTTCCGGTAGTAATATTACAGGCTGGTTTAGAGTTAACTTTCTTACAAGTGTTATTACAAAGTTTATCACAAGATATACCATAAAGACCTGGTTTACATTCCTTACAGATATTACCATCGGTTTGTAAACAAATAGTACAATTACTATTACAATTACCATCACATTGAGAACCAGTTTTACCATTCATACACCCAAATCTACACTGACCATTTCGTAAACATTCATTATTTATACATTTATCATTACATTGCTGTTTACAATAGTCACCATAGTAACCAGCATTACATTCTAAACAACTTCCTGATGATTTCTGACATCCGCCATTACAGTTTATGCTACAATTCTGGTTACAATTATCACCAAAATACCCCTCATTACATTTACCACAATTACCTGTACTTCTATCACAATCACCATTACAATGTATACTACATTTTTGGTTACAATTATCACTAAAATAACCAGATAGACAACTGTTACAATATCCATTACTTCTATTACAACTACCATAACAATTTTTACTACAATTTAAATTACACTTTTCACCATATATTCTGTTTATACATCCACTGATACAAGACCCATTTCTATCACAAGTTGTAGAACTTGTATCACCAATACATCCATTGCTACAAGACCTCTCACAATTATCACCAAAAGTACCGGGAATACAGTCAATACATCTTCCACCGACACCATTACATTCACCATTTAAACATTTATCTGAACATCTTTTAGAACATACAGGACCATGGTATTTCGGATTACAACTTTCACATGTTCCTTCTTTTATCTTACATTTATCACATTGTTCTGGACATTTTAGCTGACATTCAGTTCCATAGAATCCTTTACTACATTCTGTACATGAACCATCAAACCTATTACAAATAGGACAACTTGACGGACATTGTTTATCACAGTATAGTCCTTTATATCCTGCTACACACCCCCTTATACAGCTGTTATAACCGACGGATATTTCATTACATAAACTATCTACACAGTTAGAACTACATTGTTTACTACAATTTGTACCATAATAAGTTGATTTACATTTACACGAACCATCTATATTACATCCATCTAAACATCCCTTATTACAATTCTTATCACATACATTACCATAAACACCTTTATTACATTTATTACAGTAACCAGTGTCTTGTTTACATCCATCATTACATCTTTCATTACATTTATCATTACAACTATCACCATACCAACCAATGCGACAACCAGGATTATTACAATTACCATTATCTATATCACAACCACTTGATTGACAATTCGGACAGGTCTTAGTACAAGATGTTCCCCACAATCCTTCTTTACAACCATTGTTACAAACACCATTATTTTTATTACACGTGTCTTTACAGTTAGAACAATCTAATTGACAGTCGGTACCATATTTACCAGGTATACATTGATTACAATTACCATTACTTTGATTACAATTACCATCACAATTACTGTTACATTTGTTATTACAGGTAGTACCATACCAACCAGTTCGACAGCCAATAGCAATGCATAGACCAGAGTTCATTACACATCCTCCTGGATTACAGTTAGAACATGTTTGATCACATAATCCTCCTGGTCCCCAATATCCTTCATCACAGCCAGAAGTACAGTAACCGTCTGATTGTCTACACCTACCAGAACATTTTAGAGAACAGAAACTACCACAGCTAATACCATATCGTCCCTCAATGCATTCAATACATGTAGAATTATCACATACTTTACAAACACTGCAATCAAACTCTGGAAAGAAAGAAAAATCTTTACTTAAGCAAAGTGGTATGGAATAACTGATTGTAACGATTGATAAAAGTCATACCCAATGTCTGATAATATGATGCAGAACATGACAGATACCCTTTGTTTTTTAATTACCCATTTTAAAAGAAATTCAGTTTGATCTAATTGATACATAAAATAAACTATTATGATATAGGTGTCTTTTAATTTACAGTGATTTATAATAATGAGAAATATTCATACCGGTCCTTTGATATTATATTCAAAGTATTTTTTGTATTATTATGAAAAAAACTTACGTTGCACTGTTGCTCTAAAAAATGAAAGGCAAAGTAGAATCTCCAGAATTTTCATCATTTTGGTGAATGACTCGTTGATTAAATAAATTGGACATAAACCTTCACATAACATTAATTCCGTTTCTATGCATGAATTATGCAGCTAAAACCACTTAAATATCAATACACTACAGTATTGGTCTATTATTCTTCAGAGAACAAAAGAAGTCTATACTCTCTTTTTAAACAATTGTATTCGTCTAAAATGGTAACGATTACAATAATAAATATGTCAAAATTATTTATAAAGATTTGACAATCCTTTAAGTTTAGAGCTTAATTTAATAGGTTCTCTTATCTGTTATGTCACGAAAATGAGTCAAACTAAGCGTTTGATGACGTCACTACCACCAAATCTGCCTATATCATATGTGATAGTGAGGTCATAAAAAGTTTTAATGGAATGGATTTGCAGGAATCACAAACATCTGACGTCGAAGAGTATCCCTGATACATGTACATATAAAGTTATACTCTTTACCTGGTTACCTGTTTACAATCCCCTTAAATTACGTAACCCAACTAAATACTTGTCAAAAAACTATTAAAAATATTGAAGATGGTCAATTTTCTAAACTCGGGTTGTACATTGTTGTATTTTGTCGGAACTATTATCCTTATAATGAGTTTAGATATGTGTTTTGATCCATAAAAACGGTAGCAATCCGGAATTTTGTTCCTTAAATGTACCAAAAGATGGGTATATTTTTACCTAATATTAACATACATTAATAAAATATTTTCACTGTTAAAATAGTGCTCAATTGTAGAGCGATAATCATGTTGTTACTCAGGGTTTCAGACAACTGGCCTATTTTCAGGCCGAGTGCCCATTTTAATATTTCTAATATTAACATATATATCTAACATCTTTAACGAAATTACAGCTTTGTAGGTTGAATCACTTTCAATTATCGGCATTTTAAATTTGACTTTGTTTACAATTGAATCAATACCGTCAGGGACTTCTGTATTTAACGAACTTCTGAACAAATATCCACTGCGGTAACTATTTTCAGCACAAACTTTCCGTTACGATTTGCGGCATCTATGGCAATTTGCTTATTGAATTTCGTCATTCGTCAAGCAGTATATTAGTCCATTTCTCCCTTGTGTTGTCGTCTATCCTCTGAAGACAGCCTACTGTGAACTCCATTTGTAACGTTTTGGAAACAATGCTCGACAGTTTTAATATAAAATGATGTATTCATACCCCCCATGCCCTAATGGATTACAGTTTATGGGATTCTGGGAAATCTTGCTCTTTTACGTAATTTCTGGAATCGTCAAAGTTTTGATGTCTTAGCAGAAACAATTTGCACCAGACTTGCATGGTCAAATTTATCGTTACTTATGAGATAAATAGTTTATGTCATAAAGATTATGGTGACAAGAAAGAGATCATATAATGTCCTAGAACCATTGGTAAGATATAACTACACACATACAAGGAACAATAATTTCAGACATAAAAGCCCCATATTTTTTAATGCCGTTACATGAAGGCCATTAACCATTAACCATTAGTTGTAACAATGCAAATATTAAAAATCTAATTGATATTCGTGTATAGACCATACATTAGTTGTAAACGTTGTTAAAATATAACCCCTTTCCAATAATAGAACAAACCATTTAAATTCGTTAATCGAATCGAACCTTACCTAAAAATTATTTTGTTTGGATATATAATAACAATAAAATCAGTATAATGATATTTCTTTTATTTGTGTGTCTATTCATTATTCTATGTTTATATGTGTCAGTAACTTGTAAAACAGATTTTTGTGAATAAGTAGAACGTTCCCATAAAACTACCTATGATTTATTAAACAGAATGAAATGTTCCGCCATAATGTTGGATTGTGTCCTTTACTTAAACAGATTTGTAACAAAATGACAGGAATTCAAACAGTAGCTTTTTGTATAATTTTGAATATATGGATAATCTGTGTATCTGCACGTAAGTAGTAAATGTAGTTGTAAATTTATTTTAAAATGTTTTTATCTATAACAATCACAAATAGCACCCATTGATCGTCACATGGAAATGTACGATAATGTCTTTCATACTTTTCGTTAGTTATCCTGCAAAATCCATGTGTACTAAGTATTTCAGTGCTATGTATTGACATGCTCACGTTTCGTTTTATAACTTATAAATACATAAATATATTCCTATTGCAAATATACATTTTTTCCCAGAATGCGATTCCAGTGTTTGTAAAGTATGTGATAATTCTACATGTATTGAATGCATTGAGGGACGATATGCTATTAACTGTGGTAGTTTCTGTTCTCTGAGATGTTCTGGTAGGTGTAGACAATCAGACGGTTACTGTACTTCGGGCTGTGATGAAGGATATTGGGGACCAGCAGGATTATGTGATCAAACATGTTCTAACTGTAATCCAGGAGGATGTGTAATGAACTCTGGTCTATGCATTGCTATTGGCTGTCGAACTGGTTGGTATGGTACTACCTGTAATAACAAATGTAACAGTAATTGTGATGGTAATTGTAATCAAAGTAATGGTAATTGTAATCAATGTATACCTGGTAAATATGGTACCGACTGTCAATTAGATTGTTCTAACTGTAAAGACACGTGTAATAAAAATAATGGTGTTTGTAACAATGGTTGTGAAGAAGGATTGTGGGGAACATCTTGTACTAAGACCTGTCCGAATTGTCAATCAGGTGGTTGTGATATAGATAATGGTAATTGTAATAATCCTGGTTGTCGCATTGGTTGGTATGGTGATAGTTGTAATGATAAATGTAATGAAAGATGTAATGATGGATGTAAACAAGACACTGGTTACTGTAATAAATGTAATAAAGGTGTTTATGGTAATGTATGTGATAAGAATTGTAATAAGGGATGTTTAGATGGATGTAATATAGATGGTTCGTGTAAATGTAAATCAACTTATTATGGTACAAATTGTAGTAAACAATGTAGTTCTAACTGTGTAGATAGTTTATGTAATGAAATATCCGTCGGTTATAACAGCTGTATAAGGGGGTGTGTAGCAGGATATAAAGGACTATACTGTGATAAACAATGTCCGTCAAGTTGTCCTATTTGTAATAGGTTTGATGGTTCATGTACAGAATGTAGTAAAGGATTATATGGAACTGAATGTCAGCTAAAATGTCCAGAACAATGTGATAAATGTAAGATAAAAGAAGGAACATGTGAAAGTTGTAATCCGAAATACCATGGTACTGGATGTTCTAAAAGATGTTCAGATAAATGTTTAAATGGTGAATGTAATGGTGTCGGTGGAAGATGTATTGACTGTATTCCCGGTACTTTTGGTGATAATTGTGAGAGGTCTTGTAGCAATGGATGTATTGGTGATACAAGTTCTACAACTTGTGATAGAAATGGGTCTTGTATCAATGGATGTATAAACAGAATATATGGTGAAAAGTGTAATTTAAATTGTAGTAAAAATTGTAATGGTAGTTGTAATAGAAGTAATGGATATTGTAACAGTTGTCTATCTGGTTATTTTAGTGATAATTGTAACCAAAAATGTAGTATACATTGTAATGGTGATTGTGATAGAAGTACAGGTAATTGTGGTAAATGTAATGAGGGGTATTTTGGTGATAATTGTAACCAGAATTGTAGCATAAACTGTAATGGCGGATGTAAGAAATCATCAGGAAGTTGTTTCGAATGTAATGCTGGTTACTATGGTGACTATTGTAAACAGCAATGTAATGATAAATGTATAAATAATGAATGTTTACGAAATGGTCAGTGTAGATTTGGATGTATGAATGGTAAAACTGGTTCTCAATGTGATGGTAATTGTAGTAGTAATTGTACTATTTGTTTACAAACCGATGGTAATATCTGTAAGGAATGTAAACCAGGTCTTTATGGTATATCTTGTGATAAACTTTGTAATAACACTTGTAAGAAAGTTAACTCTAAACCAACCTGTAATATTACTACCGGAGAATGTACAACTGGATGTGCTAAAGGATTTCACGGTAAATACTGTAGTCAGAATTGTAGCCGTAACTGTTACAACCAACTATGTAATCAGACTACAGGTTTCTGTAAAGATGGCTGTGTAGATGGTAAACATGGTAACAATTGCTCATTAGGTATGTCTTTCGAGTTTTTTGTTTTTTTTTATCACGATTTACAAGGCCAATGAAATTATTAAGTAGGATTGGACATAGGGTTGATTATTAAAGATGGCTTTCCTTATATTTAAGGTCAAAGTAAGCCAACTATCAGATTAATTGGCCTTTCTAATGAATTATCTCCACTGTGCCTCTGTGTATTCATAGTACACAGTTTCTTGCTTCTAACTGGTCCTATTGTTTCCATCATTGATGTAAAATATTACATTGTAGATTGTAAAGCTGGTTTTTATGGAGCTAATTGTCTGAATAAATGTGGACAATGTTTTAATAAAACTGTTTGTAATCTGAAATCTGGAATTTGTGGCATGGGATGTCAGAGTGGTTTTAAAGGGATACGGTGTACTACTGGTGAGGATTATTCATAATTGTACCCTTCAATGTTATTATCTAATAGCAGAAACGTCATGTTTAATATCGCCAGTGCACCTTGCTGCTTCTCTTAGGTAATTTTGGTCTCTAAGATCAGCTGTACAGATGCATATTATTGTTTATAATTATGTCTTAACATAAAGCCATTATCCATCGAAAGATTTCTCATAATTTCTTGATTCAAACTTCAGACCTATGTTTTTAGGCCTATAAACACAAAAACACACATCTTGAACGATTGTTTATAATTGATACTGATATTTGAATATATTTAGAAATATCCTTAAAAGTGTGACATGACCTCTGGTCAAGGAGTGAGTTGTATTTGATTGTATAGACCTTTATTCTAGTTAATTCGATTGACAGTATTTGTTTTTGTCGTTATAGCAGAGCTACTTGGATCATCAGAAGACACAACTATTATAGCAGCTGTTGTAACAGTGGTGATAGTACTTATTATAGCTGTAGTGATAGCTATTATTGTAATATTATATAGAAGGTAACAAGTAGTCCCCATCTTTGATAACGGTATACATCTTTGTGAAAAAGTGTTTCAGGTATCGCTTTTTTACTCGAATGCAGTGCTTTTGTTCTATAAACTTTTGTATGACATTGTATCACATATCATTAATATAACTTGTTGTTTATCATAGTCATTATCTCAATAATTTACAATCAATTCTAAATTGTCTAGTTATCAAACGCTTTTTAATTATATGATATCTGTTCTACCAATACTATGGGGTTTTTTTCACTTCAGACGAAGAGCAAAGCGCACGAGTGAAACTAGTTTGTCAACACCTTTTTCGGATGAAATTGATAAAATCAATCCTGTTTATATCGAAGGTTTGAATCTGTGTGTATGGTCTTTTGATTTTATATCTTTGAGAATTGTTTTTATTGAAAGATTCTTATTTTATCCATATTACAAACTAATGGCCCGATTTATCGTATTACATTGGAAGCTGTCTAATTAAAAACAGTTTCATAATATGTATCATCATTCAAAATTAATCATTCAATTCAGAACTCTGCGAGCAATATCTACACACAATGTTTTGTCCAAAGTTTTATGCCGAAATTACTAAGGGAATCCTTAAATTTCAAACCCACAACCGACCGTTTCTCTTCCAGAAGATCAAGCCCTTCATGATTCCCCACCAACTGTGTATGCCAATGTACCATATGCCGGAAATAACACAGATAATGAGAGTATACCAATCTATCAAAATGCTACTATGAGATCATCTATTATGGTAAATATTCCCGATCTTTGGGGATATACCCAAGACAAAAAGGCTGCTGCTAAATTTTCAGACGAATTTGAGGTACTATTTATTGTTTTGTAACTTCTCATTAGTGGATGTCGAGGGTTCTTCTCAGGGGCAATTTAAAATGAAACTGATTAACTTGAGCATGATAAGTAAAGGTTCCAGTGGCCCCTAGAATTAAACCGATCATGAGTATGAAGGGTTGATCTAAATAGGAATTTATTTTCTGTGAAGTTGTTCATGTTATTTATCGACCTTTTAAATCGTTTTCAGAAATTACCCAAAGATCTGTGTAGGCCACACGATATCTGTTTAAGTGAAGTGAACAGAGGAAAGAATCGATATAAAAACATATGTGCATGTATGTAATGCTTCATTTATAAGATCACAAAAGCTTTGCTTTTAGTGTGATTCTATCTTCAAGCCAGTTTGCTTACTTTAGAATAGAATATTTTCTATTCAAAATGCTAGTTCATTTGAGTATTTTGTGTAAATGTGCAAATTCCCCCTCTTGACCTATTAACAAGTGTGGTTTTGAAAAATTGTTTTATATTTTAGTTGATGACACCAGAGTGAAAATACAGCAGATAGATAATGATCCTAATTCAGATTATATCAATGCCTGTTATATTACTGTAAGTTATAGTTTTAACTGATAATAATCTTAATTCAGATTATATCAATATCTGTTATATTACTGTAAGTTATAGTTTTAACTGATAATGATCTTAATTCAGATTATATCAATATCTGTTATATTACTGTAAGTTATAGTTTTAACTGATAATGGTATTAATTCAGATTATATCAATGCCTGTTATTTTACAATAAGTTATAGTTTTAACTGATAATGATCTTAATTCTGATTATATCAATGTCTGTTATATTACTGTAAGTTATAGTTTTAACTGATAATGATCTTAATTCAGATTATATCAATATCTGTTATATTACTGTAAGTTATAGTTTTAACTGATAATTATCTTAATTCAGATTATATCAATGTCTGTTATATAACTGTAAGTTACAGTTTTAACTGATAATGATCCTAATTCAGATTATGCCAATGTCTGTTATTTTACTGTAAGTTATAGTTTTAACTGATAATAATCTTAATTCAGATTTTGTCAATGTCTGTTATATTACTGTAAGTTATAGTTTTAACTTACAGTGATTTAGAATATGTCATTGTGTGTTTTATCACTGTAAGTTATAGTTTTAACTGATAATGATCTTAATTCAGATTATATCATTGTCTGTTATATTACTGTAAGTTATAGTTTTAACTGATAATGATCTTAATCCAGATTATATCAATGTCTGTTATATTACTGTAAGTTATAGTTTTAACTGATAATGATCCTAATTCAGATTATGTCAATGTCTGTTATTTTATTGTAAGTTATAGTTTTAACTGATAATAATCTTAATTCAGATTATATCAATGTCTGTTATATTACTGTAAGTTATAGTTTTAACTGATAATAATCTTAATTCAGATTTTGTCAATGTCTGTTATATTACTGTAAGTTATAGTTTTAACTTATAATGATCTTAATTCAGATTATATCATTGTCTGTTATATTACTGTAAGTTATAGTTTTAACTGATAATGATATTAATTCAGATTATAGCAATGTCTGTTATATTACTGTAAGTTATAGTTTTAACTGATAATGATCTTAATTCGGATTATATCAATATTTGATATATTACTGTAAGTTATAGTTTTAACTGATAATGATCTTAATTCGGATTATATCAATATTTGATATATTACTGTAAGTTATAGTTTTAACTGATAATGATACTAATTCAGATTATATCAATATCTGTTATATTACTGTAAGTTATAGTTTTAACTGATAATGATCTTAATTCAGATTATATCAATGTCTGTTATATTACTGTAAGTTATAGTTTTAACTGATGATGCCAGTTCAGATTATTTCATTATATATTACTTAAGCTATAGTTTTTATCTTAATCAAAATATTTCCTTTTTGTGGAAATCAAAATTAATAATTGTCAAGAAAATTGTAGGAAATAAATTATTTTCTTATAGAAATACGATACAAGTACAGAAAAGAACATTGCATCTCAAGGTAATCCTTCAGTTTACTTTGACTCATATCGTTCGTGGTTGAGAGCTTTAAAGATATTGAAAAATCCATATTTTCAGATTTATGAAAGAGCTGCGTTTTATTTATTTAAAATTCATTGTTTTCTGTTGTGAATGGATTGTTTTCGCAGGGCCAAATGAAGTTAATTTGGAAGAGTTTATAAGAATGATATGGGATGTTGATGCTAGTAAAATAGTTATGCTAACAAATCTGGTAGAATTAGCTGTTGTAAGTAGAAGCCGTGACTTAAAAATTTTTTTTTAATTTAACTGTCAACGTATATCTACGGATGGATTGGTAATCTGAATAACAAATGTTTAAATGTTTACAGTTCAAAGATGCAAAATAGCAATGACAAATGTGAAGTCATATTTCATAAGGATGACTGCTAAGGTCTTCATATCTTGCAGTTGTTGCCTACACCCTACGAGATTAAAACCTCCGGAAGCTAATTATTTTTACAAAACCTTAAAATATAGTTGTGACGTAATCCTTTGTTGTTCGAGTTCTATTACTGAACTTAATGGTACTGACAAAGTGCCTAAAGTATCAATGAGTTATCCAAAATGGCGGAGATTTTGGACAATTATTTGGGGGACAACGAAACTAACTACTACAAACTACTCACTGAATTGAACTTGATATCTTTTAATCAATTTATAATAAAAAGAAAACCGTACAAGCAAGACAATTCCGTTTATCAAAATTTCGTCCATATAGCATGGCAAAATCAAGAGTAAAAAATGTTATAGTAGTGGACTCGTCCAATGAGAAGTACCATCAGGTGTTTCGTAAAGAGTAAGCATGATCTGCTTCGCGCGCGACACCCGCCACTAATATCTAAGTCAACATCATGAGATACAATCAGATTTATATGAATGAACAAACAAAATCAGAAAAAAGATGCAAGAAACAGATTTGTACTATTTGTCCAGAAGTTCGCATTAATCCGAATTAATCCATTGCACAAATTTTTCCCTTCCACAATAAAAAGCCAAATACCTTCGCGCATGTGCAAAAAATCCGTCACGTGTTCTAATTCCAAGCCAGTTTTATTGGCTAATATATATCTTGAGTTATTCTTACGCATAATAACTGAGGCTAAAACGTTTTAATTGGTTTGGAATAAAACGTGACTGAGTGTACTCACTGCATGTGCTGGACTGTATTTTAAGTAGGTTAAGGTCTCAAGGCGTTAAACAACTTCACCCATGTCGCAACGGACCTAGCGATCCTAGCTACGGACATTCGATCATTAACCTATACTTAATGACCTACACAGATCCTCTAACATTTACATCGTATTTTATACAGGTTAAATGTTTGAAATATTGGCCGAATCTTGGTAAAAAGAAGATATTCGGCAACATAACAGTCAAACTTCACAAAGAAGATGTTTTTGCTCATTTTACAGTTCGAGAATTCAGGATTTGTAAGGTTTGTACGATCCAAAGACTGTTCTTAGTTTTCCTGGCTATCCAAGCAGACGAATTTATAATTTTTGTCTCCAATCACTGTATATTTGTCGTGACAGTTTTTATTATGGTTCCCTCAATATTGCCAATTTAATTAAATTTGCTTTGCATGGCTTTTTATTAGGTTCGCATAAAGTTCACGAACTATTTTTCACGATTTCATAAAAGTGACTGACAGAGATCTACAATCTACAAGATCTAAAATCTTAAAATGCAACATAACTTCACCAAAGAATACTCTTGATAACATATTGTTTTCTTTAAAGGAAAATTGTGTCTCCAGAACTGTAAAACAATACCACTATACATCATGGCCTGATAAAGGTGTACCATCTGATATTGCTTCATTGGTTGAATTCCGTAATAAAGTCAACAAGTCATCATCCAAACGTTCAGGACCTATGATTGTTCATTGCAGGTAAGTATGTAGGTGAGATAAATTTTGAAGACGTTTGCATCATATTTATAGAGTTTAGGTTTGGAGATATATTCCAGAGTAATAGATAAATGATGGGCATTAACTTCAGATGTCAATTTATTAATTTGCTCAATACAGTAAAAGAAATTTACAATACATTTTTCAGTGCTGGTATTGGTAGAACAGGAACATATTTAGCTTTAGATTATCTCATACAACAAGCTCAAGCTGAAAATTCTGTAGATATTTTTTCTTGTGTATCACAGATGAGACAAGAAAGAGTTAACATGGTTCAGACTGTGGTAAGCCAAAAAGCAACCTGGCTCAAATTGACCTGTTTTCAATTCTCATGTTTTTATTTATTCATAAAAATTTCATAGGTTTGTATGTACAAATGTCAAAATTGAGGAACAATTATATTTAAAGGGACAGATTCGCCATTTTGGGTTGGAGTCTTCAGAAGTACTAGAAATGTTACAAAAATCGCCTTACTCCTTTAAATATACCTCAAACTAGGAATTTCACTTTCTATTTCTACACGTCTTTTCTATATATGGATGGAAAAAAAGGGCAAGTCGACATTTTTATTTCCATACGCGGATAATTCTGGACACACATAGATTTGATGGTGAGCTGTGAACACTATTAATGATTAGTTTAGCTAAAGAATTCCCATATCTGAGACTAAGGTACGATTTGTCAAACTAATGACGAACCTATCCTATTAAGAAGTATTTTTGATTCTACTCAGATCCAGTACATCTTGCTTCATGATGCTCTAACAGTTTGGTATATAGCTGATGATACAACAACATCAATAACAAATTATCCTCAAATATATAATCAACTTCTACAACAAGATAAACATAATAATACATCACAATTACAACATAAATATCAGGTATGTATAATAGGTAGACACTATCTGAACGCGTCGCATACGTTTATATTTGTTTTAGGTAGGTACAATATTTGAATAGAGTGTATAATTGCGTGAAACTGGTGTGTTGTTTATTGTTATTTTCTGCTTGAACTGTTATTGAAAATGTACTAAATATTCTTCGATACGATGCCATCGATTCTCTGGTTAAAAAAAAATTACTACGGCCTTATAAATGATAATTAAAATTTCTGTTTAAGTTGATGAATGAAATAAGTTGTAAGATAGATAAAGATGGTTATTCAGAAGCTCTTAAACCAGAAAATGTAAATAAAAATAGAGATCAACGTGTCTTGGCAGGTAAGTCCTAGATTCTTCACTTTATCAGTGTTAATGTACCTCTTGTTTTGCTGCAAAGTAGGTCTGGAATTTTGCGATGCCTCGTAATGTGATGTGATCTTACCGAATACGGTCTATTGACTGGACTATTTAATATGTATTAAACTTTTTGTATCAAAGTACCGTTGATATATAATGGAGTAAATGCTAATTCTATTTTTTTTCTTAATATTTCAACTAGCCAATTCCAAGAGACTATATTTATCTAGCAGTGGTGACTCTACAGATTATATCAATGCTGTTTATATGCCGGTAATAAATTTTACATTAAGTCAACCTTCAATGACGAGACATCTTTTTGATACGCCAACATGAAATGTGGAGCGTATATTGGCGTTACCCAGGTCCGAACGTCATCCCATAATTGATTGTAACACTATTATAGATGGTACAATTCTCTTTGGATTTTTACGGAATATACCGAAATTGGTTATTATCACCCATATTATTACCTATTGATGAGCCTTTTGAAAATCAAAAATTGCCCATGTTCTTGAAAACGCGTCCAAGTTTTAGCTCGTTAATATTTATAAGGAATACTTCTTGACGGATTCTGATGAAACTCCTTGATAGATAAACCCTATTGAAATCAAAGATATCGAAAAGTATTTGATGTGAATTATTTTTCTTCAAAAGGCGTTCAATATTTAGCTCGTCAATTAACAAAACTTGGCGAAATTGTTCATTTTCATCCGAGGATGAAGATCTCTGTTGAAAATTAATAAAATCGTAATTTCCTGAATCGTGTTTTATGAATTATTTTTACTCTTCTGCCAAATATTTTCTTATTTAAAACAATGCTGCCAGTGGTTGTATATTAATTTTTCCTTGCAAGTTATATTTATCTTTGGAACTAAAGTGTACATAATAATCTACAAAACATAAATTGGTTTATCTATCTGCAAACCAAATAATATGTCAAAATCTAAAATCGTAAACGGATAACAGTGATATTGACTACAGATGTATTTATGTACAAATCTTGATATTCACTCAAATGTTCATTTTTTCGCCTGATTATACCACAATACAGAAGGTATACTATATAGGGTAAGATTATGATAATCATTGATACATCGACAATTTATATAGCGGCTCAGTGTCCATTCTTTTCCTTGTCAATATGTGGCAATCTTATACTTATAATAACTCTTATCAATGACTGTCTCTATTTCAGAGCTATAAGAAAAAAAAAGGTTATGTTTTGACGCAGTCTCCTATGTCCACAACTGTAAATGATCTTTGGAAAATGATCATGAGTTGCGAATCAACTGTTATCATTGATATGGAACCCCGAGCAAAATCAAAGGTATCTAAAAGTTCTCAAATCAGAATAAAAAGGAAATACCATCCAGGTCCAGATTGTTTATTTCAATTTCTCAATGAAGTATTTGTTCAACCCTTCACCTGTACATTTGGGAGAATCAAACGCACCCTTCCCAGAAGTGATAAACAAAACGGCCTTTATCATGTGGCCTTGAGTTTGTTTATTTACGCTCACTAGTTTTTTGAAGAACATATAATCAGATGACTAAGAATAAAACACACTTCATTCTTTCAATTAATAAAATTTCCTTGTATTTTTGTAGGATATTGGTAATTATGTTCCGGGTGAAGACGGTTTAAATATAGAATCAATGTCAATCACAAAAGATAAAATAGAGGAACACGAAAGTGGTTATTTTGATGTTATAACATGTACTGTCATTGATACAAGTGGTTCGGTATGTAATTATGTAATTAAGTAACCGAATACCGAATATGCTGTGAATGTTTTAATTTTATTATAGTTATTCGACGCAATTTTGTTTCTGTTTTACTAATATTTTGACTCACCCAATGAGTTCTGTAAACTTTCTATTGAATCCGAGCATTTCAACACATACAATCGTTAGTTCGTAATGGGTAAGACTACAGGACATAGAAGTAAATAGTACTGGATTCATGTCACCATTTTCTATTGAGCTTTTCTCACAATAGATTTCATCTTGTGTTTGTGACTCCCGACTGCAGGATAATTTGAGAAGTTTACAAAGTTTGTAACCAAATTCTTTTGTTACTCACAACGGATGCTATGAGACTTACTTGCTGAGTATGCAAATGACGTTAAGTTAAGATGTGTAGGTGTTGCCTCTACCTATTGATAAACTAATTGTTTGAATTACCTTTAGGAGGATGTAAAGAGAATTGTTAAAATCTACCAGTGTCGTTACTGGGATACCGATACCAAGCATCCTGATTCTTCTATACCAATTTTTACATTGTTAGATGAGATTTATCAATGGTCAAATATAGATAATCTTGGTCCTTTAGTGGTCCATTGCTTGTAAGTATCTGTATTTGTATTTGTAAGTATATATTTATCTTTGTATGTATAATTATGGTACATGTATTTGTATGTGTAAGTATGGTATCTGTGTTTGTAAGTATAGTCGTATGTTCGCATTTATATCTGTAAGTATAGTTGTAGTTATGTCTGTATTTGTATTTATACTATCTTTATTTGTACCTAAAAGTATAGATAGTTCCATCTTTATTGTTGTATCTGTAAATATAATTCTTTCTGTGTTTGTATTTGTACATAAGAGGCCTATCGGTGTTTATATTTGTATCGGTAAAATAACCATGAAGACTTTTTTAATTTTGGCAGGAATGGTGCTAATAAAAGTGGTCTGTTGTGTGTTTTAGCTGCTATCTTAGAAAGATTAACAATAGAACAAGATGTTAACATTATTCAAACTATTTTACAACTACGTATTTCTAGACCAGAAATTATCAATTCTTTTGTAAGTTATTATTTTATCTATATACCTACCATCCAGTATAGGAAATCCTAAAATGATATCGAGAATTTCCTTTGATCATTTCTCTGTAAAAATGATTGTGAAGCGCTTAGTTGTGATACAACAAGGTTTAAATTGAAGTTATAGTACGATTTACTTGCCCTTCAGGTTCAGTGTTTAAAGCAGTTAACTCATGAAAACACTTTTCACTCTGCAAAATGATAAATCGAAAATTCGGGGAAGTATTGAATTATCAAAGTAGTAAAAATAAAAATGTAAATAGTTGAGGGAGGTTAATTTTTTTATTAATATTTTAAATGAATATTGTGATATTGTCATTGTTTTATATTTCTTGCAGGAACAGTTTCAGTTTTGTTTTGAAGCAATTGCAGAATATCTGGATAATTTCTCAAATTATGTAAATTCACGTTGAATACATTCAACAATTTTGACACCAAAATTATGTCTATTGATGTCCCAGAAGCAAGTTATGACAGAAATAGTATTGGGAATGGCTACCATTTTGAATTTGGTTCATAACAAATGTCCCCAAGGGTGCCAGAAATATGTTCGGAAAGGCTATCTGAAGTAGAAAAAGCTTTATTGTACATTGTATGTACTCAAAGAGCAAGAGACTGTATTTCATTAGTAACTTTACAAAGAAATGGTACCCGATCCAGGAACATCTAACATGAAAAACTTCGAATTTAAAAGTAGGAATTAGTGTTAAATTATATGATAAGCATGATGATTTTGACTTTGCAATCGTCAATTTTCGTTTAATGTGCAGAAACATTCCCATTCGTCAGCTTATGGAGTATTTGTTTCTCAATTGGTTGATACTCTAGAGCATGTTCTTTCTTCGGTGATTGTTTAGCTAGATCGAAGCATTTAACATCGAAGCTACTACTGCAAGGGTATTTACCTATTTGACTAGGATTCTCGTCTATGCTAATAACTGGCTACTTCCCATCTCATCCAGTAGATATTATTTCTGAATTTCTTGTATAACATGTCCTGTATAGGGGTTTATATCTTCTGTATATGATACAATGGTAACTAAATTTTAGATTAAAAATAATCATACTGTTATATAATTATCTTCCTTGTTCTAAAGTACATTGATGTGCGAATCTAGGAATTTCCTCATTGTCAAATCATATTTGGCACGAGACCATTTTCACGCCTATAAATAATTAGCATAGCCTTATTTGGATTATTATTATGTTAAACCATTTTTATATTAGTTTTTAAACACATTTGCCAGACAGGTGAAATGACCATTTCCAATTTTACGCAAAGTAAAAAGTAAAGGGGGTCTTATTTATCAACAGCATTCGATCTTTCAGTAAATAAAATGTGCTCTGCATTATTTAATCAGTGGTTCTTGCCCGAGGAACTTTCAGAGAAAAAAGGTTTAAAAACCCAACAGAAAATAATTTAGAAACCGACAAGGACTGTTTGCTGTTTTTTTCTCTTTCGAAAAAACAATAAATATAATGAATGACTTTAAGGTTTCAAGACTTGGTCAGTTCATCAAACAGTGAGTTTCAGTTAGTATTTGAAACTTTGCTATCAAGCAGCTTGGATATCCACGAAATCAGCCGGCGACCAGTTAGCTAGAATTTATATTTGATAAGGCATTCTGGAGTCAAAAGATAAGTACCCCGTGATTTTATATACAAATTCCCAGGAATTGTACATGAAAATATCCCACGTACATTATACGTACATTATACGTACATGTATTTAAAAGGGATATTGTGAAATATTAAATCCCACCAGAACAATGGGATGACGTCACTAGAACATCATAATTATTGTATATTTATTGTATTTACATGTGTTTCGATGATCAAGATATTATTTTGTAGTATAAAGATTTACTAAGACCTTTTTAATGATATTTATAATTTATAGTTGATGAATAAAATAAGTTGTAAGATAGATAAAGATGGTTATTCAGATGCTCTACAACTAAAAAATTAAAAAGAGATCAACATGTCTTGGCAGATAAGTCCTAGATTCTGCACTTCCTTTTATAGTGTTTATGTACCTTTAAAGTTTTGGTGAAATTGAGGTCTGACTACGGAGCCCGTTAGGCGCAATTTTCCGTACTTTTATAAAATATTTCGTTTAAACGAAATAAGTTATTCGATAAACGAAATAATTAATTTCTAAGATTAACTAAGAGGCTCCGTATCTAACAGGACCTGTACCAGTTTTGTGGTTAGAGAAGCTGGTAAATTGAAATCGCTCATTGTTACCTCTTTCATTCCTAATTCAATTTCAAATTGTAAAAAGTATTGATATAATAATGGAGTAAATACTCATTCTAATATGTCCACTTTCCAAAATATATCTTAATATTTCAACGTTCTTTTTATTTTCTAGCCAATTCAAAGAGTCTATTATTATACTACTATATAACACTATAATACTATTATTATTATTATATCAATGTTGTTAATATGTCTGTAATATATTTTATACATGTAATAAATAACCCTTCAGCTACGAGATATTCATTTTATCTATAGAACTAAAGTGCACATATAATCTATAGATATCTACAAAACATAAATTGTTTTATCTATCAACCAAGCCAATAAATATCAAAATATAAAAAAATAAAAAGTTAATAGTGAAATTATTTATATACACAACAAAACTTGATATTGAATCAAATGATCATTTTTTATTTTAATTTGTATTGCCTTAGTATACCACAATACAGAAGGTATACTATATAGGGTAAGACTATGATAATCATTGCGATATATCGAAACAATTTATATAGCGGCTCAGTGCACATTCTTTTCCTTTTCAATATGTGGCAATCTTATACTTATAATAACTCTTATCAATGACTGTCTCTATTTCAGAGCTATAAGAAAAACAGTGTTATGTTTTGACGCATTCGCCTTTATCTACAACTGTAAATGAATTTTGGTAAATGATTATGAACCGCGAATCAACTGTTATCATTGATATGGAACCCCGAGAAAAATCAAAGGTACATCATCTTAAAATTCTCAAATCAGAACAGAAAGAAAATAGCATGCAGGACTAGACCGTTTATTCCAATTTTTAATGAAATATTTATTCCCAGCTAAGACTGTACAGTTGGGAGAATCAAATGTACACCTCCCAGAAAAATAATAAATACCAATCTGTATAGTTATTTGGCGTCTCGAAAGCAACATTTTAAAATGAGTTAAGTCATTTTCAGTTTTTTGAAGAACATATAATCAGATGACTAAAAATAAAACACACTTCATTCTATCAATTAATAAAATGTCCTTGTATTTTGTAGGATATTGATAAATTATCCTATACCTGATGTCTAAAATAAAAATTTCAAATTTGTTTTAAACGAGTTTTTTTCTGATGTACTGTGTCTATGATGCATTCTAGATCCAAAAAAAAAATTTCATTTATTTAGTTCAAATCCTGATTTTTCTATACCAATTTTTACATTGTTAGATGTGATTTATCAATGGTCAAATACAGAATAACCTCGATCCTTTAGTGATCCATTGCTTGTAATATCTGTATTTGTATTACAGTATAGTCACATGTGTGCTTGTATGTTGTAAGTAAAGATCTATCTTTTTATTTGTATCTGTAAGTATAGTTGTAGTTGTATTTGTATCTATACTATCTTTATTTGCACCTAGAAGTATATATAGTTAAATCTAAATAGTTTTAGTAGATATAGTATATATAATTTTTTTATTAATATTTTAAATGAATATTGTGATATTGTCATTGTTTTATATTTCTTGCAGGAACAGTTTCAGTTTTGTTTTGAAGTAATTGGAGAATACCTGCATAATTTTTCTAATTATGTAAATTCATGTTGAATCTATACCCAAAGATACATCATTTTTTATCATATTTCCACAACATTAAAATAAAGTAAGTTTATCGCCAAATTAAATTGATAATTAGCTGATCCTTCAATATATACTATATATAAATAGCAATATAATTTGCATGCTTTGAAAAAATGATCTTTAGACTCTTTAACGAGTCTAAACAGACCTATACACCCTTAATATAATCAAACTTAGATTACAATTTCATTTATTTTTTTCTGATATTTTTCGCCTCTATTAAAATCTAAAACGATTTAAATATCCGTGTTTAGACAACCACAAAGTCCGAGTCCGGACCGAGCACGGTCCACTTCAAGCGGGCCAAATTTTATGGCATTTTAAAATACAGCTGTGGTGTGCCAATATCCAACATAATGTTTCTGGCAAATGGCCACGAGTCCAATATTGACATTAATAACGGACTCCAAATATTGGGCTCTTGATCCTTTGCCAACTGTTGTATAAATGTATTCACGATTGACTCGGCATCAAATAATATGTGAACACTAGTCAGATGCGATGATACAGTCAAGGGAATAAGAATTCCAACAGCTCGGTCATCATGATCACTAATTGCTAATAAAATTTAATAATGCAAAGTGTATGTAAATCACGAAATGATGCCGTAAATGTCCTGATAACGGTGTATTTATTCTAGTTCCAAATTTGCTTTGGATGGATTCTGCGCCTTCCTAGATTAGATAAATTTTACAAGGGATCCCAAACATCTATAGTGCCCCATTAAATCCAGAAAAGGGACCCCTAAATACATTCTTACTAACTCGATATAAGGTCAATTGCAACTAAAAGTTGTAATGCCTTTAAATTACTTGTACGAATGACAATCCATTATATAATAAAACAGCAATAACAAAATAACATGATAAAAATAAAAACTATTTCTTACACACTCAATACCAAACTTTCAAGGACTTGTATGTTTGTAAAATAAGTGAATACATGAGACACCATGCTATAATAGTTGGTAATGCATATTATTGTAATTTCACCGATTCATTTCGTTCCTTATTATTCTGTAAACTATTTATATGCTATGAATAGAAACTCTTTAGTTAATGTAACTTCCTTGTCATACATATCACATATAATACATTATTAAATATACCTGCATATCACTTCGTTAATAGAATGTTAAACATGGATAGACTTGTGACCGTCTTTAGCAAACTATTGTTTATAATTTGTTTACTTCTCATCATCGCCAAAGGTAAGAAAATGGTTCTTTATTATTTTGATTGTGTAGCAATAGTAGGCTGATGGCTATAAGCATTATAGTCTGAAACATCTGCCTCTATTCAATATTCCATATAATAACAGTTTTCGGCTGGGGTAGAGTCAGGAAAAATAGGTCAAGTGAAATGGGATTTTTTCACACCTCCGAAGATGCGTTTTTTCTCATATTATATTAAATTACCTTTACTGTAAATTAGTGTTGGACATCGCCGTAACTTTTGTTTTTGTAAATATCACGTGACGCTTGGCTGTGCATGCATTTTTAAATAACTTTGATGGAATCGGAGACGTAACATAAATGGTATAGGGAGAAAAAGGACGTTATGACTGAACTATAAAAATATTCATCTTTCCAAATATATCCGAGGTACATATATAAATAGGTTTAAAACCCCAACACTTGAGGAGGTGCAGAAAATACCCATATAACAGGGCCTATTTTTCTACTCCAGTCTGTCCAAATAGCTATCGTTATTGCCCTTGTTCTTGAAAACGTGTTCAATTTTTAGTTCGTGAAAACTCTAGAAGGCAAATATTCAATCTTTAGCGCGTACAGAATAATAAAATCAAGTTTCGTCGAAATCCGGCAAGAATGCGTTTTAGTGTTCAAGAGCTAAAATTTGAAAGCGTTTTCAAGAACGAGGTCAATAACTCCTATGAAACATATTTTGATTTTCATGATTTTCAATAGGGTTCATCCATGGGTGATAATTAATGATTGCACCAAGTTTCGTCAAAATCTGTCAAGAATTGAGCCTTTTAGAATGTTTACGAGCTAAAAATATAACACGTTCTCAAGAATAATAACTGATACTAAATATTTTTTCAATTTTTCTGATTTTCGATAGGGTTCATCCTTGGGTAATAACAAACGCTCAGACCAAGTTACGTCAAAATTCGTCAAGAATTGTGCCTTCTAGAGTTTTTACGAGCTGAAAATTGAATGCGTTTTCAAGAACAAGGGCAATAACTCAAACTAAATATTTTCTCGATTCTTCTGATTTTCAATAGGTTTCATCCTTGGGTGATTACGAGCCCTCACACTAAGTTTCATCAAAATCCGTCAAGAATTGTCCCTTCTAGAGTGTTAACAAGCTAAAAATTGAACGCGTTTTAAAAACAAAGGCAATAACTCAAACTAAATATTTTCGATTTTTCTGATTTTCAAAGGGTTTATCCTTGGGTGATTACGAACATTCATTATAAGTTTCATCAAAATCCGACAAGAATTGTGCCTTCTAGAGTGTTTACGAGCTAAAAATTTAACGTGTTTTCAAGAACAAGTGCAATAACTCATACTAAATATTTTTCGATTTTTCTGAATTTCAATAGGGTTCATCCTTGGGTAATTACGAACACTCACACCAAGTTTCGTCAAGAATTGCCCCTTCTAGAGTGTTTACGAGCTAAAAATTGAACGCGTTTTCAAGAACAGGGGCAATAACTTACACAAAATATTTTTCGATTCTTCTGATTTTCAATAAGGTTCATCCTTTGGGTGATTGCGAACACTCATACCAAGTTTTTTCAAAATCCGTCAAGAATTGTGTCTTGTTGAGTGTTTACGAGTAATTGTGGACGGACCTACCGACGAACGGACGGACATGGGTGACGGCAATATACGCCCCCATTTCACGTGGGTGTATAAAAATGAAATAACAGTTTTACGTCCTGCTCTTTTGCACCTTATTTAGGCCCATGAAGACGAACAACGCCATGCAGCGTGCTTTGATGGACATTTTGCAAGGACAGCGGCATTAGCCTACTCTTTTTCTTTTGCCAACTGTCCAGGGATGCGGTTTATTGTCCCATCCGAACGACTGGACGATTTTCCATGGCATCCCCTCCGATCTGCATCACTGACAGAGGGAAACGAGTTGAAAAATCCAAAGGTATCATCTCGACCCATACCGGAATTGAAACAAGCCTCTAACTCACTGAGGCTGGAATAGAGACAGATGTTTCAGTCTATAAACATTACTGTCATGACAACTTCATAAAAGCCAATAAGATTATTTTCATATTATTTTAACCTTTCCCACATTTGTATCGTGGTATAAGTGTAGTTTCTTATTACAACGATATGATATGTAACTTTTACTGTCTTGTTCCTGTACAGTTGGTCTGTGAAAGGAACAATTAAAGATGGGTTTCCTTCTTTATTCAGTGTCAAATTAGGCAAACTATTTGATTGATTTGTGTTTCTAATGAATTATCATGTATTCTTAATCATAATATTATGTTCTTATTGCATAGAATTAAGAGTTTTAGCCTATCATATCATGTCCATGTATGTACGTCTGGATAAACCAAAAAAAGACTTTTTGACCGTTCTTGATGGGTCAGTCATTGGAATTATGCGACAAACTGGTATTTTTCCAAGTCATTAGAACACCTCTACTTTCTATTCATAGAAGTGTTAGCATTTTCATTTCCATAAATGAAAATAAGGGAACCCATCTTTAATTAAAAAAAAATATGCCTTTATCACACCTAAACGGGACAAAAATTAATGATTTATTGTCTACTCAAAAAAATTGATTTGTAATACGGGGAATATGTGTTATTGCATTTTTACGGTTTATCTTAAAATCCCAATTAAGTAGACGAAATTACTTTTTTTATCAACATATAATGCATCGGAATAATGTTTAAATAGAAAATGTTTATTTAAGGTGAAGAAAATGTTGCATTGGGAAGAAACACCGCCCAGAGTTCTAATTATTCTACTAGTTACTCATCGTTAGCTGTAGATGGTAATACTAACAGTGATTATGGTCAGAGATCTTGTACTCATACCTTCAATCCTGGTATCAATTGGTGGTGTGTTGATTTACAGAGAGATGTTAATTTTCAAAACATGAAAATATACAACAGAAATTCAAGTGAGTTCTTTTATGTTCTAAACTGTTGAAAAGTTAACAAAATACATGATACATGGTGAATACTGAATTCCTCATGCATTCCGTGTGATCTCAGAAGAGGGACCAAGAACGTGTCATCTTGTAGTATTTTCTTCCAAAATAGAACTTTGTTTACCTGGCTTATTCCAGCTAATTTCATTTTGAGCTATACTTTTTATAACTTTCATGGGATCCCAGAACACTTAATGATAGTGTAGTATTTTTACTGTAACAATGATTAGTCTAGTAAATAGTTAGATCCCAAGAATTTCTGTCATCTCGTTGATAATTTTGAACGACTTACTCGTCGAAACACCTCTGATTCTTATATTTGCAGACAGACATTGAAATTTATGTGAAAATAGAAATCAAGCAACAAAAAACATTAAAATGTAGAACGAAAATATTTTTCACCTGGGTCCGATTCAAAGCATTGATAAACATCATGGCGCGAGAGTACATCAAATTTACATGAGAATAAAATGTACAAAGATAAAACGTAAACATATATTATTAAAATAAATAGATTGGAGAGATATTTATTAAGGTATATCTTCAAAGTTTTTTGGACACAGAGAAAATATAATGTTTAATATTTATATCTCAGTAGTTTAATATGGAGGTCAGTCGTATTCAGAATTATTATGTCTAATACTGCTTTTGCTTCAAACAACATTGAACATTGAACAATCATAATTGTCTTTGCATCTTCTACATTTCACTATCTACATTACATCTTCGTTATTGTGCATGATTTCATACCTTTTAGTCCCCGCCCACACGTCATGAAAATATAATGTAGTTGAGATAAAACAATTTCGCTAATCAACTGCAGTGTAGCAGTTACGAAGATGTGATAAAGCATATTTTTCAATTATTGAAAAGAAAACCTCTTTACAATCTCTTTAATGCCATCATCCAATGATAGAACAGTTACCTGACAAAAATATCTTACAAGGAAATTACATTCCTTTCTCTCAGATAGAAATGTGTCAGAGGAAAAGTAGTCCAAATTGGAATAAGCTCTATGGGAATTAGTTGAACTCAGGATGTCGGTCCATGGAATAATTGCTTTAGTTCATTATGATTAATAGTTTTATTATTCGTGCACGCATGTAGCAAATACTGGAACTGGTTTAGCATTTCTGGTTTGATCGTATATCTAAACTTCGGACATATTGCACAATGTGCAGATTGGTTTGGAGGCTGTAGAGCTTATTTGGGGATCGATTTACGCCGAATATTCATTCTTTATGTTCTCTTTAACAAAAAGTATCGGATGCATTGGAAAAATTCAATTCTTTTTTAAGAAATAAAAAATGTCCATGAAAATATTTGAATTTTTTGTCTCAGGCGCTACTTATAGGATCGATCTGAAATTTACTGGATATAGACAGATAAAATTGCGACATACGATTTTTTTGAATCACTTTCCGTTTTTGGTTTTAGATCTTCCTGCTTCTCAGAATCACTCCGTGCGACCCCGCCTCTGTTGTAAATCAGAGATTTCGGCAAAAAAAAAACATATCATCGATATAACTAATTTGTATAAACCATGTAGAACAAATAAAAACCACAGATTGACGCCTTTTGGAAAAATTTTGCCATTTTGTATTCGATTTGTATGATTTTGGTTTCAATCAAAACATTGTTACATCTTAAATATGTTATGTTTAATGTGAAGGTCTTTATCTCGTGACCTTGACCTTCAATGACCTTAAAAAATTAGTTTTAGAATGCCCCTGACCTTAGCTATTTATCTATATGTTGATACAGTTTTAAATTCATTAACATCCGAAAATTGACTTTTTTGCAACTTTGAACGGCTGAAGGCCTACCACCTTCTCTCATAAATAAAATGGTTTTTTTCAGGTTGCTTGTGTACGATTTGTTCACTTTCCAACAAATCCCTTTAATTTTGGCCTTCATAGTCAGATTGTACTCTTTATTCTAAACAATATTTCAAATAATTAGAATCTATTATTTTGTCAATTTATACTGAAGGTTTAAAGGTATCACGACCTGTTCCATGCGTGAACTGGACTGGAGTCTTTTGATAGTAGACAATTTCATTTAAAAACAAAACTTTCACCCGACTTCTTCATACCCATGCGAACTTTTCAAATTATACTCAATGTCATAGAAATGAATCTAACAAAATTTTATAGCATACCAAAACTATTGATTGATTCAAAAATGACATTAAAAGATAAAAGAGGGGACTGCAGTGGAAAAATATTGAATAAAGTTTAGGCCGATGTATGGAAGCCGGCTGTGGCCATATTACCCCCTGAGAGACGACAAAGCGAGGAAAAGGCGAGAAAGCGAGAGTAAAAAAAGCGAGGAAAAAGGCGAGGAAAAGTGAAAGAAAGCGAGGACATTTTCTAGTGTTGACACAGAATTTAAGGGGAATGCTGTTTTAGACTAAGGCTATAGAGACTACTCCATACTGATGAATTATGATGGAGAGTATTAAAAACATTTTTAAATATAAAAGGAATATTTACACCATTAAGATGAAAAATTATGAAAATCCAATATCAATTGAGAGTAATAAACTTTTCAATGTCTAAGATAAAATTGTATTAAATAAATAAATGCGGTAGCTAAGATACTTGTATTGAAAATGACTAGATCTATTCTGTTCACAGTTCTAGTATGATATTGAAGTCGTATTTTCTGATGGGGATAATAGATAACGACTACTTACTGGCACATGTGTTTGTCCAATCATATTGCAAATTTGATTTGCTATTTGGGTTTGTTGGTTTTTTGAGGTAAAAATCTAAAACTATTATTAATGGTACTGGTGCAAAAGTGAAGATTTGAATACCATATGGAATGTTTTCACTTCGATCTTCGATTGATAATAGTTTTAGATTTTTACCGGTAGCTAAAATACTTGTATTGAAAATGACTAGATCTATTCTGTTCACAGTTCTAGTAATTCCCTCTTATTTTATAGAAATAATCTTATGTTATCTTTACAGGTCAAGAAAGATTACAAGGTTTTGAGCTAAGATTAAGTTCTAATGGTAGATGTAATTATAATGAATATCAACAATCTACAGTTTGTTATAAAGATACTAGTACAACAAAACGAGATATCTACAATATAAACAGTTGTAATCAACAACAAAATATACAGTTTAATGGTAGATATGTATATATCAGTGTAGAAAATCCCGACCTAGGAAACACATATCTCTCACCCTGTGAAGTAGAAATATTTGAAAGTGAGTGTTTTTGTTATACGTATTTAATCTGCATGGATATGTGCATATGTTCCACAGTAAATACAGTAAACATTAGTCTTTGCCATAATTTAACTGTTTATACTTATATACCTCTAAGGCATCAGAAAAAAGAGACAAACAAGAAAGGCAAAACTATCAAAATTTAAAAGCCTCTTAAACGAAACGGAGAGGATTCTTAACTCCTCAATATGTGATTCAATTATGTATATTATTACTCTCTAGAATGTGGGAGTAATTGTAAAGATGGCTGTGATTCTAGTGGTAATTGTAACAATTGTAAGTCTGGTTATAATGGTAATAAATGTGATACACCATGTAATACTAATTGTAATGGTGGTTGTATCCAGAATAATGGTAATTGTGAAGCTTGTAATGATGGTTATTGGGGTATAAAATGTCAGTCACAATGTCCTACAAACTGTAGACTGTCTAAATGTGATAAGAACAATGGTTATTGTAGTGAATGTAAGAATTATAACTGGGGAGATAAATGTGAAGAGCTATGTTCAGTTAACTGTAAATATCATTCCTCTATTACTTGTTATAAAACTAGTGGTAAATGTAACTCTGGTTGTAAAGATACATGGTATGGTGATACATGTAATAATAAATGTAGTTCTAAGTGTAAACAGAGTAAATGTTATCAAGATACAGGAAGATGTACAAGTTGTAAAGCGGGATATTATGGAAACCAATGTACCGAACACAAAACAATAATCCAGTATGTAATATAACTAATGGTTATTGTACTATTGGATGTATTAAGGGATATTATGGTGATGTTTGTAACAAGGAGTGTAGTACTAACTGTTTTGAGAAGACATGTCACCAGACTAATGGATTATGTACAACTGGTTGTATAGATGGTTATAAAGGTAATTACTGTCAGGATACCTGTCTAGATAACTGTATTAGTTGTAATAATAATCAATGTACAAGTTGTAATACAGGATGGTATGGTAATCAATGTCAGACTAAGTGTAATAGTAATTGTATCAATGGATGTGATCAAACTACAGGAAGATGTACAAGTTGTAATACAGGATGGTATGGTAATCAATGTCAAACTAAGTGTAATAGTAATTGTATCAATGGATGTGATCAAGCTACAGGAAGATGTACAAGTTGTAATACAGGATGGTATGGTAATCAATGTCAAACTAAGTGTAATAGTAATTGTATCAATAGATGTGATCAAGATACAGGAGATTGTTTAGATGGTTGTATTGATGGTAAAAGTGGCAGACAGTGTACTGAGGCTACAGGTAATAGTTATAATTTTATTTACTTTTGGGTGAAATCCACTATATTTTATTGACCAGTACGAAGTACATTAATATAGGTTTCCGGGCAAGCAGTCCGGGCAAAGACAATACAGTCTTTAATGACCAAATACATTTTTTTAATTATTCATAATGCATTTATTCATATTTAGACCATAACTTCTTTGATCTTGGCGTGGTATAACCAACTGAAATGTTAGTTTTACCACGACTGGGACTTCTTTCTTCAATAGTTGATGATTCAGAACATATTGTGCGATTCAAATATCGAAGGCTATTAATATGGTTACTATAGCCGAACAAAAATTCCTACTCTCTGACTACAATGATTTCTGAATCGAATTATGGCACGAACAAATTGAAAGATTAATTACAAAAAACTACTTAGGGTCTAAGATTGTCTTTAGGTTGATCAAAATGTTAACCACTGGAAAAGTTATTTTTTGTAAACATGATTTTACAGAGGGGAATTTTCAGTCAGAAAAGTAATCGTATTCACGTGAATTTTCTGGGAGGGAAGTGTGTCAAGCTCAAATGTAAAATCACTCAACCTTATATTTCTATGGACCCGAAGACAATCTAAGACCAATGCATTGATCAATTACAAACAGTTGTACCTAACGGTCTAAATGTACAGCATGACAATCAAATCATACCTTTCGTTGCCACCTACAATTCTACAGCTGTGATTGCCAAAAGCTTTTATAAAGAACTTCGGGACGAATTCCTTAACATCTTTACTAACTTAACGTGTGGTGACTGCTTACAAAAGGAATAAAAATCTGAGTAATGTTCTTGTCCATGGTAGATTAGACCCTCTTTCATTAACTCCCTGAATCAATCGCTTTGTATTTCTGCATTATTTGTTTATCTTGTAAATCTCTCCAGAAGTGGGTAATTTTCTATCAAATTGATGTATTCCAATGCTAAAATCCACAGTCCCTACTTGTGACCTAGGCCAGTGCTTTTATAAGAGAGTTTCCCTTATAAAACTTTATACCAATGGCATAAAGTTTTATTCTGAATATTTATGAAATGAGAGAAAAAGTCAATTCAAAGCTAATTAGAGAGTATTCCTGACCTCATTAGAAATCAGATTTGGTAACAGATTAACTGGGCGACCAGTGGATTTAAACTTTTCATCGTCGAAATACATAATAAAATTATCCTCTTGTGTTAATAAATACTCCTGACACCTGAAAATCGACGTCAGTATCCATTATATAAATCACAGAACTGAAGCAAGAAGAAATCAACCTATTCTCAAATTGATTCACACGACATAGAAATTCAATTTTACATGCGTACCAAATATTCATCAATGTAAATCACGTGCACTTTAAGTTATGCTCACAATGAAAAATCAACGAAACGTGAGCTTTTCGTAATAGGAAAACATGATGAAAAAACACCATTCAGGTGTGAAACAAATTTGGCCATACATAGCGAATGATCACGTGACATGATAACAACTTGCACGTGCTGAAATGTCTAGAAATAGTTCATGTACAAATCTGAATTAATAAGTTTTAAAGAATAATTTTGAAACATACGCCTTATATCATAATCATTATTATGGTCTAATCAGGTTAGATAACACGGTTTCCGTGGTTTAATCGTTTAAAGTGTTGGTTAAACCACTCAGCTCTACGATTTAACTTTTTATACGATTAATCCACGGAACCTCGTCATCTAACCAATACATATTTACTGTCAGTTAATTATACTGATTTTTTCTACAATTCTTTTTAATCAATAGCAAATGTCTGAATGTGGAATAAGCATTTTAGGAAACAATCAGGTTAATACGAAAGCCGGGTCAGGACTTCCGACTTCCAAGTTTTTTTTTTCACTTCCGACTTCCAAGTTTTTTTCACTTTTCACTCTTGGACAAGTTCGATATTCACGATTTTTCGATGAACGGATTTTTGAGTTATTGCCCTTGACTTAGCCAAAACGCGTCTAAATTGGCTTTTGAGCGCGATAGAGACTACAGTTTTCATCTGATTCGAATGAAATTTGGTGTGATCATTTATATTGATGAGATCTTGGACAAGGTCGATATTCACAATTTTTCGATGAACTGTTTTTGAGTTATTGCCCTTGACTAAGCCTAAACGAATTGAAATTGGATTGTGAACGGAATAGAGACTACAGTTTTTATCTGATTCGAATGAAATTTGGTGTGATCATTTATATATTGATGAGATTTTGGATAAGTTCGATATTCATGATGTTTCGTTGGACAGTTTTTATACGCCCACATATAATGTGGTCGTATATTGTCGTCACCTCTGTCCGTCCGTCGGTCCATAATTGGCTTGTTATCTGATTTTTATGAAATTTGGTGTGATCATTTATATTAATGAATTCTTGGACAAGTTCAAATTTGATGATCTTTCGATGACCGGAATTTGAGTTATTGCCCATTCGTTAGCTTGTTAATGCAATAGTTTATGTCAGAATTTCATTGAATATTTTGTGTTTGATTTAATCAACTATATCTTGAACAAATGAGATTTTTGGTATGATTGGACACAAATTGGTGACCGCCCTTGATATACTGAAAATGTATCAGGAAAGTGGGCATATCTTGCTATGCAACGACTTGTTGTGTCAAGTAACCTGTTTCGGTAATTTCACGGTTAATATTCGACCTCTTGCCAGAAAGCCCTTAAAGAGAACAAGCACTAGCATAGCGGACCAGTTGTGAAACTCTTTTATCCTCTGTTGAATCATACCTTAATTTGAACGTGTCTAAGGACTCTTAGGTATAAATTAAACCAAATTTTATTAAGATCAGATGACAACTGTGACTTCTATCGCGTTAACAAGCCACATTGGATATGATCACAAAAGCGTAGACTTAATTACAAGCTTGCTGGAGGAAAAAACTTGCAAGTCCGAAGTAAAAACTTGGAAATCGGAAGTCGGAAGTGAAAAAAAAACTTGGAAGTAGGAAGTGAAAAAAAAAACTTGGAAGTCGGAAGTTGGAAGTCCTAACACGGCTTTCGTAGGTTAAAGATAGTGATAATATTTTATTTTGTTTGTTTTTTTTACAAAATTCAAAACGAAGGGTTTTTACCACCCGTTAACCTGCCAACAGTCTAAATAAAATCAAATCTTTCTCGACGGGTAATGGACGGGAGGAATCCTTGTGATTTCTCGGGCTACAGTTCTAATAAAGAATGTTAAACATTGTAAATTTAGGTTTATGTCTCCAATTCATGTATTTACAAAGTTAAGTGACTATCACGTGCATGGTATACAGGACTTTGTTTTATTTTGACGTTTTACCACATGATTATAGTATTGCTACTAAATATACTATCAGCTGTAAAGCGATAGCTCTCATTAATTCCATTCATGATTTTATCTTTACATAGAAATTTGCACATTTTTTCATACATGAAACACTTACAACCGTTTTTATATGATGCGCCCGTTTTTTAAGTTTTGAAATAAGCTACAATTTCAGCATTTTGCCATTTGTATTTTAGAAAGTTCTGATGGAATATCACCACTAGTTGCTGGAATCGTCGGTGCCCTGACTTCAATGGTTTTACTACTGATTGGGATTGTAATATTGGTATATTGCTGTATGAAAAAAAGGTGACTGTTCAGAACCAATATTGTATGATTTCGTCTAAGACGACAGTTCCTTTCTTTCTTCATCTCGTCAAAAGTGTAACAGTTTCCCTAAGTTATTGGGCCAAACAATCTAGATTTAAATCACATATTCCCCTCAAAAATGACTCTTTTTAACCTTCAAACGCGTATAATTCTAGACACACATATACTTCAGTCTCAATTTCAACGGTGAGCCGTGAACACTATTACTGATTGGCTATGCAAAAACAAAATCCCGTTTCTAAGACTAAAGTTTGATTAGCCAAAGAAATGGTGCATCTGTCCTTTTGACGAAAATCTCAAAAGAGAGAGACCCATGTCATTTGTACATAATAAATTTTGTAAACTCACAGTCATAAGCAAAATAACGTGTTTTTTTTTTTTATTTCAAGATGTTCCACTTCAAAATGACCAATTTAGTCTTTAATGCAGGTGTAGCTTAATTTAAGTTAGGTTTAATGCGAGTTTTCAGGAAAGAAAAGATGAAGTAAGAAGCTAAATGTTTTATCAAATACATCTGTTTAAATTATATTCATATCAGTGGTATTATTTTTTAGAAATGAACGTTATAATTCAAATGAAAGAACTGTTAGATATACATCTTCAGATAATGTAGAGACTATCAGACCTTCAAATGAGAATATACAACACGATGTTACAGGATCTCAAGTTGAAACTGATCCTTATGAATCTCTTGATGGAATTTTACCTTCACCTCTTTACGAAAAATTGACATAGTTTGTTCTTTTGAGCAATGGAAACTAACATAAAATTCACTCTTTTAAAACTAATTCAGTAGATACACAGATGCAAATAGCATATTTTGAAAATATTTCAGGTAAAATTTACGACAATGAAAATTTTGCATATGGCTCACAAATTTTACATTGGCTCACAAAATTGTTGTTTAGTTGATCAACTAACATATGGACAGGTACAGTTTTATTCTTTCCTCGGTTAAAACAGCTTTTGTAATTGTCAGGTTTTCTTGAAGTGGAAGATGAAGTTGACAAAGACATCTGTGTCCGGTGTGTCAACCAAGATTGATTAAACCCTGTATTACACAACTTTATCATTAATATGAAACTTGATTATGTAATAAAAATCCGAACAAGCAAAACAATTCTGTTAACCAAAAATCTCGTCCAAAGCAAGACTAAATCGCAAATTATAACTATACTGTATAGTAATGGATTCCTCAAACCAGAAATTTCGAAAAGAGCAATAGTGCTCTGCTGACGTCGACTTCTTCTTGGTTGCATGAGATTGTCGCAGCGCCAGCTACAGTTCTCTGCAAGCAACACAAATGACATTCCTTTCCTGATCTGGAAGTTGACTGATTAGTTCTCGTGATAAGGAGGTTTTAACAAGTTAGAGCTCGTGAATTGACCAGTACATACAAGTTCAGCTCCATGACATCAGTTTAATAATAATAAAGCTTCCTTATCTAGACAACAAGACAATCAACTGTCGTCAAATGTGATGCTTAGATGACAATAGTGGACTTCGTGGCACTAGGTGCCAAAACTACCAATGAAAGCCTTGACATATTTAGGCAAATGGCTGAGAGTCCAATAGATATTATTTTTGATTTAATCAAGTCAGAAGAATGTGAACAGAAAAAATATCACTATCACCAATGGGTCTGATAGGGGGGTTATTATCGATTTAAATAGTTCTGGAGCTCAACTTTGAACAGAGTTAGCATGCATGAGTATGTCAAATTATATGGACATTTACAATTGTTTATATCATAAAGAACTGTTGTGATGCTGAAATCAGTTTTAGGCTATTCCATTCATGAGTGATCACACGACCTTCTAGGTCCCATGGTTCTGAAGATATAGTAAAGGTGGGTAGTACTTCGCTTAAAAATGGGCGTGGCAATTTCCACTTCACCAACCAAAACATACATGTGCATACAAAACGAGCTACTCAGTATGTAGACTAGTTAACTATAAAGTTACTACGCGATTCTTGACATTTGAAATATCGTAATTTTCTGAAAAAAGATTGCACGACACTATATTATCGCTATTATTCATGATAAGCAAAGTCTTATTTTGGAGGCTGGTGATCCTATAAGTTTAATTTCCATTTTAAATGGTCGCAGTTGTGAATTTTGATGAAGATGACTATTTTATTGATCTGAAAAAAACTGTTGTCTGTTTGAAGATTGATTGTATCTTTGTGTTACTGATCTTTTTAAGAATGCATTTTATTGCTGTATTAAGAATCTTTGCAATATTATTTTATTCTTGTAATTTCATTAGATTATTGAGGTAATCATTGACTTCAGTAATGCACCTTTGTAACATTTTATGATTAAATGGGAGTAACCACAATTTAGAATTGAAATTCCGAAGCTCGATAATGTAGACCACAATGGATTCTTTATTTAGATTATTTATATTATTTATTACCTTTGTACATTTTCTTTAGAAACTTGAGTGTAACCTTTTGGTTCTTCAGCGAATCACAGCGATACACTAAATTTAGAAACGTTCCGAAAATCAGCAACATTATGAAATACTTGGAAACCACTCGAATCAGATGATAATTTTGGATTTGAATGAAATTTAATTAGACCATCCTTGGATGTGCCTTTTTAACATGTTGAACTCTGTTTAGTTTATTTTGTTTATGTTTTAAATTATTTAATGTTTACATTAAACTTTTAAATCTTAGCAGTGATCTTTATTTGCTGGTTGTAAAGTTGGGCACAAATACATAGTGCTAGTGGTTGCTTGAGTTAAGATGCACCGGTATAATGTTGTGCATGATTTGAACTTAAAAAGTTAAAAGTTAAAAGTTGAAGTTAAAAGTCTTGTAACTTCACGGGAGTAATAATTATGAGTATGTATGATAACACATGAGTGTACAGAGTAAAGAAAAGAAAAAAGAAAAACAGGTTGGTGATAATGAAGATAAATCTATCAAATTTCTTCAAAATTAGTTGCTAAGAATAAATAGAAGAGGCAGCGACGGAGACAGCTATCACAAAGCAAATAACCCAACCTTCAGCTGATTATATTTTTTAAACAAATTTAGTTAAATTACATGAAAAATTCGTTATTAACGGAGTTGAAATTGAATCAAGATGATCCTTAAAAGTATTCATTTCAATGTGTGAGACACTCAAAATAAGGTAATGGCGTAGTAACCAAAATAATATTGTTGACTTCAATTTCAACACACAACATAATACATTCTATTTCATGCTTACTTACACCAAGTTTATTGCAAGCCAAAGAACCATCTGAATTCTCAAGAAATCCGACAGATTATCCCGTTTTCCGTAACTTCTGTTGATTATTCTCTCCACACGTTAGTTGCTCAAATCTAAACCAATATTATTGAACTTGATTTCATTTGTGTTGATATCAACACTATTGATCAAATTTAGGAAATAAATACGCTGTTTTCCTAAATCAAAATTGAATTTGTCAGTGATTTTTCAATCATATTCATTCAGTTCGGTTCGTTTCATTATTTCAGTATTATTGTAAATGAAGATACTATCATGGTAAATTATACATTAAAAGATTTCTAAAATAGTATATATTCTTGACCTGATTTTTAAAGTAGTTATTTAAAACGGAGCGTACTTGAAATTTGATTTAGTTTTGGTGGTTGGCCTTTTAATGGCTCAATATTTTTTAGTTAGGAGGACAGATAATTTCTCTATCATTTGGAGTTTATTTTGCTAAAATCTATACATTAGAATTCCGAAACCAACCAAAAACATTGATGTTTTAGAATTAACGACAAGCCAACTTTTAATTAAAACTTTCAGATAAGTTAAGGACACATCTCTTTGGATTTTGATGTTTGGTTTTCATAAATTTGAGTACAAATATTTTCCAAAAATCTAACTACCTTTTACACAGTTTGTCCATTTGGTTTCTTACAATTGATGCTAAACTTACAGTCTTTCATATTTTTTTACAACATAAAGTTGTTATAAGACTACAATTTCTGGTTTGAGCTTGATTATCAAATTCACTAAAATAATCAATAAAATTCTATTTACAAATGAAGGAGGAAGGCAGTATTTTAGTTTTAGTATATGTATAATTGATGTATTAGATATAAATAATGTTCTAATGCGGTAAAAAAAAAGACAAGGTTGATATAAAGATGTATTTTGTGACACAAAAAATAAATATATATATTTTAATATAAGTTATTATACAGTGAAACCTCCATTAAAACGGGATCATATGAATATTTCGAATCAAGCAGAATTTGTCATCTCTTTCACGAAATTCTTCTATAACTTTTTCCAGAAATCTATAGTTGAAAACTTTACAATAAGTCACATGAAAGTCTGGTCAATACTTAGTTTCTGGACAAAAATTCAATATAACATGACCATGAAAATCTTGAGTTTATCAAACTGAAACTAGACCACTACATCTTATCAACTGGCAATTTCAGATATCAAATTCCAAATCTAGACCAACCTTTTAAGTATATAGTGTATTGTCACAGTATTTTGAATTACATATTGTTCTAAACAACCCTACACAAATCGAACGTTATCCATTAATATTATCTTGATTATTATGTACTGTCAAATATTAATAATTTGTCTGCTAGAGTTATTGTTATTATTGTCGTTTGACCCGATCAATAGAAATATTATTTAAATTACACGCTGTACGACAACTATAGTCGTATGTGAATTGTATATGCTGTCCAGTTATATATGTATTATATGTTTGTATCTATGGGCCTATGACCTAAATACTGCAATAAATAGATATTTATTTATTCTAGATCAACAATTGGTCACATAATACCTGTTGGATAACATTTCAATTATTATAGCTATATCATGGAAATCTATTATTCCTATATCAACGCTCATAGAGAAACATCCAGTGTCTACTAGCTATGAACTTGATGGTCGCAGATTGCCCCACCCTCTAGCTAAGATTATATCAGAAACTGCGAAAAATGGGTGTTACTCTCGTATGGACGATACTGGATGGAGATTCCATCCTGGATTGAATTTATGAACAATGGGATTATTTCAGATTTGTAGTTCATTAATTCATATTTGTGAAAAAGGAAAATTGAAATTTACTTACTGCTGCCGTGGGCGTAGTTTAGTCTAGAAAGCTATTTCTATTACATAAAAATTGGAAGTCAGAAGTCGAAATGTCCCGTTCTTTCGTTCATGACTGTACTGTACCCTAAATACTATTTAATATTTTAATATGAACAACGAATATCTTATTATTTCCACTTTATTTATATCATTGGTGAACAGTAACTACGTATAACTTATACTTACATGTTTTTGAAAGTTATATTGTGAGATATTAATTCCCACCAGAACAATGGAATGTCATCACCAGAGCTTTATAATTATTTTTATTAGTAGTATTGCTGTATACTTACAGTATTTACATACATTGTACATTGAATTGCCTGAAACTGAGATGGTTGCTTTCTACTTCTCATTTTGAGAGTTTACTGTGTTTTGTCTGATGATAAAGATATTATTTTGTAGTATAAAGATTTACTAAGACCTTTTTAATGATATTTATAATTTATAGTTGATGAATAAAATAAGTTGTAAGATAGATAAAGATGGTTATTCAGAAGCTCTTAAATCAGAAAGTAAAAATAAAAATAGAGATCAACATGTCTTGGCTAGTAAGCCCGAGATTCTGCAATTTCCTTTTATTAGTGTTAATGTTTCTTTAATTTTTTACTGAGAAGGTCTTGAATTTTGTGTTGCCTCGTACTTTCATGTGGTCTTATCGAATAACGCCTTAATTAAACAATTTTGACTGGACCTGTACCAGTTTTACGGTCAGAAAAGCTGGTAAAATGAATTCATTTTCATTAAATCTGTATTAGAAGAAGATTATCAATATCAAATTGTAAAAAGTATTGATATAATAATGGAGTAAATACTCATTTTAATATGTCCACTTTCCAAAATATATCTTAATATTTAAGATTATATCAATGTTGTTAATATGTCTGTAATAGATTTTATACATGTTATAAATAACCCTTCAGCTACGAGATATTCATTTTATCTATAGAACTAAAGTGCATACTATAAATATAGATATCTACAAAACATAAATTGTTTTATCTACCAACAAAGCAAATAATTGCCAAATATAAAGAAGTAATAAGAAATTATTTCACAACTTCCTTGACTACAGAAATATTTATATACACAACAAAACTTAATATTGAATCAAATGATCATTTTTTATTTTAATTTGTATTGCCTTAGTATACCACAATACAGAAGGTATACTATATAGTGTAAGATTATGATAATCATTGCATACATCGAAACAATTTATATAGCGGCTCAGTGTCCATTCTTTTCCTTTTCAATATGTGGCAATCTTATACTTATTTTAAAATGAGTTAATTCATTTACAGGCAATAGTTTTTAGGAGAACATATAATCAGGTCACTTAAATTAAACACACTTCATTCTTTCGATTAATAAAATTAATTTTGTAGGATATTGGTAATTATGTTCCGGGTAAAGACGATTTAAATATAGAATCAATGTCAATCACAAAAGATATAAAAGAAGAACATGAATGTGGTTATTTTGATGTAAAGAGAATTGTTAAAATCTACCAGTGTCGTTACTGGGATACCGATACCAAGAATCATGATTCTTCTATACCAATTTTTATATTGTTAGATGAGATCTATCAATGGTCAAATACAGATAACCTCGATCCTTTAGTGATCCATTGCTTGTAATGTCTGTATTTGTATTAGCAAGTATGGTCATATTTGTGCTTGTATCTGTAAGTAAAGATCTATCTTTTTATTTGTATCTGTAAGTATAGTTGTAGTTATGTCTGTAGTGATATGACAAAACAGACCTGTAAACCCTCAATATAATTAACTTACAAATTCGTTTCTTTTTTTCTGACATTTTTGACCTCTGTTAAAATCTAAAACGTTTTCAATATCCGCGTTTAAACAGCCACAAATTATCTGGGCCGAGTCCGGACAGAGCACGGTTTACTTCAAACGGGCCAACCTTTAATCTTGTCGTACCAATATCTATGACCTGTAGACATACATATACAATCAAATTGTAATCCATGAATTACAGTCCAGATATACGAAATGAAATAATTAAAGTATCCATTTTAATCCATATCCATATTATTAATAATGAAATGAACGACACAGCAATAAGGGAATAATAGTATGTAACTCGAACAGATATAGTTTTTTTTATTTTCCTGACCGGACATTTTGAAAGATTGCCTGTATTGTTAGGCATGTAATTAGATCTCATGTGACCTGTATTATAGCACGTGCCTGAGTAGATGTTATTGTTTGTGAACTGTATTTTAAGTTGGTTAATGGTCGGAAGCATGTCAATACGTCTTATAATGACGTAATACTCGGACTTTCAGCACCACGATCATTATTAGACTTATTGACAAGCTTGAGACCATTAACCTATATGTAAACGCGACTTGTGATATCATCAATTAACCAATTAAGAACCCGTTTCTTGATAACGATGATAAATCGAGGGGAAGCGAAATTCTAAGTAGAGCAAAATGATAGTTTCATTGGGTTTCTCTATTAAAAAATTTGATATGTCATCAAACCACATTCATATAACCTTCATAAATTTATATATCATCATATCAACATGATAAAAATAAAAACTATTTCTTACACACTCAATACCAAACTTTCAACAGTCGACAGTGGTTTATATCTACTAAATCATGCAATGTATGTAATGCAAGTGAATACATGAGACACCATGCTATAATAGTTGGTTATGCATATTATTGTAATTTCACCGATTCATTTCGTTCTGCATTTCACAATAAAACCCCTTATTATTCTGTAAACTATTTATATGCTATTAATAGAAACTCTTTAGTTATTGTAACCTGCTTGTCCTAAATATCACATATAATACATTATTAAATATACCTGCATATCACTTCGTTAATAGAATGTTAAACATGGATAGACTTGTGACCGTCTTTAGCAAACTATTATTTATAATTTGTTTTTTTCTCATCATCACCAAAGGTAAGAAAATGGTCTTTTTCAGATAACTAATTCTTGTTTTCGTGAATTATTATTTTGATTGTGTAGCAATAGTAGGCTGATGGCTATAAGCAATATAGTCTAAACATCTTCCTCAATTCAATNT